>NC_088116.1:14693936-15011871 GCF_036370855.1 Dromaius novaehollandiae
CTGTGGCAGGCTCATGGCTGCTGGCTGTGCTTGTGACGTCACAGCAGCCTCAGTGCCTCCTAGGCCCGTGGCAGGCTCATGGCTGCTGGCTGTCATTGTGACGTCACAGCAGCCTCAGTTCCTCCTCTGCCAGTGCCATGCTCATGGTTGCTGGCTGTGCTTGTGAGGTCACAGCAGCCTCAGTGCCTCCTAGGCCAGTATCAGGCTCATGGCTGCTGCTTGTGCTTGTGAGGTCACAGCAGCCTGAATGCCTCCTAGGCCAGTGTCAAGCTCATGGCTGCTGGCTGTGCTTGTGACGTCACAGCAGACTCAGTGCCCAAAAAGTTAGTGTCCAGCGTCCCCTGCTGGCTGTGCTTGTGAGGTCACAGCAGCCTCAGTGCCTCACAGGCCAGTATCAGGCTCATGGCTGCTGGCTGTGCTTGTGATGTCACAGCAGCCTGAGTGCCTCCTAGGCCGGTGGCAGGCTCATGGCTGCTGCCTGTGCTTGTGAGGTCACAGCAGCCTCAGTGCCTCATAATTTAGTGTCCAGCGTCCCCTGCTGGCTGTGCTTGTGAGGTCACAGCAGACTCAGTGCCTCATAGGTTAGTGTGCAGCGCCCCCTGCTGGCTGTGCTTGTGATGTCACAGCAGCCTCAGTGCCTCACAGGCCAGTATCAGCCTCATGGCGGCTGGCTGTGCTTGTGAGGTCACAGCAGCCTCAGTGCCTCCTCTGCCACTGCCATGCTCATGGCTGCTGGCTGTGCTTGTGAGGTCACAGCAGCCTCAGTGCCCCCTAGGCCAGTATCAGGCTCATGGCTGCTGGCTGTGCTTGTGAGGTCACAGAAATCTGAATGCCTCCTAGGCCTGTGGCAGGCTCATGGCTGCTGGCTGTGCTTGTGAGGTCACAGCAGCCTCAGTGCCTCATAGTTTAGTGTCCAGCGTCCCCTGCTGGCTCTGCTTGTGAGGTCACAGCAGACTCAGTGCCTCATAGGTTAGTGTCCAGTGCCCCCTGCTGGCTCTGCTTGTGAGGTCACAGCAGCCTCAGTGCCTCCTCTGCCAGTGCCATGCTCATGGCTGCTGGCTGTGTTTGTGAGGTCACACCAGCCTCAGTGCCTCCTAGGCCAGTATCAGGCTCATGGCTGCTGGCTGTGCTTGTGAGGTCACAGCAGCCTCAGTGCATCCTAGGCCAGTGGCAGGCTCATGGCTGCTGGCTGTGGTTGTGAGGTCACATCAGCCTCAGTGCTTCATAGTTTAGTGTCCAGCGTCCCCTGCTGGCTGTGCTTGTGAGGTCACAGCAGCCTCAGTGCCTCCTAGGCCAGTATCAGGCTCATGGCTGCTGGCTGTGCTTCTGAGGTCACAGAAATCTGAGTGCCTCCTAGGCCCGTGGCAGGCTCATGGCTGCTGGCTGTGCTTGTGAGGTCACAGCAGCCTCAGTGCCTCATAGTTTAGTGTCCAGTGCCCCCTGCTGGCTCTGCTTTGAGGTCACAGCAGCCTCAGTGCCTCACAGGCCAGTGCCATGCTCATGGCTGCTGGCTGTGTTTGTGAGGTCACAGCAGCCTCAGTGCCTCCTAGGCCAGTATCAGGCTCATGGCTGCTGGCTGTGCTTGTGAGGTCACAGCAGCCTCAGTGCTTCATAGTTTAGTGTCCAGCGTCCCCTGCTGGCTGTGCTTGTGAGGTCACAGCAGACTCAGTGTCTCCGTGGATAGTGCCATGCTCATGGCTGCTGGCTGTGCTTGTGACGTCACAGCAGACTCAGTGCCTCCTAGGCCCGTGCCATGCTCATGGCTGCTGGCTGTGCTTGTGAGGTCACAGCAGCCTCAGTGCCTCCTAGGCCAGTATCAGGCTCATGGCTGCTGGCTGTGCTTGTGAGGTCACAGCAGACTCAGTGCCTCACAGTTAGTGTCCAGCGTCCCCTGCTGGCTGTGCCTGTGAGGTCACAGCAGCCCCAGTGCCTCCTCTGCCACTGTCAGGCTCATGGCTGCTGGCTGTGCTTCTGAGGTCACAGCAGCCTCAGTGACTCTGTGGACAGTGCCATGCTCATGGCTGCTGGCTGTGCTTGTGAGGTCACAGCAGCCTCAGTGCCTCCTAGGCCAGTGTCAGGCTCATGGCTGCTGGCTGTGCTTGTGACGTCACAGCAGCCTGAATGCCTCCTCGGCCAGTGGCAGGCTCATGGCTGCTGGCTGTGCTTGTGAGGTCACATCAGCCTCAGTGACTCTGTGGATAGTGCCATGCTCATGGCTGCTGGCTGTGCTTCTCAGGTCACAGCAGCCTCAGTGCCTCTGAGTCCAGGGGCAGTCTCATGGCTGCTGGCTGTGCTTGTGAGGTCACAGCAGCCTGAATGCCTCCTAGCCCTGTGGCAGGCTCATGGCTGCTGGCTGTGCTTGTGAGGTCACAGCAGCCTGAGTGCCTCCTAGGCCCGTGGCAGGCTCATGGCTGCTGGCTGTCATTGTGACGTCACAGCAGCCTCAGTGCCTCCTCTGCCAGTGCCATGCTCATGGTTGCTGGCTGTGCTTGTGAGGTCACAGCAGCCTCAGTGCCTCCTAGGCCAGTATCAGGCTCATGGATGCTGGCTGTGCTTCTGAGGTCACAGAAAACTGAATGCCTCCTAGGCCAGTGGCAGGCTCATGGCTGCTGGCTGTGCTTGTGACGTCACAGCAGACTCAGTGCCCCAAATGTTAGTGTCCAGCGTCCCCTGCTGTCTGTGCTTGTGAGGTCACAGCAGCCCCAGTGCCTCCTCTGCCAGTATCACGCTCATGGCTGCTGGCTGTGCTTGTGACGTCACAGCAGCCTGAGTGCCTCCTAGGCCGGTGGCAGGCTCATGGCTGCTGCCTGTGCTTGTGAGGTCACAGCAGCCTCAGTGCCTCATAGTTTAGTGTCCAGCGTCCCCTGCTGGCTCTGCTTGTGAGGTCACAGCAGACTCAGTGCCTCATAGGTAAGTGTGCAGCGCCCCCTGCTGGCTGTGCTTGTGAGGTCACAGCAGCCTCAGTGCCTCACAGGCCAGTATCAGGCTCATGGCGGCTGGCTGTGCTTGTGAGGTCACAGCAGCCTCAGTGCCTCCTCTGCCACTGCCATGCTCATGGCTGCTGGCTGTGCTTGTGAGGTCACAGCAGCCTCAGTGCCTCCTAGGCCAGTATCAGGCTCATGGCTGCTGGCTGTGCTTGTGAGGTCACAGAAATCTGAATGCCTCCTAGGCCCGTGGCAGGCTCATGGCTGCTGGCTGTGCTTGTGAGGTCACAGCAGCCTCAGTGCCTCATAGTTTAGTGTCCAGCGTCCCCTGCTGGCTGTGCTTGTGAGGTCACAGCAGCCTCAGAGCCTCAAAAATTGGTGTCCAGCGCCCCCTGCTGGCTCTGCTTGTGAGGTCACAGCAGACTCAGTGTCTCCGTGGATAGTACCATGCTCATGGCTGCTGGCTGTGCTTGTGAGGTCACAGCAGCCTCAGTGCCTCTCAGGCCAGTGGCAGTCTCATGGCTGCTGGCTGTGCTTGTGAGGTCACAGCAGCCTGAGTGCCTCCTCTGCCAGTGCCATGCTCAAGGCTGCTGGCTGTGCTTGTGAGGTCACAGCAGCCTCAGTGCCTCCGAGGCCAGTATCAGGCTCATGGCTGCTGGCTGTGCTTGTGAGGTCACAGCAGCCTGAATGCCTCCTAGGCCAGTGTCAGGCTCATGGCTGCTGGCTGTGCTTGTGACGTCACAGCAGACTCAGTGCCCCAAAAGTTAGTGTCCAGCGTCCCCTGCTGGCTGTGCTTGTGAGGTCACAGCAGCCCCAGTGCCTCCTCTGCCAGTGCCATGCTCATGGCTGCTGGGTGTGCTTCTCAGGTCACAGCAGCCTGAGTGCCTGCTAGGCCCGTGGCAGGCTCATGGCTGCTGGCTGTCATTGTGAGGTCACAGCAGCCTCAGTGCCTCATAGTTTAGTGTCCAGCGTCCCCTGCTGGCTCTGCTTGTGAGGTCACAGCAGACTCAGTGCCTCATAGGTTAGTGTGCAGCGCCCCCTGCTGGCTGTGCTTGTGAGGTCACAGCAGCCTCAGTGCCTCCTAGGCCAGTATCAGGCTCATGGCTGCTGGTTGTGCTTGTGAGGTCACAGCAGCCTGAATGCCTCCTAGGCCAGTGGCAGGCTCATGGCTGCTGGCTGTGCTTGTGAGGTCACAGCAGCCTCAGTGCCTCATAGTTTAGTGTCCAGCGTCCCCTGCTGGCTCTGGTTCTGAGGTCACAGCAGACTCAGTGCCTCATAGGTTAGTGTGCAGCGCCCCCTGCTGGCTGTGCTTGTGAGGTCACAGCAGCCTCAGTGCCTCACAGGCCAATATCAGGCTCATGGCTGCTGGCTGTGCTTGTGACGTCACAGCAGCCTGAGTGCCTCCTCTGCCAGTGCCATGCTCAAGGCTGCTGGCTGTGCTTGTGAGGTCACAGCAGACTCAGTGCCTCAAAAATTAGTGTCCAGCGTCCCCTGCTGGCTGTGCCTGTGACGTCACAGCAGCCCCAGTGCCTCCTAGGCCCGTGGCAGGCTCATGGCTGCTGGCTGTGCTTCTGAGGTCACAGCGGCCTCAGTGACTCTGTGGACAGTGCCATGCTCATGGCTGCTGGCTGTGCTTGTGAGGTCACAGCAGCCTCAGTGCCTCCTCGGCCAGTGGCAGGCTCATGGCTGCTGGCTGTGCTTGTGAGGTCACAGCAGCCTCAGTGCCTCATCGTTTAGTGTCCAGTGTCCCCTGCTGGCTCTGCTTGTGAGGTCACAGCAGCCTCAGTGCCTCTCAGGCCAGTGGCAGTCTCATGGCTGCTGGCTGTGCTTGTGAGGTCACAGCATCCTCAGTTCCTCCTAGGCCAGTATCAGGCTCATGGCTACTGGCTGTGCTTCTGAGGTCACAGAGGCCTGAATGCCTCCTAGGCCAGTGGCAGGCTCATGGCTGCTGGCTGTGCTTGTGAGGTTATAGCAGCCTCAGTGCCTCACAGTTTAGTGCCCAGCGTCCATTGCTGGCTCTGCTTCTTTGGTCACAGCAGACTCAGTGCCTCAAAAGTTAGTGTGCAGCGCCCCCTGCTGGCTGTGCTTGTGAGGTCACAGCAGCCTCAGTGCCTCCTCTGCCAGTGCCAGGGTCATGGCTGCTGGCTGTGCTTGTGAGGTCACAGCAGCCTGAGTGCCTCCCAGGCCAGTGTCAGGCTCATGGATGCTGGCTGTGCTTGTGAGGTCACAGCAGCCTCAGTGCCTCCTCGGCCAGTGCCATGCTCATGGCTGCTGGCTGTGCTTGTGACGTCACAGCAGACTCAGTGCCTCATAGTTTAGTGTCCAGCGTCCCCTGCTGGCTGTGCTTGTGAGGTCACAGCAGCCTCAGAGCCTCAAAAATTGGTGTCCAGCGCCCCCTGCTGGCTCTGCTTGTGAGGTCACAGCAGACTCAGTGTCTCCGTGGATAGTACCATGCTCATGGCTGCTGGCTGTGCTTGTGAGGTCACAGCAGCCTCAGTGCCTCTCAGGCCAGTGGCAGTCTCATGGCTGCTGGCTGTGCTTGTGAGGTCACAGCAGCCTGAGTGCCTCCTCTGCCAGTGCCATGCTCAAGGCTGCTGGCTGTGCTTGTGAGGTCACAGCAGCCTCAGTGCCTCCGAGGCCAGTATCAGGCTCATGGCTGCTGGCTGTGCTTGTGAGGTCACAGCAGCCTGAATGCCTCCTAGGCCAGTGTCAGGCTCATGGCTGCTGGCTGTGCTTGTGACGTCACAGCAGACTCAGTGCCCCAAAAGTTAGTGTCCAGCGTCCCCTGCTGGCTGTGCTTGTGAGGTCACAGCAGCCCCAGTGCCTCCTCTGCCAGTGCCATGCTCATGGCTGCTGGGTGTGCTTCTCAGGTCACAGCAGCCTGAGTGCCTGCTAGGCCCGTGGCAGGCTCATGGCTGCTGGCTGTCATTGTGAGGTCACAGCAGCCTCAGTGCCTCATAGTTTAGTGTCCAGCGTCCCCTGCTGGCTCTGCTTGTGAGGTCACAGCAGACTCAGTGCCTCATAGGTTAGTGTGCAGCGCCCCCTGCTGGCTGTGCTTGTGAGGTCACAGCAGCCTCAGTGCCTCCTAGGCCAGTATCAGGCTCATGGCTGCTGGTTGTGCTTGTGAGGTCACAGCAGCCTGAATGCCTCCTAGGCCAGTGGCAGGCTCATGGCTGCTGGCTGTGCTTGTGAGGTCACAGCAGCCTCAGTGCCTCATAGTTTAGTGTCCAGCGTCCCCTGCTGGCTCTGGTTCTGAGGTCACAGCAGACTCAGTGCCTCATAGGTTAGTGTGCAGCGCCCCCTGCTGGCTGTGCTTGTGAGGTCACAGCAGCCTCAGTGCCTCACAGGCCAATATCAGGCTCATGGCTGCTGGCTGTGCTTGTGACGTCACAGCAGCCTGAGTGCCTCCTCTGCCAGTGCCATGCTCAAGGCTGCTGGCTGTGCTTGTGAGGTCACAGCAGACTCAGTGCCTCAAAAATTAGTGTCCAGCGTCCCCTGCTGGCTGTGCCTGTGACGTCACAGCAGCCCCAGTGCCTCCTAGGCCCGTGGCAGGCTCATGGCTGCTGGCTGTGCTTCTGAGGTCACAGCGGCCTCAGTGACTCTGTGGACAGTGCCATGCTCATGGCTGCTGGCTGTGCTTGTGAGGTCACAGCAGCCTCAGTGCCTCCTCGGCCAGTGGCAGGCTCATGGCTGCTGGCTGTGCTTGTGAGGTCACAGCAGCCTCAGTGCCTCATCGTTTAGTGTCCAGTGTCCCCTGCTGGCTCTGCTTGTGAGGTCACAGCAGCCTCAGTGCCTCTCAGGCCAGTGGCAGTCTCATGGCTGCTGGCTGTGCTTGTGAGGTCACAGCATCCTCAGTTCCTCCTAGGCCAGTATCAGGCTCATGGCTACTGGCTGTGCTTCTGAGGTCACAGAGGCCTGAATGCCTCCTAGGCCAGTGGCAGGCTCATGGCTGCTGGCTGTGCTTGTGAGGTTATAGCAGCCTCAGTGCCTCACAGTTTAGTGCCCAGCGTCCATTGCTGGCTCTGCTTCTTTGGTCACAGCAGACTCAGTGCCTCAAAAGTTAGTGTGCAGCGCCCCCTGCTGGCTGTGCTTGTGAGGTCACAGCAGCCTCAGTGCCTCCTCTGCCAGTGCCAGGGTCATGGCTGCTGGCTGTGCTTGTGAGGTCACAGCAGCCTGAGTGCCTCCCAGGCCAGTGTCAGGCTCATGGATGCTGGCTGTGCTTGTGAGGTCACAGCAGCCTCAGTGCCTCCTCGGCCAGTGCCATGCTCATGGCTGCTGGCTGTGCTTGTGACGTCACAGCAGACTCAGTGCCCCAAATGTTAGTGTCCAGCGTCCCCTGCTGTCTGTGCTTGTGAGGTCACAGCAGCCCCAGTGCCTCCTCTGCCAGTATCACGCTCATGGCTGCTCGCTGTGCTTGTGACGTCACAGCAGCCTGAGTGCCTCCTAGGCCGGTGGCAGGCTCATGGCTGCTGCCTGTGCTTGTGAGGTCACAGCAGCCTCAGTGCCTCATAGTTTAGTGTCCAGCGTCCCCTGCTGGCTCTGCTTGTGAGGTCACAGCAGACTCAGTGCCTCATAGGTAAGTGTGCAGCGCCCCCTGCTGGCTGTGCTTGTGAGGTCACAGCAGCCTCAGTGCCTCACAGGCCAGTATCAGGCTCATGGCGGCTGGCTGTGCTTGTGAGGTCACAGCAGCCTCAGTGCCTCCTCTGCCACTGCCATGCTCATGGCTGCTGGCTGTGCTTGTGAGGTCACAGCAGCCTCAGTGCCTCCTAGGCCAGTATCAGGCTCATGGCTGCTGGCTGTGCTTGTGAGGTCACAGAAATCTGAATGCCTCCTAGGCCCGTGGCAGGCTCATGGCTGCTGGCTGTGCTTGTGAGGTCACAGCAGCCTCAGTGCCTCATAGTTTAGTGTCCAGCGTCCCCTGCTGGCTGTGCTTGTGAGGTCACAGCAGCCTCAGAGCCTCAAAAATTGGTGTCCAGCGTCCCCTGCTGGCTCTGCTTGTGAGGTCACAGCAGACTCAGTGTCTCCGTGGATAGTACCATGCTCATGGCTGCTGGCTGTGCTTGTGAGGTCACAGCAGCCTCAGTGCCTCTCAGGCCAGTGGCAGTCTCATGGCTGCTGGCTGTGCTTGTGAGGTCACAGCAGCCTGAGTGCCTCCTCTGCCAGTGCCATGCTCAAGGCTGCTGGCTGTGCTTGTGAGGTCACAGCAGCCTCAGTGCCTCCGAGGCCAGTATCAGGCTCATGGCTGCTGGTTGTGCTTGTGAGGTCACAGCAGCCTGAATGCCTCCTAGGCCAGTGTCAGGCTCATGGCTGCTGGCTGTGCTTGTGACGTCACAGCAGACTCAGTGCCCCAAAAGTTAGTGTCCAGCGTCCCCTGCTGGCTGTGCTTGTGAGGTCACAGCAGCCCCAGTGCCTCCTCTGCCAGTGCCATGCTCATGGCTGCTGGGTGTGCTTCTCAGGTCACAGCAGCCTGAGTGCCTGCTAGGCCCGTGGCAGGCTCATGGCTGCTGGCTGTCATTGTGAGGTCACAGCAGCCTCAGTGCCTCATAGTTTAGTGTCCAGCGTCCCCTGCTGGCTCTGCTTGTGAGGTCACAGCAGACTCAGTGCCTCATAGGTTAGTGTGCAGCGCCCCCTGCTGGCTGTGCTTGTGAGGTCACAGCAGCCTCAGTGCCTCCTAGGCCAGTATCAGGCTCATGGCTGCTGGCTGTGCTTGTGAGGTCACAGCAGCCTGAATGCCTCCTAGGCCAGTGGCAGGCTCATGGCTGCTGGCTGTGCTTGTGAGGTCACAGCAGACTCAGTGCCTCAAAAGTTAGTGTCCAGCGTCCCCTGCTGGCTGTGCCTGTGAGGTCACAGCAGCCCCAGTGCCTCCTCTGCCACTGTCAGGCTCATGGCTGCTGGCTGTGCTTCTGAGGTCACAGCAGCCTCAGTGACTCTGTGGACAGTGCCATGCTCATGGCTGCTGGCTGTGCTTGTGAGGTCACAGCAGCCTCAGTGCCTCTGAGTCCAGGGGCAGTCTCATGGCTGCTGGCTGTGCTTGTGAGGTCACAGCATCCTGAATGCATCCTAGCCCTTTGGCAGGCTCATGGCTGCTGGCTGTGCTTGTGAGGTCACAGCAGCCTCAGTGCCTCATCGTTTAGTGTCCAGCGTCCCCTGCTGGCTCTGCTTGTGAGGTCACAGCAGCTTCAGTGCCTCAAAAGTTAGTGTCCAGCGCCCCCTGCTGGCTGTGCTTGTGAGGTCACAGCAGCCTCAGTGCCTCCTCTGCCAGTGCCAGGGTCATGGCTGCTGGCTGTGCTTGTGAGGTCACAGCAGCCTCAGTGCCTCCCAGGCCAGTGTCAGGCTCATGGTTCCTGCCTGTGCTTGTGACGTCACAGCAGCCTGAGTGCCTCCTAGGCCCGTGGCAGCCTCATGGCTGCTGGCTGTGCTTGTGAGGTCACAGCAGCCTCAGTGCCTCATAGTTTAGTGTCCAGCGTCCCCTGCTGGCTCTGCTTTTGAGGTCACAGCAGACTCAGTGCCTCATAGTTTAGTGTCCAGTGCCCCCTGCTGGCTCTGCTTGTGAGGTCACAGCAGCCTCAGTGCCTTACAGGCCAGTATCAGGCTCATGGCTGCTGGCTGTGCTTGTGAGGTCACAGCAGCCTCAGTGCCTCCTCTGCCACTGCCATGCTCATGGCTGCTGGCTGTGCTTGTGAGGTCACAGCAGCCTCAGTGCCTCCTAGGCCAGTATCAGGCTCATGGCTGCTGGCTGTGCTTGTGAGGTCACACCAGCCTCAGTGCCTCCTAGGCCAGTGGCAGGCTCATGGCTGCTGGCTGTGCTTCTCAGGTCACATCAGCCTCAGTGGTTCATAGTTTAGTGTCCAGCGTCCCCTGCTGGCTGTGCTTGTAAGGTCACAGCAGACTCAGTGCCTCAAAACTTAGTGTCCAGCGCCCCCTGCTGGCCCTGCTTGTGAGGTCACAGCAGACTCAGTGTCTCCGTGGATAGTGCCATGCTCATGGCTGCTGGCTGTGCTTGTGACGTCACAGCAGACTCAGTGCCTCCTAGGCCCGTGCCATGCTCATGGCTGCTGGCTGTGCTTGTGAGGTCACAGCAGCCTCAGTGCCCCCTAGGCCAGTGGCAGGCTCATGGCTGCTGGCTGTGCTTGTGAGGTCACAGCAGCCTCAGTGCCTCCGAGGCCAGTATCAGGCTCATGGCTGCTGGCTGTGCTTGTGAGGTCACAGCAGACTCAGTGCCTCAAAAATTAGTGTCCAGCGTCCCCTGCTGGCTGTGCCTGTGACGTCACAGCAGCCCCAGTGCCTCCTAGGCCCGTGGCAGGCTCATGGCTGCTGGCTGTGCTTCTGAGGTCACAGCAGCCTCAGTGACTCCTCGGCCAGTGGCAGGCTCATGGCTGCTGGCTGTGCTTGTGAGGTCACAGCAGCCTCAGTGCCTCATAGTTTAGTGTCCAGTGTCCCCTGCTGGCTCTGCTTGTGAGGTCACAGCAGCCTCAGTGCCTCTCAGGCCAGTGGCAGTCTCATGGCTGCTGGCTGTGCTTGTGAGGTCACAGCATCCTCAGTTCCTCCTAGGCCAGTATCAGGCTCATGGCTACTGGCTGTGCTTCTGAGGTCACAGAGGCCTGAATGCCTCCTAGGCCAGTGGCAGGCTCATGGCTGCTGGCTGTGCTTGTGAGGTTATAGCAGCCTCAGTGCCTCACAGTTTAGTGCCCAGCGTCCATTGCTGGCTCTGCTTCTTTGGTCACAGCAGACTCAGTGCCTCATAGGTTAGTGTCCAGCGCCCCCTGCTGGCTCTGCTTGTGAGGTCACAGCAGACTCAGTGCCTCAAAAGTTAGTGTGCAGCGCCCCCTGCTGGCTGTGCTTGTGAGGTCACAGCAGCCTCAGTGCCTCCTCTGCCAGTGCCAGGGTCATGGCTGCTGGCTGTGCTTGTGAGGTCACAGCAGCCTGAGTGCCTCCTAGGCCAGTGTCAGGCTCATGGCTGCTGGCTGTGCTTGTGAGGTCACAGCAGCCTCAGTGCCTCCTCGGCCAGTGCCATGCTCATGGCTGCTGGCTGTGATTGTGACGTCACAGCAGCCTCAGTGCCTCCTAGGCCCGTGGCAGGCTCATGGCTGCTGGCTGTCATTGTGACGTCACAGCGGCCTCAGTGCCTCACAGGCCAGTGCCATGCTCATGGCTGCTGGCTGTGCTTGTGAGGTCACAGCAGCCTCAGTGCCTCCTAGCCCTGTGGCAGGCTCATGGCTGCTGGCTGTGCTTGTGAGGTCACATCAGCCTCAGTGCTTCATAGTTTATTGTCCAGCGTCCATTGCTGGCTCTGCTTGTGAGGTCACAGCAGCCTCAGAGCCTCAAAAGTTGGTGTCCAGCGCCCCCTGCTGGCTCTGCTTGTGAGGTCGCAGCAGACTCAGTGTCTCCGTGGATAGTACCATGCTCATGGCTGCTGGCTGTGCTTGTGAGGTCACAGCAGCCTCAGTGCCTCTCAGGCCAGTGGCAGTCTCATGGCTGCTGGCTGTGCTTGTGAGGTCACAGCATCCTCAGTTCCTCCTAGGCCAGTATCAGGCTCATGGCTACTGGCTGTGCTTCTGAGGTCACAGAGGCCTGAATGCCTCCTAGGCCAGTGGCAGGCTCATGGCTGCTGGCTGTGCTTGTGAGGTTATAGCAGCCTCAGTGCCTCACAGTTTAGTGCCCAGCGTCCATTGCTGGCTCTGCTTCTTTGGTCACAGCAGACTCAGTGCCTCATAGGTTAGTGTCCAGCGCCCCCTGCTGGCTCTGCTTTTGAGGTCACAGCAGACTCAGTGCCTCACAGGCCAGTATCAGGCTCATGGCTGCTGGCTGTGCTTGTGAGGTCACAGCAGCCTCAGTGCCTCCTAGGCCAGTATCAGGCTCATGGCTGCTGGCTGTGCTTGCGAGGTCACAGCAGCCTGAGTGCCTCCTAGGCCTGTGGCAGGCTCATGGCTGCTGGCTGTGCTTGTGAGGTCACAGCAGCCTCAGTGCCTCCTCTGCCAGTGCCATGCTCATGGCTGCTGGCTGTGCTTGTGACGTCACAGCAGCCTCAGTGCCTCCTAGGCCAGTATCAGGCTCATGGCTGCTGGCTGTGCTTGTGAGGTCACAGCAGCCTCAGTGCCTCCTAGGCCAGTGGCAGGCTCATGGCTGCTGGCTGTGCTTGTGAGGTTATAGCAGCCTCAGTGCCTCACAGTTTAGTGTCCAGCGTCCATTGCTGGCTGTGCTTGTGAGGTCACAGCAGCCTCAGTGCCTCCTAGGCCAGTGGCAGGCTCATGGCTGCTGGCTGTGCTTGTGACGTCACAGCAGACACAGTGCCTCCTAGGCCCGTGCCATGCTCATGGCTGCTGGCTGTGCTTGTGAGGTCACAGCAGCCTCAGTGCCTCCGAGGCCAGTATCAGGCTCATGGCTGCTGGCTGTCATTGTGACGTCACAGAAGCCCCAGTGCCTCCTCTGCCAGTGCCATGCTCATGGCTGCTGGCTGTGCTTGTGAGGTCACAGCAGCCTCAGTGACTCTGTGGATAATGACATGCTCATGGCTGCTGGCTGTGCTTGTGACGTCACAGCAGCCTCAGTGCCTCCTCTGCCAGTGCCATGCTCATGGCTGCTGGCTGTGCTTGTGAGGTCACAGCAGACTCAGTGCCTCCTAGGCCCGTGGCAGGCTCATGGCTGCTGGCTGTCATTGTGACGTCACAGCAGCCCCAGTGCCTCCTCTGCCAGTGGCATGCTCATGGCTGCTGGCTGTGCTTGTGACGTCACAGCAGCCTCAGTGACTCTGTGGATAGTGACATGCTCATGGCTGCTGGCTGTGCTTGTGAGGTCACAGCAGCCTCAGTGCCTCCTCTGCCAGTGCCATGCTCATGGCTGCTGGCTGTGCTTGTGACGTCACAGCAGCCTGAATGCCTCCTAGGCCAGTGGCAGGCTCATGGCTGCTGGCTGTGGTTGTGAGGTCACAGCAGCCTGAGTGCCTCACAGTTTAGTGTCCAGCGCCCCCTGCTGGCTGTGCTTGTGAGGTCACAGCAGCCTCAGTGCCTCATAGGTTAGTGTCCAGCGCCCCCTGCTGGCTCTGCTTGTGAGGTCACAGCAGACTAAGTGCCTCCCAGGCCAATATCAGGCTCATGGCTGCTGGCTGTGCTTGTGAGGTCACAGCAGACACAGTGCCTCCTAGGCCCGTGCCATGCTCATGGCTGCTGGCTGTGCTTGTGAGGTCACAGCAGCCTGAATGCTTCCTAGGCCAGTATCAGGCTCATGGCTGCTGGCTGTGATTGTGAGGTCACAGCAGCCTCAGTGCCTCCTAGGCCAGTGGCAGGCGCATGGCTGCTGGCTGTGCTTGTGAGGTCACAGCAGACTCAGTGCCCCAAAAGATAGTGTCCAGCGTCCCCTGCTGGCTGTGCTTGTGAGGTCACAGCAGCCCCAGTGCCTCCTCTGCCAGTGTCAGGCTCATGGCTGCTGGCTGCGCTTCTGAGGTCACAGCAGCCTCAGTAACTCTGTGGATAGTGCCATGCTCATGGCTGCTGGCTGTGCTTCTCAGGTCACAGCAGCCTCAGTGCCTCCTAGGCCAGTGGCAGTCTCATGGCTGCTGGCTGTGCTTGTGAGGTCACAGCAGCCTCAGTGCCTCCTAGGCCAGTATCAGGCTCATGGCTACTGGCTGTGCTGCTGAGGTCACAGAGGCCTGAATGCCTCCTAGGCCAGTGGCAGGCTCATGGCTGCTGGCTGTGCTTGTGAGGTTATAGCAGCCTCAGTGCTTCACAGTTTAGTGTCCAGCGTCCATTGCTGGCTCTGCTTGTTTGGTCACAGCAGACTCAGTGCCTCATAGGTTAGTGTCCAGTGCCCCATGCTGGCTGTGCTTGTGAGGTCACAGCAGACTCAGTGCCTCCCAGGCCAATATCAGGCTCATGGCTGCTGGTTCTGCTTGTGACGTCACAGCAGACACAGTGCCTCCTAGGCCAGTGGCAGGCTCATGGCTGCTGGCTGTGCATGTGAGGTCACAGCAGCCTCAGTGCCTCCGAGGCCAGTATCAGGCTCATGGCTGCTGGCTGTGCTTGTGAGGTCACAGCAGCCTGAGTGCCTCCTAGGCCAGTGGCAGGCTCATGGCTGCTGGCTGTGCTTGTGAGGTCACAGCAGCCCCAGTGCCTCCTCTGCCACTGTCAGGCTCATGGCTGCTGCCTGTGATTCTGAGGTCACAGCAGCCTCAGTGACTCTGTGGATAGTGCCATGCTCATGGCTGCTGGCTGTGCTTCTCAGGTCACAGCAGCCTCAGTGCCTCCTAGGCCCGTGGCAGGCTCATGGCTGCTGGCTGTCATTGTGACCTCACAGCAGCCTCAGTGCCTCCTCTGCCACTGCCATGCTCATGGCTGCTGGCTGTGCTTGTGAGGTCACAGCAGCCTCAGTGCCTCCTAGGCCAGTATCAGGCTCATGGCTGCTGGCTGTGCATGTGAGGTCACAGAAACCTGAATGCCTCCTAGGCCAGTGGCAGGCTCATGGCTGCTGGCTGTGCTTGTGAGGTCACAGCAGCCTCAGTGCCTCATAGTTTAGTGTCCAGCGTCCCCTGCTGGCTCTGCTTGTGAGGTCACAGCAGCCTCAGTGCCTCATACGTAAGTGTGCAGCGCCCCGTGCTGGCTCTGCTTGTGAGGTCACAGCAGCCTCAGTGCCTCTCAGGCCCGTGGCAGGCTCATGGCTGCTGGCTGTGATTGTGAGGTCACAGCAGCCTCAGTGCCTCCTCTGCCAGTGCCATGCTCATGGCTGCTGGCTGTGTTTGTGAGGTCACACCAGCCTCAGTGCCTCCTAGGCCAGTATCAGCCTCATGGCTGCTGGCTGTGCTTGTGAGGTCACAGCAGCCTCAGTGCCTCTCTGGCCAGTGGCATGCTCATGGCTGCTAGCTGTGATTGTGAGGTCACAGCAGCCTCAGTGCTTCATAGTTTAGTGTCCAGCGTCCCCTGCTGGCTGTGCTTGTGAGGTCACAGCAGACTCAGAGCCTCAAAAGTTGGTGTCCAGCGCCCCCTGCTGGCTCTGCTTGTGAGGTCGCAGCAGACTCAGTGTCTCCTCTGCCAGTGCCATGCTCATGGCTGCTGGCTGTGATTGTGACGTCACAGCAGCCTCAGTGCCTCCTAGGCCCGTGGCAGGCTCATGGCTGCTGGCTGTCATTGTGACGTCACAGCGGCCTCAGTGCCTCACAGGCCAGTGCCATGCTCATGGCTGCTGGCTGTGCTTGTGAGGTCACAGCAGCCTCAGTGCCTCCTAGCCCTGTGGCAGGCTCATGGCTGCTGGCTGTGCTTGTGAGGTCACATCAGCCTCAGTGCTTCATAGTTTATTGTCCAGCGTCCATTGCTGGCTCTGCTTGTGAGGTCACAGCAGCCTCAGAGCCTCAAAAGTTGGTGTCCAGCGCCCCCTGCTGGCTCTGCTTGTGAGGTCGCAGCAGACTCAGTGTCTCCGTGGATAGTACCATGCTCATGGCTGCTGGCTGTGCTTGTGAGGTCACAGCAGCCTCAGTGCCTCTCAGGCCAGTGGCAGGCTCATGGCTGCTGGCTGTGCTTGTGAGGTCACAGCATCCTCAGTTCCTCCTAGGCCAGTATCAGGCTCATGGCTACTGGCTGTGCTTCTGAGGTCACAGAGGCCTGAATGCCTCCTAGGCCAGTGGCAGGCTCATGGCTGCTGGCTGTGCTTGTGAGGTTATAGCAGCCTCAGTGCCTCACAGTTTAGTGCCCAACGTCCATTGCTGGCTCTGCTTCTTTGGTCACAGCAGACTCAGTGCCTCATAGGTTAGTGTCCAGCGCCCCCTGCTGGCTCTGCTTGTGAGGTCACAGCAGACTCAGTGCCTCACAGGCCAGTATCAGGCTCATGGCTGCTGGCTGTGCTTGTGAGGTCACAGCAGCCTCAGTGCCTCCTAGGCCAGTATCAGGCTCATGGCTGCTGGCTGTGCTTGCGAGGTCACAGCAGCCTGAGTGCCTCCTAGGCCTGTGGCAGGCTCATGGCTGCTGGCTGTGCTTGTGAGGTCACAGCAGCCTCAGTGCCTCCTCTGCAAGTGCCATGCTCATGGCTGCTGGCTGTGCTTGTGACGTCACAGCAGCCTCAGTGCCTCCTAGGCCAGTATCAGGCTCATGGCTGCTGGCTGTGCTTGTGAGGTCACAGCAGCCTCAGTGCCTCCTAGGCCAGTGGCAGGCTCATGGCTGCTGGCTGTGCTTGTGAGGTTATAGCAGCCTCAGTGCCTCACAGTTTAGTGTCCAGCGTCCATTGCTGGCTGTGCTTGTGAGGTCACAGCAGCCTCAGTGCCTCCTAGGCCAGTGGCAGGCTCATGGCTGCTGGCTGTGCTTGTGACGTCACAGCAGCCTCAGTGCCTCCTAGGCCCGTGCCATGCTCATGGCTGCTGGCTGTGCTTGTGAGGTCACAGCAGCCTCAGTGCCTCCGAGGCCAGTATCAGGCTCATGGCTGCTGGCTGTCATTGTGACGTCACAGAAGCCCCAGTGCCTCCTCTGCCAGTGCCATGCTCATGGCTGCTGGCTGTGCTTGTGAGGTCACAGCAGCCTGAGTGCCTCCTAGGCCAGTGGCAGGCTCATGGCTGCTGGCTGTGCTTGTGAGGTCACAGCAGCCCCAGTGCCTCCTCTGCCACTGTCAGGCTCATGGCTGCTGCCTGTGATTCTGAGGTCACAGCAGCCTCAGTGACTCTGTGGATAGTGCCATGCTCATGGCTGCTGGCTGTGCTTGTGACGTCACAGCAGCCTCAGTGCCTCCTCTGCCAGTGCCATGCTCATGGCTGCTGGCTGTGCTTGTGAGGTCACAGCAGACTCAGTGCCTCCTAGGCCCGTGGCAGGCTCATGGCTGCTGGCTGTCATTGTGACGTCACAGCAGCCCCAGTGCCTCCTCTGCCAGTGGCATGCTCATGGCTGCTGGCTGTGCTTGTGACGTCACAGCAGCCTCAGTGACTCTGTGGATAGTGACATGCTCATGGCTGCTGGCTGTGCTTGTGAGGTCACAGCAGCCTCAGTGCCTCCTCTGCCAGTGCCATGCTCATGGCTGCTGGCTGTGCTTGTGACGTCACAGCAGCCTGAATGCCTCCTAGGCCAGTGGCAGGCTCATGGCTGCTGGCTGTGCTTGTGAGGTCACAGCAGCCTGAGTGCCTCACAGTTTAGTGTCCAGCGCCCCCTGCTGGCTGTGCTTGTGAGGTCACAGCAGCCTCAGTGCCTCATAGGTTAGTGTCCAGCGCCCCCTGCTGGCTCTGCTTGTGAGGTCACAGCAGACTAAGTGCCTCCCAGGCCAATATCAGGCTCATGGCTGCTGGCTGTGCTTGTGAGGTCACAGCAGACACAGTGCCTCCTAGGCCCGTGCCATGGTCATGGCTGCTGGCTGTGCTTGTGAGGTCACAGCAGCCTGAATGCTTCCTAGGCCAGTATCAGGCTCATGGCTGCTGGCTGTGATTGTGAGGTCACAGCAGCCTCAGTGCCTCCTAGGCCAGTGGCAGGCGCATGGCTGCTGGCTGTGCTTGTGAGGTCACAGCAGACTCAGTGCCCCAAAAGATAGTGTCCAGCGTCCCCTGCTGGCTGTGCTTGTGAGGTCACAGCAGCCCCAGTGCCTCCTCTGCCAGTGTCAGGCTCATGGCTGCTGGCTGTGCTTCTGAGGTCACAGCAGCCTCAGTAACTCTGTGGATAGTGCCATGCTCATGGCTGCTGGCTGTGCTTCTCAGGTCACAGCAGCCTCAGTGCCTCCTAGGCCAGTGGCAGTCTCATGGCTGCTGGCTGTGCTTGTGAGGTCACACCAGCCTCAGTGCCTCCTAGGCCAGTATCAGGCTCATGGCTACTGGCTGTGCTGCTGAGGTCACAGAGGCCTGAATGCCTCCTAGGCCAGTGGCAGGCTCATGGCTGCTGGCTGTGCTTGTGAGGTTATAGCAGCCTCAGTGCCTCACAGTTTAGTGTCCAGCGTCCATTGCTGGCTCTGCTTGTTTGGTCACAGCAGACTCAGTGCCTCATAGGTTAGTGTCCAGTGCCCCATGCTGGCTGTGCTTGTGAGGTCACAGCAGACTCAGTGCCTCCCAGGCCAATATCAGGCTCATGGCTGCTGGTTCTGCTTGTGACGTCACAGCAGACACAGTGCCTCCTAGGCCCGTGCCATGCTCATGGCTGCTGGCTGTGCATGTGAGGTCACAGCAGCCTGAGTGCCTCCTAGGCCAGTGTCAGGCTCATGGCTGCTGGCTGTGCTTGTGAGGTCACAGCAGCCTGAGTGCCTCCTAGGCCAGTGGCAGGCTCATGGCTGCTGGCTGTGCTTGTGAGGTCACAGCAGCCCCAGTGCCTCCTCTGCCACTGTCAGGCTCATGGCTGCTGCTTGTGATTCTGAGGTCACAGCAGCCTCAGTGACTCTGTGGATAGTGCCATGCTCATGGCTGCTGGCTGTGCTTCTCAGGTCACAGCAGCCTCAGTGCCTCCTAGGCCCGTGGCAGGCTCATGGCTGCTGGCTGTCATTGTGACCTCACAGCAGCCTCAGTGCCTCCTCTGCCACTGCCATGCTCATGGCTGCTGGCTGTGCTTGTGAGGTCACAGCAGCCTCAGTGCCTCCTAGGCCAGTATCAGGCTCATGGCTGCTGGCTGTGCATGTGAGGTCACAGAAACCTGAATGCCTCCTAGGCCAGTGGCAGGCTCATGGCTGCTGGCTGTGCTTGTGAGGTCACAGCAGCCTCAGTGCCTCATAGTTTAGTGTCCAGCGTCCCCTCCTGGCTCTGCTTGTGAGGTCACAGCAGCCTCAGTGCCTCATACGTAAGTGTGCAGTGCCCCGTGCTGGCTCTGCTTGTGAGGTCACAGCAGCCTCAGTGCCTCTCAGGCCCGTGGCAGGCTCATGGCTGCTGGCTGTGATTGTGAGGTCACAGCAGCCTCAGTGCCTTCTCTGCCAGTGCCATGCTCATGGCTGCTGGCTGTGTTTGTGAGGTCACACCAGCCTCAGTGCCTCCTAGGCCAGTATCAGGCTCATGGCTGCTGGCTGTGCTTGTGAGGTCACAGCAGCCTCAGTGCCTCTCTGGCCAGTGGCATGCTCATGGCTGCTAGCTGTGATTGTGAGGTCACAGCAGCCTCAGTGCTTCATAGTTTAGTGTCCAGCGTCCCCTGCTGGCTGTGCTTGTGAGGTCACAGCAGACTCAGAACCTGAAAAGTTGGTGTCCAGCGCCCCCTGCTGGCTCTGCTTGTGAGGTCGCAGCAGACTCAGTGTCTCCTCTGCCAGTGCCATGCTCATGGCTGCTGGCTGTGCTTGTGAGGTCACAGCAGCCTCAGTTCCTCCTAGGCCAGTATCAGGCTCATAGCTACTGGCTGTGCTTCTGAGGTCACAGAGGCCTGAATGCCTCCCAGGCCAGTGCCATGCTCATGGCTGCTGGCTGTGCTTGTGAGGTTATAGCAGCCTCAGTGCCTCACAGTTTAGTGTCCAGCGTCCATTGCTGGCTCTGCTTGTTTGGTCACAGCAGACTCATTGCCTCATAGGTTAGTGTCCAGCGCCCCCTGCTGGCTCTGCTTGTGAGGTCACAGCAGACTCAGTGCCTCCCAGGCCAATATCAGGCTCATGGCTGCTGGCTGTGCTTGTGACGTCACAGCAGACACAGTGCCTCCTAGGCCCATGCCATGCTCATGGCTGCTGGCTGTGCTTCTGAGGTCACAGAAACCTGAATGCCTCCTAGGCCAGTGGCAGGCTCATGGCTGCTGGCTGTGCTTGTGAGGTCACAGCAGCCTCAGTGCCTCATCGTTTAGTGTCCAGCGTCCCCTGCTGGTTGTGATTGTGAGGTCACAGCAGCCTCAGTGCCTCTCAGGCCAGTATCAGGCTCATGGCTGCTGGCTGTGCTTCTGACGTCACAGCAGCCTCAGTGCCTCCTCTGCCAGTGCCATGCTCATGGCTGCTGGCTGTGTTTGTGAGGTCACAGCAGCCTCAGTGCCTCCTAGGCCAGTATCAGGCTCATGGCTGCTGGCTGTGCTTGTGAGGTCACATCAGCCTCAGTGCTTCATAGTTTAGTGTCCAGCGTCCCCTGCTGGCTGTGCTTGTGAGGTCACAGCAGACTCAGTGCCTCAAAATTTGGTGTCCAGCGCCCCCTGCTGGCTCTGCTTGTGAGGTCGCAGCAGACTCAGTGTCTCCGTGGATAGTACCATGCTCATTACTGCTGGCTGTGCTTGTGAGGTCACAGCAGCCTCAGTGCCTCTCAGGCCAGTGGCAGTCTCATGGCTGCTGGCTGTGCTTGTGAGGTCACAGCAGCCTCAGTTCCTCCTAGGCCAGTATCAGGCTCATGGTTACTGGCTGTGCTTCTGAGGTCACAGAGGCCTGAATGCCTCCTAGGCCAGTGGCAGGCTCATGGCTGCTGGCTGTGCTTGTGAGGTTATAGCAGCCTCAGTGCCTCACAGTTTAGTGTCCACCATACATTGCTGGCTCTGCTTGTTTGGTCACAGCAGACTCAGTGCCTCATAGGTTAGTGTCCAGCGCCCCCTGCTGGCTCTGCTTGTGAGGTCACAGCAGACTCAGTGCCTCCCAGGCCAATATCAGGCTCATGGCTGCTGGCTGTGCTTGTGACGTCACAGCAGCCTCAGTGCCTCCTAGGCCCGTGCCATGCTCATGGTTGCTGGCTGTGCTTGTGAGGTCACAGCAGCCTCTGTGCCTCCTAGGCCAGTGGCAGGCGCATGGCTGCTGGCTGTGCTTGTGAGGTCACAGCAGACTCTGTGCCCCAAAAGTTAGTGTACAGCGTCCCCTGCTGGCTGTGCTTGTGAGGTCACAGCAGACTCAGTAACTCTGTGGATAGTGCCATGCTCATGGCTGCTGGCTGTGCTTGTGAGGTCACAGCAGCCTCTGTGCCTCCTGGGCCAGTGGCAGGCGCATGGCTGCTGGCTGTGCTTGTGAGGTCACAGCAGACTCAGTGCCCCAAAAGTTAGTGTACAGCGTCCCCTGCTGGCTGTGCTTGTGAGGTCACAGCAGCCTCAGTGCCTCTGAGTCCAGGGGCAGTCTCATGGCTGCTGCCTGTGCTTCTGAGGTCACAGCAGCCTGAATGCCTCCTAGCCCTGTGGCAGGCTCATGGCTGCTGGCTATGCTTGTGACATCACAGCAGCCTGAGTG
Organism: Dromaius novaehollandiae; assembly: GCF_036370855.1. Lineage (NCBI taxonomy): Eukaryota > Metazoa > Chordata > Aves > Casuariiformes > Dromaiidae > Dromaius > Dromaius novaehollandiae. The sequence continues at coordinate 14,714,894 of NC_088116.1, forward strand.
CCTCCTAGGCCCGTGGCAGGCTCATGGCTGCTGGCTGTCATTGTGAGGTCACAGCAGCCTCAGTGCCTCCTCTGCCAGTGCCATGCTCATGGCTGCTGGCTGTGCTTGTGAGGTCACAGCAGCCTCAGTGCCTCCTAGGCCAGTATCAGGCTCATGGCTACTGGCTGTGCTTGTGAGGTCACAGCAGCCTGAATGACTCCTAGGCCAGTGGCAGGCTCATGGCTGCTATCTGTGCTTGTGAGGTTATAGCAGCCTCAGTGCCTCATAGGTTAGTGTCCAGCGCCCCCTGCTGGCTCTGCTTGTGAGGTCACAGGAGACTCAGTGCCTCCCAGGCCAGTATCAGGCTCATGGCTGCTGGCTGTGCTTGTGAGGTCACAGCAGACACAGTGCCTCCTAGGCCCGTGCCATGCTCATGGCTGCTGGCTGTGATTGTGAGGTCACAGCAGCATCAGTGCCTCCGAGGCCAGTATCAGGCTCATGGCTGCTGGCTGTGCTTGTGAGGTCACAGCAGCCTGAGTGCCTCCTAGGCCAGTGGCAGGCTCATGGCTGCTGGCTGTGCTTGTGAGGTCACAGCAGACTCAGTGCCTCAAAACTTAGTGTCCAGCGTCCCCTGCTGGCTGTGCTTGTGAGGTCACAGCAGCACCAGTGCCTCCTCTGCCACTGTCAGGCTCATGGCTGCTGCCTGTGATTCTGAGGTCACAGCAGCCTCAGTGACTCTGTGGATAGTGCCATGCTCATGGCTGCTGGCTGTGCTTCTCAGGTCACAGCAGCCTCAGTGCCTCTCAGGCCAGTGGCAGTCTCTTGGCTGCTGGCTGTGCTTGTGAGGTCACAGCAGCCTCAGTGCCTCCTAGGCCCGTGGCAGGCTCATGGCTGCTGGCTGTCATTGTGACGTCACAGCAGCCTCAGTGCCTCCTCTGCCACTGCCATGCTCATGGCTGCTGGCTGTGCTTGTGAGGTCACAGCAGCCTCAGTGCCTCCTAGGCCAGTATCAGGCTCATGGCTGCTGGTTGTGCTTGTGAGGTCACAGCAGCCTGAATGCCTCCTAGGCCAGTGGCAGGCTCATGGCTGCTGGCTGTGCTTGTGAGGTCACAGCAGCCTCAGTGCCTCATAATTTAGTGTCCAGCGTCCCCTGCTGTCTCTGATTGTGAGGTCACAGCAGACTCAGTGCCTCATAGGTTAGCGTGCAGCGCCCCCTGTTGGCTGTGCTTGTGAGGTCACAGCAGCCTCAGTGCCTCCCAGGCCAATATCAGGCTCATGGCTGCTGGCTGTGCTTGTGACGTCACAGCAGACACAGTGCCTCCTAGGCCCATGCCATGCTCATGGCTGCTGGCTGTGCTTGTGAGGTCACAGCAGCCTCAGTGACTCTGTGGATAGTGCCATGCTCATGGCTGCTGGCTGTGCTTGTGAGGTCACAGCAGCCTCAGTGCCTCTGAGTCCAGGGGCAGTCTCATGGCTGCTGGCTGTGCTTGTGAGGTCACAGCAGCCTGAATGCCTCCTAGCCCTGTGGGAGGCTCATGGCTGCTGGCTATGATTGTGAGGTCATAGCAGCCTCAGTGCCTCATAGTTTAGTGTCCAGCGTCCCCTGCTGGCTCTGCTTGTGAGGTCACAGCAGCCTCAGTGCCTCAAAAGTTAGTGTCCAGCGTCCCCTGCTGGCTGTGCTTGTGAGGTCACAGCAGCCTCAGTGCCTCCTCTGCCAATGTCAGGGTCATGGCTCCTGGCTGTGCTTGTGAGGTCACAGCAACCTCAGTTCCTCCAAGGCCAGTATCAGGCTCATGGCTGCTGGCTGTGCTTGTGAGGTCACAGCAGCCTCAGTGCCTCCTCTGCCAGTGCCATGCTCATGGCTGCTGGCTGTGCTTGTGAGGTTATAGCAGCCTCAGTGCCTCACAGTTTAGTGTCCAGCGTGCATTGCTGGCTCTGCTTGTTTGGTCACAGCAGACTCAGTGCCTCAGAGGTTAGTGTCCAGCGCCCCCTGCTGGCTCTGCTTGTGAGGTCACAGCAGCCTCAGTGCCTCCCAGGCCAATATCAGGCTCATGGCTGCTGGCTGTGCTTGTGACGTCACAGCAGACACAGTGCCTCCTAGGCCCCTGCCATGCTCATGGCTGCTGGCTGTGCTTGTGAGGTCACAGCAGCCTCAGTGCCTCCTAGGCCAGTGGCAGGCTCATGGCTGCTGGCTGTGCTTGTGAGGTCACAGCAGACTCAGTGCCCCAAATGTTAGTGTCCAGCGTCCCCTGCTGGCTGTGCTTGTGAGGTCACAGCAGCCCCAGTGCCTCCTCTGCCACTGTCAGGCTCATGGCTGCTGCCTGTGCTTCTGAGGTCACAGCAGCCTCAGTAACTCTGTGGATAGTGCCATGCTCATGGCTGCTGGCTGTGCTTCTCAGGTCACAGCAGCCTCAGTGCCTCTGAGTCCAGGGGCAGTCTCATGGCTGCTGGCTGTGCTTGTGAGGTCACAGCAGCCTGAATGCCTCCTAGCCCTGTGGCAGGCTCATGGCTGCTGGCTGTGCTTGTGAGGTTACAGCAGCCTGAGTGCTTCCTAGGCCCGTGGCAGGCTCATGGCTGCTGGCTGTCATTGTGAGGTCACAGCAGCCTCAGTGCCTCCTCTGCCAGTGCCATGCTCATGGCTGCTGGCTGTGCTTGTGACATCACAGCAGCCTGAGTGCCTCCTAGGCCCGTGGCAGGCTCATGGCTGCTGGCTGTCATTGTGACGTCACAGCAGCCTCAGTGCCTCCTCTGCCACTGCCATGCTCATGGCTGCTGGCTGTGCTTGTGAGGTGATAGCAGCCTCAGTGCCTCCTAGGCCAGTATCAGGCTCATGGCTACTGGCTGTGCTTCTGAGGTCACAGCAGCCTGAATGCCACCTAGGCCAGTGGCAGGCTCATGGCTGCTGCCTGTGCTTGTGAGGTTATAGCAGCCTCAGTGCCTCACAGTTTAGTGTCCAGCGTCCATTGCTGCCTCTGCTTGTTTGGTCACAGCAGACTCAGTGCCTCATAGGTTAGTGTCCAGCGCCCCCTGCTGGCTGTGCTTGTGAGGTCACAGCAGCCTCAGTGCCTCCCAGGCCAGTATCAGGCTCATGGCTGCTGGCTGTGCTTGTGACGTCACAGCAGACACAGTGCCTCCTAGGCCCGTGCCATGCTCATGGCTGCTGGCTGTGCTTGTGAGGTCACAGCAGCCTCAGTGCCTCCGAGGCCAGTATCAGGCTCATGGCTGCTGGCTGTGCTTGTGAGGTCACAGCAGCCTCAGTGCCTCCTAGGCCAGTGGCAGGCTCATGGCTGCTGGCTGTGCTTGTGAGGTCAGAGCAGACTCAGTGCCTCAAAAGTTAGTGTCCAGCGTCCCCTGCTGGCTGTGCTTGTGAGGTCACAGCAGCCTGAGTGCCTCCTCTGCCACTGTCAGGCTCATGGCTGCTGCCTGTGCTTCTGAGGTCACAGCAGCCTCAGTGACTCTGTGGATAATGCCATGCTCATGGCTGCTGGCTGTGCTTCTCAGGTCACAGCAGCCTCAGTGCCTCTCAGGCCAGTGGCAGTCTCTTGTCTGCTGGCTGTGCTTGTGAGGTCACAGCAGCCTCAGTGCCTCCTAGGCCCGTGGCAGGCTCATGGCTGCTGGCTGTCATTGTGACGTCACAGCAGCCTCAGTGCCTCCTCTGCCAGTGCCATGCTCATGGCTGCTGGCTGTGCTTGTGAGGTCACAGCAGCCTCAGTGCCTCCTAGGCCAGTATCAGGCTCATGGCTGCTGGTTGTGCTTGTGAGGTCACAGCAGCCTGAATGCCTCCTAGGCCAGTGGCAGGCTCATGGCTGCTGGCTGTGCTTGTGAGGTCACAGCAGCCTCAGTGCCTCACAGTTTAGTGTCCAGCGTCCCCTGCTGGCTCTGATTGTGAGGTCACAGCAGACTCAGTGCCTCATAGGTTAGCGTGCAGCGCCCCCTGCTGGCTGTGCTTGTGAGGTCACAGCAGCCTCAGTGCCTCACAGGCCAGTATCAGGCTCATGGCTGCTGGCTGTCATTGTGACGTCACAGCAGCCTCAGTGCCTCCTAGGCCCGTGCCATGCTCATGGCTGCTGGCTGTGCTTGTGAGGTCACAGCAGCCTCAGTGCCTCCTAGACCAGTATCAGGCTCATGGCTGCTGGCTGTGCTTCTGAGGTCACAGAAACCTGAATGCCTCCTAGGCCAGTGGCAGGCTCATGGCTGCTGGCTGTGCTTGTGAGGTCACAGCAGCCTCAGTGCCTCATAGTTTAGTGTCCAGCGTACCCTGCTGGCTCTGCTTGTGAGGTCACAGCAGACTCAGTGCCTCATACGTTAGTGTGCAGCGCCCCGTGCTGGCTCTGCTTGTGAGGTCACAGCAGCCTCAGTGCCTCTCAGGGCCGTGGCAGGCTCATGGCTGCTGGCTGTGATTGTGAGGTCACAGCAGCCTCAGTGCCTCCTCTGCCAGTGCCATGCTCATGGCTGCTGGCTGTGTTTGTGAGGTCACAGCAGCCTCAGTGCCTCCTAGGCCAGTATCAGGCTCATGGCTGCTGGCTGTGCTTGTGAGGTCACAGCAGCCTCAGTGCCTCACAGGCCAGTATCAGGCTCATGGCTGCTGGCTGTGCTTGTGACGTCACAGAAACCTGAATGCCTCCTAGGCCAGTGGCAGGCTCATGGCTGCTGGCTGTGCTTGTGAGGTCACAGCAGCCTCAGTGCCTCATAGTTTAGTGTCCAGCGTCCCCTGCTGGCTCTGCTTGTGAGGTCACATCAGACTCAGTGCCTCAAAAGTTAGTGTCCAGCCTCCCCTGCTGGCTGTGCTTGTGAGGTCACAGCAGCCTCAGTGCCTTCTCTGCCCGTGTCAGTCTCATGGCTGCTGGCTGTGCTTGTGAGGTCACAGCAGCCTCAGTGCCTCCTAGGCCAGTATCAGGCTCATGGCTGCTGGCTGTGTTTCTGAATTCACAGAAGCCTGAATGCCTCCTAGGCCAGTGGCAGGCTCATGGCTGCTGGCTGTGCTTGTGAGGTCACAGCAGCCTCAGTGCCTCATAGTTTAGTGTCCAGCGTCCCCTGCTGGCTCTGCTTGTGAGGTCACAGCAGACTCAGTGCCTCATAGGTTAGTGTCCAGCGCCCCCTGCTGCCTGTGCTTGTGAGGTCACAGCAGCCTCAGTGCCTCACAGGCCAGTATCAGGCTCATGGCTGCTGGCTGTGCTTGTGAGGTCACAGCAGACTCAGTGCCTCCTAGGCCCGTGCCATGCTCATGGCTGCTGGCTGTGCTTGTGAGGTCACAGCAGCCTCAGTGCCTCCGAGGCCAGTATCAGGCTCATGGCTGCTGGCTGTGCTTGTGAGGTCACAGCAGACTCAGTGCCTCAAAAGTTAGTGTCCAGCGTCCCCTGCTGGCTGTGCCTGTGAGGTCACAGCAGCCTCAGTGCCTCCTCTGCCAGTGCCGTGCTCATGGCTGCTGGCTGTGCTTGTGATGTCACAGCAGCCTGAGTGCCTCCTAGGCCAGTGGCAGGCTCATGGCTGCTGGCGGTGCTTGTGAGGTCACAGCAGCCTGAGTGCCTCCTCTGCCAGTGCCATGCTCATGGCTGCTGGCTGTGCTTGTGACGTCACAGCAGCCTGAGTGCCTCCTAGGCCCGTGGCAGGCTCATGGCTGCTGGCTGTGCTTGTGACGTCACAGCAGCCTCAGTGCCTCCTCTGCCAGTGCCATGCTCATGGCTGCTGGCTGTGCTTGTGAGGTCACAGCAGCCTCAGTGCCTCCTAGGCCAGTATCAGGCTCATGGCTGCTGGCTGTGCTTGTGAGGTCACAGCAGCCTCAGTGCCTCCTAGGCCAGTATCAGGCTCATGGCTACTGGCTGTGCTTGTGAGGTCACAGCAGCCTGAATGCCACCTAGGCCAGTGGCAGGCTCATGGCTGCTGCCTGTGCTTGTGAGGTTATAGCAGCCTCAGTGCCTCACAGTTTAGTGTCCAGCGTCCATTGCTGGCTCTGCTTGTTTGGTCACAGCAGACTCAGTGCCTCATAGTTTAGTGTCCAGCGACCCCTGCTGGCTGTGCTTGTGAGGTCACAGCAGCCTCAGTGCCTCCCAGGCCAGTATCAGGCTCATGGCTGCTGGCTGTGCTTGTGACGTCACAGCAGACACAGTGCCTCCTAGGCCCGTGCCATGCTCATGGCTGCTGGCTGTGCTTGTGAGGTCACAGCAGCCTCAGTGCCTCCGAGGCCAGTATCAGGCTCATGGCTGCTGGCTGTGCTTGTGAGGTCACAGCAGCCTCAGTGCCTCCTAGGCCAGTGGCAGGCGCATGGCTGCTGGCTGTGCTTGTGAGGTCAGAGCAGACTCAGTGCCTCAAAAGTTAGTGTCCAGCGTCCCCTGCTGGCTGTGCTTGTGAGGTCACAGCAGCCTGAGTGCCTCCTCTGCCACTGTCAGGCTCATGGCTGCTGCCTGTGCTTCTGAGGTCACAGCAGCCTCAGTGACTCTGTGGATAATGCCATGCTCATGGCTGCTGGCTGTGCTTCTCAGGTCACAGCAGCCTCAGTGCCTCTCAGGCCAGTGGCAGTCTCTTGTCTGCTGGCTGTGCTTGTGAGGTCACAGCAGCCTCAGTGCCTCCTAGGCCCGTGGCAGGCTCATGGCTGCTGGCTGTCATTGTGACGTCACAGCAGCCTCAGTGCCTCCTAGGCCCGTGGCAGGCTCATGGCTGCTGGCTGTGCTTGTGAGGTCACAGCAGCCTCAGTGCCTCCTAGGCCAGTATCAGGCTCATGGCTGCTGGTTGTGCTTGTGAGGTCACAGCAGCCTGAATGCCTCCTAGGCCAGTGGCAGGCTCATGGCTGCTGGCTGTGCTTGTGAGGTCACAGCAGCCTCAGTGCCTCACAGTTTAGTGTCCAGCGTCCCCTGCTGGCTCTGATTGTGAGGTCACAGCAGACTCAGTGCCTCATAGGTTAGCGTGCAGCGCCCCCTGCTGGCTGTGCTTGTGAGGTCACAGCAGCCTCAGTGCCTCACAGGCCAGTATCAGGCTCATGGCTGCTGGCTGTCATTGTGACGTCACAGCAGCCTCAGTGCCTCCTAGGCCCGTGCCATGCTCATGGCTGCTGGCTGTGCTTGTGAGATCACAGCAGCCTCAGTGCCTCCTAGACCAGTATCAGGCTCATGGCTGCTGGCTGTGCTTCTGAGGTCACAGAAACCTGAATGCCTCCTAGGCCAGTGGCAGGCTCATGGCTGCTGGCTGTGCTTGTGAGGTCACAGCAGACTCAGTGCCTCATAGTTTAGTGTCCAGCGTACCCTGCTGGCTCTGCTTGTGAGGTCACAGCAGACTCAGTGCCTCATACGTTAGTGTGCAGCGCCCCGTGCTGGCTCTGCTTGTGAGGTCACAGCAGCCTCAGTGCCTCTCAGGGCCGTGGCAGGCTCATGGCTGCTGGCTGTGATTGTGAGGTCACAGCAGCCTCAGTGCCTCCTCTGCCAGTGCCATGCTCATGGCTGCTGGCTGTGCTTGTGAGGTCACAGCAGCCTCAGTGCCTCCTAGACCAGTATCAGGCTCATGGCTGCTGGCTGTGCTTGTGAGGTCGCAGCAGACTCAGTGTCTCCGTGGATAGCACCATGCTCATGGCTGCTGGCTGTGCTTGTGAGGTCACAGCAGCCTCAGTGCATCTCAGGCCAGTGGCAGTCTCATGACTGCTGGCTGTGCTTGTGAGGTCACAACAGCCTCAGTGCCTCACAGGCCAGTATCAGGCTCATGGCTGCTGGCTGTGCTTGTGACGTCACAGAAACCTGAATGCCTCCTAGGCCAGTGGCAGGCTCATGGCTGCTGGCTGTGCTTGTGAGGTCACAGCAGCCTCAGTGCCTCATAGTTTAGTGTCCAGCGTCCCCTGCTGGCTCTGCTTGTGAGGTCACATCAGACTCAGTGCCTCAAAAGTTAGTGTCCAGCCTCCCCTGCTGGCTGTGCTTGTGAGGTCACAGCAGCCTCAGTGCCTTCTCTGCCCGTGTCAGTCTCATGGCTGCTGGCTGTGCTTGTGAGGTCACAGCAGCCTCAGTGCCTCCTAGGCCAGTATCAGGCTCATGGCTGCTGGCTGTGTTTCTGAATTCACAGAAGCCTGAATGCCTCCTAGGCCAGTGGCAGGCTCATGGCTGCTGCCTGTGCTTGTGAGGTCACAGCAGCCTCAGTGCCTCACAGGCCAGTATCAGGCTCATGGCTGCTGGCTGTGCTTGTGACGTCACAGCAGCCTCAGTGCCTCCTCTGCCAGTGCCATGCTCATGGCTGCTGGCTGTGCTTGTGAGGTCACAGCAGCCTCAGTGCCTCCTAGGCCAGCATCAGGCTCATGGCTGCTGGCTGTGCTTGTGAGGTCACAGCAGACTCAGTGCTTCATAGTTTAGTGTCCAGCGTCCCCTGCTGGCTCTGCTTGTGAGGTCACAGCAGACTCAGTGTCTCCGTGGATAGTTCCATGCTCATGGCTGCTGGCTGTGCTTGTGACGTCACAGCAGACACAGTGCCTCCTAGGCCCGTGCCATGCTCATGGCTGCTGGCTGTGCTTGTGACGTCACAGCAGCCTCAGTGCCTCTGAGTCCAGGGTCACTCTCATGGCTGCTGGCTGTGCTTGTGAGGTCACAGCAGACTCAGTGCCTCCTAGGCCAGCATCAGGCTCATGGCTGCTGGCTGTGCTTGTGAGGTCACAGAGGCCTGAATGCCTCCTAGGCCAGTGGCAGGCTCATGGCTGCTTCCTGTGCTTGTGAGGTTATAGCAGCCTCAGTGCCTCACAGTTTAGTGTCCAGCGCCCCTTGCCGGCTGTGCTTGTGAGGTCACAGCAGACTCAGTGCCTCATAAGTTAGTGTCCAGCGCCCCCTGCTGGCTGTGCTTGTGAGGTCACAGCAGCCTCAGTGCCTCATAGTTTAGTGTCCAGCGTCCCCTGCTGGCTCTGCTTGTCAGGTCACAGCAGACTCAGTGCCTCCAAAGCGAGTCTGCAGCGCCCCCTGCTGCCTGTGGTTGTGAGGTCACAGCAGCCTCAGTGCCTCACAGGCCAGTATCAGGCTCATGGCTGCTGGCTGTGCTTGTGAGGTCACAGCAGACTCAGTGCCTCCTAGGCCCGTGCCATGCTCATGGCTGCTGGCTGTGCTTGTGAGGTCACAGCAGCCTCAGTGCCTCCGAGGCCAGTATCAGGCTCATGGCTGCTGGCTGTGCTTGTGAGGTCACAGCAGCCTCAGTGCCTCAAAAGTTAGTGTCCAGCGTCCCCTGCTGGCTGTGCCTGTGAGGTCACAGCAGCCTCAGTGCCTCCACTGCCAGTGCCGTGCTCATGGCTGCTGGCTGTGCTTGTGACGTCACAGCAGCCTGAGTGCCTCCTAGGCCAGTGTCAGGCTCATGGCTGCTGGCTGTGCTTGTGAGGTCACAGCAGCCTGAGTGCCTCCTCTGCCAGTGCCATGCTCATGGCTGCTGGCTGTGCTTGTGACGTCACAGCAGCCTGAGTGCCTCCTAGGCCCGTGGCAGGCTCATGGCTGCTGGCTGTGCTTGTGACGTCACAGCAGCCTCAGTGCCTCCTCTGCCAGTGCCATGCTCATGGCTGCTGGCTGTGCTTGTGAGGTCACAGCAGCCTCAGTGCCTCCTAGGCCAGCATCAGGCTCATGGCTGCTGGCTGTGCTTGTGAGGTCACAGCAGCCTCAGTGCTTCATAATTTAGTGTCCAGCGTCCCCTGCTGGCTCTGCTTGTGAGGTCACAGCAGACTCAGTGTCTCCGTGGATAGTTCCATGCTCATGGCTGCTGGCTGTGCTTGTGACGTCACAGCAGACACAGTGCCTCCTAGGCCCGTGCCATGCTCATGGCTGCTGGCTGTGCTTGTGACGTCACAGCAGCCTCAGTGCCTCTGAGTCCAGGGTCACTCTCATGGCTGCTGGCTGTGCTTGTGAGGTCACACCAGCCTCAGTGCCTCACAGGCCAATATCAGGCTCATGGCTGCTGGCTGTGCTTGTGAGGTCACAGCAGCCTGAGTGCCTCCTAGGTCTGTTGCAGGCTCATGGCTGCTGGCTGTGCTTGTGAGGTCACAGCAGCCTCAGTGCCTCCTCTGCCAGTGCCATGCTCATGGCTGCTGGCTGTGCTTGTGACGTCACAGCAGCCTGAGTGCCTCCTAGGTCTGTTGCAAGCTCATGGCTGCTGGCTGTGCTTGTGAGGTCACAGCAGCCTCAGTGCCTCCTCTGCCAGTGCCATGCTCATGGCTGCTGGCTGTGCTTGTGACGTCACAGCAGCCTGAGTGCCTCCTAGGCCCGTGGCAGGCTCATGGCTGCTGGCTGTCATTGTGACGTCACAGCAGCCTCAGTGCCTCCTCTGCCAGTGCCATGCTCATGGCTGCTGGCTGTGCTTCTGAGGTCACAGCAGCCTCAGTGCCTCCTCTGCCAGTGCCAGGGTCATGGCTGCTGGCTGTGCTTGTGAGGTCACAGCAGCCTGAGTGCCTCCTAGGCCAGTGGCAGGCTCATGGCTGCTGGCTGTGATTGTGAGGTCACATCAGCCTCAGTGCTTCATAGTTTAGTGTCCATCGCCCCCCGCTGGCTGTGCTTGTGAGGTCACACCAGCCTGAATGCCTCCTAGCCCTGTGTCAGGCTCATGGCTGCTGGCTGTGCTTGTGAGGTCACAGCAGACTCAGTGCCTCAAAAGTTAGTTTCCAGCGCCCCCTGCTGGCTCTGCTTGTGAGGTCACAGCAGCCTCAGTGCCTCTCAGGCCAGTATCAGGCCCATGGCTGCTGGATGTGCTTGTGAGGTCACACCAGCCTCAGTGCCTCCTCTGCCAGTGCCATGCTCATGGCTGCTGGCTGTGCTTGTGAGGTCACAGCAGCCTCAGTGCCTCCTAGGCCAGTATCAGGCTCATGGCTGCTGGCTGTGATTGTGAGGTCACATCAGCCTCACTGCTTCATAGTTTAGTGTCCAGCGTCCCCTGCTGGCTGTGCTTGTGAGGTCACAGCAGACTCAGTGCCTCAATAGTTAGTGTCCAGCGCCCCCCGCTGGTTCTGCTTGTGAGGTCACAGCAGACTCAGTGTCTCCGTGGATAGTACCATGCTCATGGCTGCTGGCTGTGCTTGTGAGGTCACAGCAGCCTCAGTGCCTCTCAGGCCAGTGGCAGTCTCATGGCTGCTGGCTGTGCTTGTGACGTCACAGCAGACTCAGTTCCTCCTAGGCCAGTGGCAGGCTCATGGCTGCTGGCTGTGCTTGTGAGGTCACAGCAGCCTCAGTACCTCCTCTGCCAGTGCCATGCTCATGGCTGCTGGCTGTACTTGTGACGTCACAGCAGCCTGAGTGCCTCCTAGGCCCGTGGCAGGCTCATGGCTGCTGGCTCTGCTTGTGAGGTCACACCAGCCTCAGTGCCTCCTCTGCCAGTGCCATGCTCATGGCTGCTGGCTGTGCTTGGGACGTCACAGCAGCCTCAGTGCCTCCTAGGCCAGTATCAGGCTCATGGCTGCTGGTTGTGCTTGTGAGGTCACAGCAGCCTGAATGCCTCCTAGGCCAGTGTCAGGCTCATGGCTGCTGGGTGTGCTTGTGAGGTCACAGCAGCCTCAGTGCCTCACAGGCCAGTATCAGGCTCATGGCTGCTGGCTGTGCTTGTGAGGTCACAGCAGCCTCAGTGCCTCACAGGCCAGTATCAGGCTCATGGCTGCTGGCTGTGCTTCTGAGGTCACAGAAACCTGAATGCCTCATAGGCCAGTGGCAGGCTCATGGCTGCTGGCTGTGCTTCTGAGGTCACAGAAACCTGAATGCCTCCTAGGCCAGTGTCAGGCTCATGGCTGCTGGCTCTGATTGTGAGGTCACAGCAGCCTCAGTGCCTCACAGGTCAGTATCAGGCTCATGGCTGCTGGCTGTGCTTCTGAGGTCACAGAGGCCTGAATGCCTCCTAGGCCAGTGGCAGGCTCATGGCTGCTGGCCGTGCTTGTGAGGTCACAGCAGCCTCAGTGCCTCATAGTTTAGTGTCCAGCGTCCCCTGCTGGCTCTGATTGTGAGGTCACAGCAGACTCAGTGCCCCAAAAGTTAGTGTCCAGCGTCCCCTGCTGGCTGTGCTTGTGAGGTCACAGCAGCCTCAGTGCCTCCGAGGCCAGTATCAGGCTCATGGCTGCTAGCTGTGCTTGTGACATCACAGCAGCCTCAGTGCCTCAAAAGTTAGTGTCCAGCGTCCCCTGCTGGCTGTGCCTGTGAGGTCACAGCAGCCTCAGTGCCTCCTCTGCCAGTGCCGTGCTCATGGCTGCTGGCTGTGCTTGTGAGGTCACAGCAGCCTGAGTGCCTCCTAGGTCTGTTGCAGGCTCATGGCTGCTGGCTGTGCTTGTGAGGTCACAGCAGCCTCAGTGCCTCCGAGGCCCGCGGCAGGCTCATGGCTGCTGGCTGTCATTGTGACGTCACAGCAGCCTGAGTGCCTCCTAGGCCCGTGGCAGGCTCATGGCTGCTGGCTGTCATTGTGACGTCACAGCAGCCTCAGTGCCTCCTCTGCCAGTGCCATGCTCATGGCTGCTGGCTGTGCTTGTGAGGTCACAGCAGCCTCAGTGCCTCCTCTGCCAGTGCCATGCTCATGGTTGCTCGCTGTGCTTGTGACGTCACAGCAGCCTCAGTGCCTCCTAGGCCAGTGGCAGGCTCATGGCTGCTGGCTGTGATTGTGAGGTCACATCAGCCTCAGTGCCTCATAGTTTAGTGTCCAGCGACCCCTGCTGGTTGTGATTGTGAGGTCACAGCAGCCTCAGTGCCTCTCAGGCCAGTATCAGACTCATGGCTGCTGGCTGTGCGTGTGAGGTCACAGCAGCCTGAATGCCTCCTAGACCAGTGTCAGGGTCATGGCTGCTATCTGTGCTTCTGAGGTCACAGAAGCCTGAATGCCTCCTCTGCCAGTGCCATGCTCCTGGCTGCTGGCTGTGCTTGTGAGGTCACAGCAGCCTCAGTGCCTCCTATGCCAGTATCAGACACATGGCTGCTGGCTGTGCTTCTGAGGTCACAGCAGCCTCAGTGCCTCCTCTGCCAGTGCCATGCTCATAGCTGCTGGCTGTGCTTGTGACGTCACAGCAGCCTCAGAGCCTCCTAGGCCAGTGGCAGGCTCATGGCTGCTGGCTGTGATTGTGAGGTCACAGCAGCCTCAGTGCATCATAGTTTAGTGTCCAGCGACCCCTGCTGGTTGTGATTGTGAGGTCACAGCACACTCAGTTCCTCAAAAGTTGGTGTCCAGCATCCCCTGCTGGCTGTGCTTGTGAGGTCACAGCAGCCTCAGTGCCTCCTCTGCCAGTACCACGCTCATGGCTGCTGGCTGTGCTTGTGAGGTCACAGCAGCCTCAGTGCCTCTGAGGCCAGTGTCAGGGTCATGGCTGCTGGCTGTGCTTGTGAGGTCACAGCAGCCTCAGTGCCTCATAGTTCAGTGTCCAGTGTCCCCTGCTGGCTCTGCTTGTGAGTTCACAGCAGACTCAGTGCCTCAAAAGCTAGTGTGCAGCGCCCCCTACTGACTGTGCTTGTGAGGTCACAGCAGCCTCAGTGCCTCTGAGGCCAGTGTCAGGCTCATGGCTGCTGGCTGTGCTTGTGACGTCACAGCAGCCTCAGTGTCTCCGTGGATGGTGCCATGCTCATGGTTGCGGGCTGTGTTTGTGAGGTCACAGCAGCCTGAATGCCTCCTAGACCAGTGTCAGGGTCATGCTGCTGGCTGTGCTTGTGAGGTCACAGAAGCCTGAGTGCCTCCTAGGCCAGTGGCAGGCTCATGGCTGTGATTGTGAGGTCACAGCAGCCTCAGTGCCTCATAGTTCAGTGTCCAGTGTCCCCTGCTCACTCTGCTTGTGAGGTCACAGCAGACTCAGTGCCTCAAAAGCTAGTGTGCATCGCACCCTACTGGTTGTGCTTGTGAGGTCACAGCAGACTCAGTGCCTCTGAGGCCAGTGTCAGGCTCATGGCTGCTGGCTGTGCTTGTGAGGTCACAGCAGCCTCAGTGCCTCACAGGCCAGTATCAGGCTCATGACTGCTGGCTGTGCTTCTGAGGTCACAGAAACCTGAATGCCTCCTAGGCCAGTGGCAGGCTCATTGCTGCTGGCTGTGCTTGTGAGGTCACAGCAGACTCAGTGCCTCAAAAGTTCGTGTCCAGTGCCCCCTAGTGGCTGTGCTTGTGAGCTCACACCAGCCTCAGTGCCTCACAGGCCAGTATCAGGCTCATGGCTGCTGGCTGTGCTTGTGACGTCACAGCAGCCTCAGTGCCTCCTAGGCCAGTGGCAGGCTCATGGCTGCTGGCTGTGATTGTGAGGTCACATCAGCCTCAGTGATTCATAGTTTAGAGTCCAGCGACCCCTGCTGGTTGTGATTGTGAGGTCTCAGCAGCCTCAGTGCCTCTCAGGCCAGTATCATGCTCATGGCTGCTGGCTGTGCTTGTGAGGTCACAGCAGCCTGAATGCCTCCTAGACCAGTGTCAGGGTCATGGCTGCTATCTGTGCTTCTGAGGTCACAGAAGCCTGAATGCCTCCTAGGCCAGTGGCAGGCTCATGGCTGCTGGCTGTGCTTGTGAGGTCAGAGCAGACTCAGTGCCTCAAAAGTTAGTGTCCAGCGTCCCCTGCTGGCTGTGCTTGTGAGGTCACAGCAGCCTGAGTGCCTCCTCTGCCACTGTCAGGCTCATGGCTGCTGCCTGTGCTTCTGAGGTCACAGCAGCCTCAGTGACTCTGTGGATAATGCCATGCTCATGGCTGCTGGCTGTGCTTCTCAGGTCACAGCAGCCTCAGTGCCTCTCAGGCCAGTGGCAGTCTCTTGTCTGCTGGCTGTGCTTGTGAGGTCACAGCAGCCTCAGTGCCTCCTAGGCCCGTGGCAGGCTCATGGCTGCTGGCTGTCATTGTGACGTCACAGCAGCCTCAGTGCCTCTTCTGCCAGTGCCATGCTCATGGCTGCTGGCTGTGCTTGTGAGGTCACAGCAGCCTCAGTGCCTCCTAGGCCAGTATCAGGCTCATGGCTGCTGGTTGTGCTTGTGAGGTCACAGCAGCCTGAATGCCTCCTAGGCCAGTGGCAGGCTCATGGCTGCTGGCTGTGCTTGTGAGGTCACAGCAGCCTCAGTGCCTCACAGTTTAGTGTCCAGCGTCCCCTGCTGGCTCTGATTGTGAGGTCACAGGAGACTCAGTGCCTCATAGGTTAGCGTGCAGCGCCCCCTGCTGGCTGTGCTTGTGAGGTCACAGCAGCCTCAGTGCCTCACAGGCCAGTATCAGGCTCATGGCTGCTGGCTGTCATTGTGACGTCACAGCAGCCTCAGTGCCTCCTAGGCCCGTGCCATGCTCATGGCTGCTGGCTGTGCTTGTGAGATCACAGCAGCCTCAGTGCCTCCTAGACCAGTATCAGGCTCATGGCTGCTGGCTGTGCTTCTGAGGTCACAGAAACCTGAATGCCTCCTAGGCCAGTGGCAGGCTCATGGCTGCTGGCTGTGCTTGTGAGGTCACAGCAGACTCAGTGCCTCATAGTTTAGTGTCCAGCGTACCCTGCTGGCTCTGCTTGTGAGGTCACAGCAGACTCAGTGCCTCATACGTTAGTGTGCAGCGCCCCGTGCTGGCTCTGCTTGTGAGGTCACAGCAGCCTCAGTGCCTCTCAGGGCCGTGGCAGGCTCATGGCTGCTGGCTGTGATTGTGAGGTCACAGCAGCCTCAGTGCCTCCTCTGCCAGTGCCATGCTCATGGCTGCTGGCTGTGCTTGTGAGGTCACAGCAGCCTCAGTGCCTCCTAGACCAGTATCAGGCTCATGGCTGCTGGCTGTGCTTGTGAGGTCGCAGCAGACTCAGTGTCTCCGTGGATAGCACCATGCTCATGGCTGCTGGCTGTGCTTGTGAGGTCACAGCAGCCTCAGTGCATCTCAGGCCAGTGGCAGTCTCATGACTGCTGGCTGTGCTTGTGAGGTCACAACAGCCTCAGTGCCTCACAGGCCAGTATCAGGCTCATGGCTGCTGGCTGTGCTTGTGACGTCACAGAAACCTGAATGCCTCCTAGGCCAGTGGCAGGCTCATGGCTGCTGGCTGTGCTTGTGAGGTCACAGCAGCCTCAGTGCCTCATAGTTTAGTGTCCAGCGTCCCCTGCTGGCTCTGCTTGTGAGGTCACATCAGACTCAGTGCCTCAAAAGTTAGTGTCCAGCCTCCCCTGCTGGCTGTGCTTGTGAGGTCACAGCAGCCTCAGTGCCTTCTCTGCCCGTGTCAGTCTCATGGCTGCTGGCTGTGCTTGTGAGGTCACAGCAGCCTCAGTGCCTCCTAGGCCAGTATCAGGCTCATGGCTGCTGGCTGTGTTTCTGAATTCACAGAAGCCTGAATGCCTCCTAGGCCAGTGGCAGGCTCATGGCTGCTGCCTGTGCTTGTGAGGTCACAGCAGCCTCAGTGCCTCACAGGCCAGTATCAGGCTCATGGCTGCTGGCTGTGCTTGTGACGTCACAGCAGCCTCAGTGCCTCCTCTGCCAGTGCCATGCTCATGGCTGCTGGCTGTGCTTGTGAGGTCACAGCAGCCTCAGTGCCTCCTAGGCCAGCATCAGGCTCATGGCTGCTGGCTGTGCTTGTGAGGTCACAGCAGCCTCAGTGCTTCATAGTTTAGTGTCCAGCGTCCCCTGCTGGCTCTGCTTGTGAGGTCACAGCAGACTCAGTGTCTCCGTGGATAGTTCCATGCTCATGGCTGCTGGCTGTGCTTGTGACGTCACAGCAGACACAGTGCCTCCTAGGCCCGTGCCATGCTCATGGCTGCTGGCTGTGCTTGTGACGTCACAGCAGCCTCAGTGCCTCTGAGTCCAGGGTCACTCTCATGGCTGCTGGCTGTGCTTGTGAGGTCACAGCAGACTCAGTGCCTCCTAGGCCAGCATCAGGCTCATGGCTGCTGGCTGTGCTTGTGAGGTCACAGAGGCCTGAATGCCTCCTAGGCCAGTGGCAGGCTCATGGCTGCTTCCTGTGCTTGTGAGGTTATAGCAGCCTCAGTGCCTCACAGTTTAGTGTCCAGCGCCCCTTGCCGGCTGTGCTTGTGAGGTCACAGCAGACTCAGTGCCTCATAAGTTAGTGTCCAGCGCCCCCTGCTGGCTGTGCTTGTGAGGTCACAGCAGCCTCAGTGCCTCATAGTTTAGTGTCCAGCGTCCCCTGCTGGCTCTGCTTGTCAGGTCACAGCAGACTCAGTGCCTCCAAAGCGAGTCTGCAGCGCCCCCTGCTGCCTGTGCTTGTGAGGTCACAGCAGCCTCAGTGCCTCACAGGCCAGTATCAGGCTCATGGCTGCTGGCTGTGCTTGTGAGGTCACAGCAGACTCAGTGCCTCCTAGGCCCGTGCCATGCTCATGGCTGCTGGCTGTGCTTGTGAGGTCACAGCAGCCTCAGTGCCTCCGAGGCCAGTATCAGGCTCATGGCTGCTGGCTGTGCTTGTGAGGTCACAGCAGCCTCAGTGCCTCAAAAGTTAGTGTCCAGCGTCCCCTGCTGGCTGTGCCTGTGAGGTCACAGCAGCCTCAGTGCCTCCACTGCCAGTGCCGTGCTCATGGCTGCTGGCTGTGCTTGTGACGTCACAGCAGCCTGAGTGCCTCCTAGGCCAGTGTCAGGCTCATGGCTGCTGGCTGTGCTTGTGAGGTCACAGCAGCCTGAGTGCCTCCTCTGCCAGTGCCATGCTCATGGCTGCTGGCTGTGCTTGTGACGTCACAGCAGCCTGAGTGCCTCCTAGGCCCGTGGCAGGCTCATGGCTGCTGGCTGTGCTTGTGACGTCACAGCAGCCTCAGTGCCTCCTCTGCCAGTGCCATGCTCATGGCTGCTGGCTGTGCTTGTGAGGTCACAGCAGCCTCAGTGCCTCCTAGGCCAGCATCAGGCTCATGGCTGCTGGCTGTGCTTGTGAGGTCACAGCAGCCTCAGTGCTTCATAGTTTAGTGTCCAGCGTCCCCTGCTGGCTCTGCTTGTGAGGTCACAGCAGACTCAGTGTCTCCGTGGATAGTTCCATGCTCATGGCTGCTGGCTGTGCTTGTGACGTCACAGCAGACACAGTGCCTCCTAGGCCCGTGCCATGCTCATGGCTGCTGGCTGTGCTTGTGACGTCACAGCAGCCTCAGTGCCTCTGAGTCCAGGGTCACTCTCATGGCTGCTGGCTGTGCTTGTGAGGTCACACCAGCCTCAGTGCCTCACAGGCCAATATCAGGCTCATGGCTGCTGGCTGTGCTTGTGAGGTCACAGCAGCCTGAGTGCCTCCTAGGTCTGTTGCAGGCTCATGGCTGCTGGCTGTGCTTGTGAGGTCACAGCAGCCTCAGTGCCTCCTCTGCCAGTGCCATGCTCATGGCTGCTGGCTGTGCTTGTGACGTCACAGCAGCCTGAGTGCCTCCTAGGTCTGTTGCAAGCTCATGGCTGCTGGCTGTGCTTGTGAGGTCACAGCAGCCTCAGTGCCTCCTCTGCCAGTGCCATGCTCATGGCTGCTGGCTGTGCTTGTGACGTCACAGCAGCCTGAGTGCCTCCTAGGCCCGTGGCAGGCTCATGGCTGCTGGCTGTCATTGTGACGTCACAGCAGCCTCAGTGCCTCCTCTGCCAGTGCCATGCTCATGGCTGCTGGCTGTGCTTCTGAGGTCACAGCAGCCTCAGTGCCTCCTCTGCCAGTGCCAGGGTCATGGCTGCTGGCTGTGCTTGTGAGGTCACAGCAGCCTGAGTGCCTCCTAGGCCAGTGGCAGGCTCATGGCTGCTGGCTGTGATTGTGAGGTCACATCAGCCTCAGTGCTTCATAGTTTAGTGTCCATCGCCCCCCGCTGGCTGTGCTTGTGAGGTCACACCAGCCTGAATGCCTCCTAGCCCTGTGTCAGGCTCATGGCTGCTGGCTGTGCTTGTGAGGTCACAGCAGACTCAGTGCCTCAAAAGTTAGTTTCCAGCGCCCCCTGCTGGCTCTGCTTGTGAGGTCACAGCAGCCTCAGTGCCTCTCAGGCCAGTATCAGGCCCATGGCTGCTGGATGTGCTTGTGAGGTCACACCAGCCTCAGTGCCTCCTCTGCCAGTGCCATGCTCATGGCTGCTGGCTGTGCTTGTGAGGTCACAGCAGCCTCAGTGCCTCCTAGGCCAGTATCAGGCTCATGGCTGCTGGCTGTGATTGTGAGGTCACATCAGCCTCACTGCTTCATAGTTTAGTGTCCAGCGTCCCCTGCTGGCTGTGCTTGTGAGGTCACAGCAGACTCAGTGCCTCAATAGTTAGTGTCCAGCGCCCCCCGCTGGTTCTGCTTGTGAGGTCACAGCAGACTCAGTGTCTCCGTGGATAGTACCATGCTCATGGCTGCTGGCTGTGCTTGTGAGGTCACAGCAGCCTCAGTGCCTCTCAGGCCAGTGGCAGTCTCATGGCTGCTGGCTGTGCTTGTGAGGTCACAGCAGACTCAGTTCCTCCTAGGCCAGTGGCAGGCTCATGGCTGCTGGCTGTGCTTGTGAGGTCACAGCAGCCTCAGTACCTCCTCTGCCAGTGCCATGCTCATGGCTGCTGGCTGTACTTGTGACGTCACAGCAGCCTGAGTGCCTCCTAGGCCCGTGGCAGGCTCATGGCTGCTGGCTCTGCTTGTGAGGTCACACCAGCCTCAGTGCCTCCTCTGCCAGTGCCATGCTCATGGCTGCTGGCTGTGCTTGGGACGTCACAGCAGCCTCAGTGCCTCCTAGGCCAGTATCAGGCTCATGGCTGCTGGTTGTGCTTGTGAGGTCACAGCAGCCTGAATGCCTCCTAGGCCAGTGTCAGGCTCATGGCTGCTGGGTGTGCTTGTGAGGTCACAGCAGCCTCAGTGCCTCACAGGCCAGTATCAGGCTCATGGCTGCTGGCTGTGCTTGTGAGGTCACAGCAGCCTCAGTGCCTCCTAGGCCAGTATCAGGCTCATGGCTGCTGGCTGTGCTTCTGAGGTCACAGAAACCTGAATGCCTCATAGGCCAGTGGCAGGCTCATGGCTGCTGGCTGTGCTTCTGAGGTCACAGAAACCTGAATGCCTCCTAGGCCAGTGTCAGGCTCATGGCTGCTGGCTCTGATTGTGAGGTCACAGCAGCCTCAGTGCCTCACAGGTCAGTATCAGGCTCATGGCTGCTGGCTGTGCTTCTGAGGTCACAGAGGCCTGAATGCCTCCTAGGCCAGTGGCAGGCTCATGGCTGCTGGCCGTGCTTGTGAGGTCACAGCAGCCTCAGTGCCTCATAGTTTAGTGTCCAGCGTCCCCTGCTGGCTCTGATTGTGAGGTCACAGCAGACTCAGTGCCCCAAAAGTTAGTGTCCAGCGTCCCCTGCTGGCTGTGCTTGTGAGGTCACAGCAGCCTCAGTGCCTCCGAGGCCAGTATCAGGCTCATGGCTGCTAGCTGTGCTTGTGACATCACAGCAGCCTCAGTGCCTCAAAAGTTAGTGTCCAGCGTCCCCTGCTGGCTGTGCCTGTGAGGTCACAGCAGCCTCAGTGCCTCCTCTGCCAGTGCCGTGCTCATGGCTGCTGGCTGTGCTTGTGAGGTCACAGCAGCCTCAGTGCCTCCTAGGTCTGTTGCAGGCTCATGGCTGCTGGCTGTGCTTGTGAGGTCACAGCAGCCTCAGTGCCTCCGAGGCCCGCGGCAGGCTCATGGCTGCTGGCTGTCATTGTGACGTCACAGCAGCCTGAGTGCCTCCTAGGCCCGTGGCAGGCTCATGGCTGCTGGCTGTCATTGTGACGTCACAGCAGCCTCAGTGCCTCCTCTGCCAGTGCCATGCTCATGGCTGCTGGCTGTGCTTGTGAGGTCACAGCAGCCTCAGTGCCTCCTCTGCCAGTGCCATGCTCATGGTTGCTCGCTGTGCTTGTGACGTCACAGCAGCCTCAGTGCCTCCTAGGCCAGTGGCAGGCTCATGGCTGCTGGCTGTGATTGTGAGGTCACATCAGCCTCAGTGCCTCATAGTTTAGTGTCCAGCGACCCCTGCTGGTTGTGATTGTGAGGTCACAGCAGCCTCAGTGCCTCTCAGGCCAGTATCAGACTCATGGCTGCTGGCTGTGCGTGTGAGGTCACAGCAGCCTGAATGCCTCCTAGACCAGTGTCAGGGTCATGGCTGCTATCTGTGCTTCTGAGGTCACAGAAGCCTGAATGCCTCCTCTGCCAGTGCCATGCTCCTGGCTGCTGGCTGTGCTTGTGAGGTCACAGCAGCCTCAGTGCCTCCTATGCCAGTATCAGACACATGGCTGCTGGCTGTGCTTCTGAGGTCACAGCAGCCTCAGTGCCCCCTCTGCCAGTGCCATGCTCATAGCTGCTGGCTGTGCTTGTGACGTCACAGCAGCCTCAGAGCCTCCTAGGCCAGTGGCAGGCTCATGGCTGCTGGCTGTGATTGTGAGGTCACAGCAGCCTCAGTGCATCATAGTTTAGTGTCCAGCGACCCCTGCTGGTTGTGATTGTGAGGTCACAGCACACTCAGTTCCTCAAAAGTTGGTGTCCAGCATCCCCTGCTGGCTGTGCTTGTGAGGTCACAGCAGCCTCAGTGCCTCCTCTGCCAGTACCACGCTCATGGCTGCTGGCTGTGCTTGTGAGGTCACAGCAGCCTCAGTGCCTCTGAGGCCAGTGTCAGGGTCATGGCTGCTGGCTGTGCTTGTGAGGTCACAGCAGCCTCAGTGCCTCATAGTTCAGTGTCCAGTGTCCCCTGCTGGCTCTGCTTGTGAGGTCACAGCAGACTCAGTGCCTCAAAAGCTAGTGTGCAGCGCCCCCTACTGACTGTGCTTGTGAGGTCACAGCAGCCTCAGTGCCTCTGAGGCCAGTGTCAGGCTCATGGCTGCTGGCTGTGCTTGTGACGTCACAGCAGCCTCAGTGTCTCCGTGGATGGTGCCATGCTCATGGTTGCGGGCTGTGTTTGTGAGGTCACAGCAGCCTGAATGCCTCCTAGACCAGTGTCAGGGTCATGCTGCTGGCTGTGCTTGTGAGGTCACAGAAGCCTGAGTGCCTCCTAGGCCAGTGGCAGGCTCATGGCTGTGATTGTGAGGTCACAGCAGCCTCAGTGCCTCATAGTTCAGTGTCCAGTGTCCCCTGCTCACTCTGCTTGTGAGGTCACAGCAGACTCAGTGCCTCAAAAGCTAGTGTGCATCGCACCCTACTGGTTGTGCTTGTGAGGTCACAGCAGACTCAGTGCCTCTGAGGCCAGTGTCAGGCTCATGGCTGCTGGCTGTGCTTGTGAGGTCACAGCAGCCTCAGTGCCTCACAGGCCAGTATCAGGCTCATGACTGCTGGCTGTGCTTCTGAGGTCACAGAAACCTGAATGCCTCCTAGGCCAGTGGCAGGCTCATTGCTGCTGGCTGTGCTTGTGAGGTCACAGCAGACTCAGTGCCTCAAAAGTTCGTGTCCAGTGCCCCCTAGTGGCTGTGCTTGTGAGCTCACACCAGCCTCAGTGCCTCACAGGCCAGTATCAGGCTCATGGCTGCTGGCTGTGCTTGTGACGTCACAGCAGCCTCAGTGCCTCCTAGGCCAGTGGCAGGCTCATGGCTGCTGGCTGTGATTGTGAGGTCACATCAGCCTCAGTGATTCATAGTTTAGAGTCCAGCGACCCCTGCTGGTTGTGATTGTGAGGTCTCAGCAGCCTCAGTGCCTCTCAGGCCAGTATCATGCTCATGGCTGCTGGCTGTGCTTGTGAGGTCACAGCAGCCTGAATGCCTCCTAGACCAGTGTCAGGGTCATGGCTGCTATCTGTGCTTCTGAGGTCACAGAAGCCTGAATGCCTCCTAGGCCAGTGGCAGGCTCATGGCTGCTGGCTGTGCTTGTGAGGTCACAGCAGACTCAGTGCCTCCTCTGCCAGTGCCATGCTCCTGGCTGCTGCCTGTGCTTGTGAGGTCACACCAGCCTCAGTGCCTCCTATGCCAGTATCAGACACATGGCTGCTGGCTGTGCTTGTGAGGTCACAGCAGCCTCAGTGCCTCCTCTGCCAGTGCCATGCTCATAGCTGCTGGCTGTGCTTGTGACGTCACAGCAGCCTCAGAGCCTCCTAGGCCAGTGGCAGGCTCATGGCTGCTGGCTGTGATTGTGAGGTCACAGCAGCCTCAGTGCTTCATAGTTTAGTGTCCAGCGACCCCTGCTGGTTGTGATTGTGAGGTCACAGCACACTCAGTTCCTCAAAAGTTGGTGTCCAGCATCCCCTGCTGGCTGTGCTTGTGAGGTCACAGCAGCCTCAGTGCCTCCTCTGCCAGTACCACGCTCATGGCTGCTGGCTGTGCTTGTGAGGTCACAGCAGCCTCAGTGCCTCTGAGGCCAGTGTCAGGGTCATGGCTGCTGGCTGTGCTTGTGAGGTCACAGCAGACTCAGTGCCTCATAGTTCAGTGTCCAGTGTCCCCTGCTGGCTCTGCTTGTGAGGTCACAGCAGCCTCAGTGCTTCATAGTTTAGTGTCCATCGCCCCCTGCTGGCTGTGCTTCTGAGCTCACAGCAGCCTCAGTACCTCATAGTTTAGTGTCCATCGCCCCCTGCTGGCTGTGCTTGTGAGGTCACAGCAGCCTCAGTGCCTCCTCTGCCAGTGTCAGGCTCATGGCTGCTGGCTCTGCTTGTGAGGTCACAGCAGCCTCAGTGCCTCACAGGCCAGTATCAGGCTCATGACTGCTGGCTGTGCTTCTGAGGTCACAGAAACCTGAATGCCTCCTAGGCCAGTGGCAGGCTCATTGCTGCTGGCTGTGCTTGTGAGGTCACAGCAGACTCAGTGCCTCAAAAGTTCGTGTCCAGTGCCCCCTAGTGGCTGTGCTTGTGAGCTCACACCAGCCTCAGTGCCTCACAGGCCAGTATCAGGCTCATGGCTGCTGGCTGTGCTTGTGACGTCACAGCAGCCTCAGTGCCTCCTAGGCCAGTGGCAGGCTCATGGCTGCTGGCTGTGATTGTGAGGTCACATCAGCCTCAGTGATTCATAGTTTAGAGTCCAGCGACCCCTGCTGGTTGTGATTGTGAGGTCACAGCAGCCTCAGTGCCTCTCAGGCCAGTATCATGCTCATGGCTGCTGGCTGTGCTTGTGAGGTCACAGCAGCCTGAATGCCTTCTAGACCAGTGTCAGGGTCATGGCTGCTATCTGTGCTTCTGAGGTCACAGAAGCCTGAATGCCTCCTAGGCCAGTGGCAGGCTCATGGCTGCTGGCTGTGCTTGTGAGGTCACAGCAGCCTCAGTGCCTCCTCTGCCAGTGCCATGCTCCTGGCTGCTGCCTGTGCTTGTGAGGTCACACCAGCCTCAGTGCCTCCTATGCCAGTATCAGACACATGGCTGCTGGCTGTGCTTGTGAGGTCACAGCAGCCTCAGTGCCTCCTCTGCCAGTGCCATGCTCATAGCTGCTGGCTGTGCTTGTGACGTCACAGCAGCCTCAGAGCCTCCTAGGCCAGTGGCAGGCTCATGGCTGCTGGCTGTGATTGTGAGGTCACAGCAGCCTCAGTGCTTCATAGTTTAGTGTCCAGCGACCCCTGCTGGTTGTGATTGTGAGGTCACAGCACACTCAGTTCCTCAAAAGTTGGTGTCCAGCATCCCCTGCTGGCTGTGCTTGTGAGGTCACAGCAGACTCAGTGCCTCCTCTGCCAGTACCACGCTCATGGCTGCTGGCTGTGCTTGTGAGGTCACAGCAGCCTCAGTGCCTCTGAGGCCAGTGTCAGGGTCATGGCTGCTGGCTGTGCTTGTGAGGTCACAGCAGCCTCAGTGCCTCATAGTTCAGTGTCCAGTGTCCCCTGCTGGCTGTGCTTGTGAGGTCACAGCAGCCTCAGTGCTTCATAGTTTAGTGTCCATCCCCCCCTGCTGGCTGTGCTTCTGAGCTCACAGCAGCCTCAGTAACTCATAGGGTAGCGTCCATCGCCCCCTGCTGGCTGTGCTTGTGAGGTCACAGCAGCCTCAGTGCCTCCTCTGCCAGTGTCAGGCTCATGGCTGCTGGCTCTGCTTGTGAGGTCACAGCAGACTCCGTGCCTCAAAAGATAGTGTCCAGTGCCCCCTGCTGGCTGTGCTTGTGAGGTCACACCAGCCTCAGTGCCTCACAGGCCAGTATCAGGCTCTTGGCTGCTGGCTGTGCTTGTGAGGTCACCGCAGCCTCAGTGCCTCCTCTGCCAGTGCCGTACTCATGGCTGCTGCCTGTGCTTTTGACGTCACAGCAGCCTCAGTGCCTCCTCTGCCACTGCCATGCTCATGGCTGCTGGCTGTTCTTGTGAGGTCAGTGCAGCCTCAGTGCCTCCTAGGCCAGTATCAGGCTCACGGCTGCTGGCTGTGCTTGTGAGGTCACAGAAGCCTCAGTGCCTCCTCTGCCAGTGGCAGTCCCATGGCTGCTGACTGTGCTTGTGAGGTCACAGCAGCCTCAGTGCCTCATAGGTTAGTGTCCAGCGTCCCCTGCTGGCTCTGCTTGTGAGGTCACAGCAGACTCAGTGCCTCAAAAGCTAGTGTGCATCGCACCCTACTGGTTGTGCTTGTGAGGTCACAGCAGCCTCAGTGCCTCACAGGCCAGTGTCAGGCTCATGGCTGCTGCCTGTGCTATTGACGTCACAGCAGCCTCAGCGCCTCCTCTGCCAGTGCCATGCTCATGGCTGCTGGCTGTGCTTGTGAGGTCACAGCAGCCTCAGTACCTCCTAGGCCAGTATCAGGCTCATGGCTGCTGGCTGTGCTTCTGAGGTTACAGAAACCTGAAGGCCTCCTAGGCCAGTGGCAGGCTCATGGCTGCTGGCTGTGCTTGTGAGGTCACAGCAGCCTCAGTGTCTCATCGTTTAGTGTCCAGCGTCCCCTGCTGGCTGTGCTTGTGAGGTCACAGCAGCCTCAGTGCCTCACAGGCCAGTACCAGGCTCATTGCTGCTGGCTGTGCTTGTGAGGTCACAGACTCCGGAATGCCTCCTAGGCCCGTGGCAGGCTCATGGCTGCTGGCTGTGCTTGTGAGGTCACAGACGCCGGAATACCTCCTACGCCCGTGGCAGGCTCATGGCTGCTGGCTGTGCTTGTGAGGTCACAGCAGCCTCAGTGCCTCATAGTTTAGTGTCCAGCGTCCCCTGCTGGCTGTGCTTGTGAGGTCACAGCAGCCTCAGTGCCTCATCGTTTAGTGTCCAGCGTCCCCTGCTGGCTGTGCTTGTGAGGTCACAGCAGCCTCAGTGCCTCCCAGGCCAGTATCAGGCTCAAGGCTACCGGCTGTGCTTGTGAGGTCACAGACGCCGGAATGCCTCCTAGGCCAGTGGCAGGCTCATGGCTGCTCGCTCTGCTTGTGAGGTCACAGCAGCCTCAGTGCCTCATCGTTTAGTGTCCAGCGTCCCCTGCTGGCTCTGCTTGTGAGGTCACAGCAGACTCAGTACCTCATAGGTTAGTGTCCATCGCCCCCTACTGGCTGTGCTTGTGAGGTCACAGCAGAGTCAGTGCCTCACAGGCCAGTAACAGCCTCATGGCTGCTGGCTGTGCTTGTGAGGTCACAGCAGCCTCAGTGCCTCCTCTGCCAGTGCCATGCTCATGGCTGCTGGCTGTGCTTGTGACGTCACAGCAGCCTTAGTGCCTCCTCTGCCAGTGCCATGCTCATGGCTGCTGGCTGTGCTTGTGACGTCACAGCAGCCTCAGTGTCTCCGTGGATGGTGCCATGCTCATGGTTGCTGGCTGTGCTTGTGAGGTCACAGCAGCCTGAATGCCTCCTAGACCAGTGTAAGGGTCATGCTGCTGGCTGTGCTTGTGAGGTCACAGAAGCCTGAATGCCTCCTAGGCCAGTGGCAGGCGCATGGCTGTGATTGTGAGGTCACAGCAGCCTCAGTGCCTCATAGTTCAGTGTCCAGTGTCCCCTGCTGGCTCTGCTTGTGAGGTCACAGCAGACTCAGTGCCTCAAAAGCTAGTGTGCAGCGCCCCCTACTGGCTGTGCTTGTGAGGTCACAGCAGACTCAGTGCCTCTGAGGCCAGAGTCAGGCTCATGGCTGCTGGCTGTGCTTGTGAGGTCACAGCAGCCTCAGTGCCTCACAGGCCAGTGGCAATCTCATGGCTGCTGGTTGTGCTTGTGAGGTGACAGCAGACTCAGTGCCTCCTAGGCCAGTATCAGGCTCATGGCTGCTGGCTGTGCTTTTGACGTCACAGAAGCCTCAGTGCCTCCACTGCCACTGCCATGCTCATGGCTGCTGGATATGCTTGTGACGTCAGAGCAGCCTCAGTGCCTCACAGGCCAGTATCAGGCTCATGGCTGCTGGCTGTGCTTCTGAGGTCACAGAAACCTGAATGCCTCCTAGGCCAGTGGCAGGCTCATGGCTGCTGGCTGTGCTTGTGAGGTCACAGCAGCCTCAGTGCCTCTGAGGCCAGTGGCAGTCTCATGGCTGCTGGCTGTGCTTGTGAGGTCACAGCAGACACAGTGCCTCATAGGTTAGTGTCCATCGCCCCCTGCTGGCTGTGCTTGTGACGTCACAGCAGCCTCAGTGCCTCACAGGCCAGTGTCAGACTCATGGCTGCTGGCTGTGCTTGTGATGTCACTGCAGCCTTAGTGCCTCCTCTGCCAGTGCCATGCTCCTGGCTGCTGGCTGTGCTTGTGAGGTCACAGCAGCCTCAGTGTCTCCGTGGATGGTGCCATGCTCATGGTTGCTGGCTGTGCTTGTGAGGTCACAGCAGCCTGAATGCCTCCTAGACCAGTGTAAGGGTCATGCTGCTGGCTGTGCTTGTGAGGTCACAGAAGCCTGAATGCCTCCTAGGCCAGTGGCAGGCGCATGGCTGTGCTTGTGAGGTCACAGCAGCCTCAGTGCCTCATAGTTCAGTGTCCAGTGTCCCCTGCTGGCTCTGCTTGTGAGGTCACAGCAGACTCAGTGCCTCAAAAGTTAGTGTCCAGCGCCCCCTACTGGCTGTGCTTGTGAGGTCACAGCAGACTCAGTGCCTCTGAGGCCAGTGTCAGGCTCATGGCTGCTGGCTGTGCTTGTGAGGTCACAGCAGCCTCAGTGCCTTCTCTGCCAGTGGCAGTCTCATGGCTGCTGGCTGTGCTTGTGAGGTCACAGCAGCCTCAGTGCCTCCTAGGCCAGTATCAGGCTCATGGCTGCTGGCTGTGCTTCTGAGGTCACAGAAACCTGAATGCCTCCTAGGCCAGTGGCAGGCTCATTGCTGCTGGCTGTGCTTGTGAGGTCACAGCAGACT
Organism: Dromaius novaehollandiae; assembly: GCF_036370855.1. Lineage (NCBI taxonomy): Eukaryota > Metazoa > Chordata > Aves > Casuariiformes > Dromaiidae > Dromaius > Dromaius novaehollandiae. The sequence continues at coordinate 14,742,764 of NC_088116.1, forward strand.
CAGTGCCTCAAAAGTTCGTGTCCAGTGCCCCCTAGTGGCTGTGCTTGTGAGCTCACACCAGCCTCAGTGCCTCACAGGCCAGTATCAGGCTCATGGCTGCTGGCTGTGCTTCTGAGGTCACAGCAGCCTCAGTGCCTCCTAGGCCAGTGGCAGGCTCATGGCTGCTGGCTGTGATTTTGAGGTCACATCAGCCTCAGTGCTTCATAGTTTAGTGTCCAGCGACCCCTGCTGATTGTGATTGTGAGGTCACAGCAGCCTCAGTGCCTCTCAGGCCAGTATCATGCTCATGGCTGCTGGCTGTGCTTGGGAGGTCACAGCAGCCTGAATGCCTCCTAGAATAGTGTCAGGGTCATGGCTGCTAGCTGTGCTTCTGAGGTCACAGAAGCCTGAATGCCTCCTAGGCCAGTGGCAGGCTCATGGCTGCTGGCTGTGCTTGTGAGGTCACACCAGCCTCAGTGCCTCCTATGCCAGTATCAGACTCATGGCTGCTGGCTGTGCTTCTCAGGTCACAGCAGCCTCAGTGCCTCCTCTGCCAGTGCCATGCTCATGGCTGCTGGCTGTGCTTGTGAGGTCACAGCAGCCTCAGTGCCTCCTAGGCGCGCGGCAGGCTCATGGCTGCTGGCTGAGATTGTGAGGTCACACCAGCCTCAGTGCCTCCTATGCCAGTATCAGACTCATGGCTGCTGGCTGTGCTTGTGAGGTCACACCAGCCTCAGTGCCTCCTCTGCCAGTGCCATGCTCATGGCTGCTGGCTGTGCTTGTGACGTCACAGCAGCCTCAGTGCCTCCTAGGCCAGTGGCAGGCTCATGGCTGCTGCCTGTGATTGTGAGGTCACATCAGCCTCAGTGCTTCATAGTTTAGTGCCCAACGACCCCTGCTGGTTGTGATTGTGAGGTCACAGCACACCCAGTGCCTCAAAATTTGGTGTCCAGCATCCCCTGCTGGCTGTGCTTGTGAGGTCACAGCAGCCTCAGTGTCTCCGTGGATACTGCCATGCTCATGGCTGCTGGCTGTGCTTGTGAGGTCACAGCAGCCTCAGTGCCTCTGAGGCCAGTGTCAGGGTCATGGCTGCTGGCTCTGCTTGTGAGGTCACAGCAGCCTCAGTGCCTCATAGTTTAGTGTCCATCGCCCCCTGCTGGCTGTGCTTCTGAGCTCACATCAGCCTCAGTACCTCATAGGGTAGTGTCCATCGCCCCCTGCTGGCTGTGCTTGTGAGGTCACAGCAGCCTCAGTGCCTCCTCTGCCAGTGTCAGGCTCATGGCTGCTGGCTCTGCTTGTGAGGTCACAGCAGACTCAGTGCCTCAAAAGATAGTGTCCAGTGCCCCCTGCTGGCTGTGCTTGTGAGGTCACAGCAGCCTCAGTGCCTCACAGGCCAGTATCAGGCTCTTGGCTGCTGGCTGTGCTTGTGAGGTCACAGCAGACTCAGTGCCTCCTCTGCCAGTGCCGTACTCATGGCTGCTGCCTGTGCTTTTGACCTCACAGCAGCCTCAGTGCCTCCTCTGCCACTGCCATGCTCATGGCTGCTGGCTGTTCTTGTGAGGTCAGAGCAGCCTCAGTGCCTCCTAGGCCAGTATCAGGCTCATGGCTGCTGGCTGTGCTTTTGACGTCACAGCAGCCTCAGTGCCTCCTCTGCCAGTGCCATGCTCATGGCTGCTGGCTATGCTTGTGACGTCACAGCAGCCTCAGTGCCTCTGAGGCCAGTGTCAGGGTCATGGCTGCTGGCTGTGCTTGTGAGGTCACAGAAGCCTCAGTGCCTCCTCTGCCAGTGGCAGTCTCATGGCTGCTGGCTGTGCTTGTGAGGTCACAGCAGCCTCAGTGCCTCATAGTTTAGTGTCCAGCGTCCCCTGCTGGCTCTGCTTGTGAGGTCACAGCAGACTCAGTGCCTCAAAAGCTAGTGTGCATCGCACCCTACTGGTTGTGCTTGTGAGGTCACAGCAGACTCAGTGCCTCACAGGCCAGTGTCAGGCTCATGGCTGCTGCCTGTGCTTTTGACGTCACAGCAGCCTCAGTGCCTCCTCTGCCACTGCCATGCTCATGGCTGCTGGCTGTGCTTGTGAGGTCACAGCAGCCTCAGTACCTCCTAGGCCAGTATCAGGCTCATGGCTGCTGGCTGTGCTTGTGACGTCACAGCAGCCTGAATGCCTCCTAGGCCAGTGGCAGGCTCATGGCTGCTGGCTGTGCTTGTGAGGTCACAGCAGCCTCAGTGTCTCATCGTTTAGTGTCCAGCGTCCCCTGCTGGCTGTGCTTGTGAGGTCACAGCAGCCTCAGTGCCTCACAGGCCAGTATCAGGCTCATGGCTGCTGGCTGTGCTTGTGAGGTCACAGACACCGGAATGCCTCCTAGGCCCGTGGCAGGCTCATGGCTGCTGGCTGAGCTTGTGAGGTCACAGCAGCCTCAGTGCCTCATAGTTTAGTGTCCAGCGTCCCCTGCTGGCTGTGCTTGTGAGGTCACAGCAGCCTCAGTGCCTCACAGGCCAGTATCAGGCTCATGGCTGCTGGCTGTGCTTGTGAGGTCACAGACGCCGGAATGCCTCCTAGGCCAGTGGGAGGCTCATGGCTGTGATTGTGAGGTCACAGCAGCCTCAGTGCCTCTTAGTTCAGTGTCCAGTGTCCCCTGCTGGCTCTGCTTGTGAGGTCACAGCAGACTCAGTGCCTCAAAAGCTAGTGTGCAGCGCCCCCTACTGGCTGTGCTTGTGAGGTCACAGCAGACTCAGTGCCTCTGAGGCCAGTGTCAGGCTCATGGCTGCTGGCTGTGCTTGTGACATCACAGCAGCCTCAGTGTCTCCGTGGATGGTGCCATGCTCATGGTTGCGGGCTGTGTTTGTGAGGTCACAGCAGCCTGAATGCCTCCTAGACCAGTGTCAGGGTCATGCTGCTGGCTGTGCTTGTGAGGTCACAGAAGCCTGAATGCCTCCTAGGCCAGTGGCAGGCTCATGGCTGTGATTGTGAGGTCACAGCAGCCTCAGTGCCTCATAGTTCAGTGTCCAGTGTCCCCTGCTCACTCTGCTTGTGAGGTCACAGCAGACTCAGTGCCTCAAAAGCTAGTGTGCATCGCACCCTACTGGTTGTGCTTGTGAGGTCACAGCAGACTCAGTGCCTCTGAGGCCAGTGTCAGGCTCATGGCTGCTGGCTGTGCTTGTGAGGTCACAGCAGCCTCAGTGCCTCACAGGCCAGTATCAGGCTCATGACTGCTGGCTGTGCTTCTGAGATCACAGAAACCTGAATGCCTCCTAGGCCAGTGGCAGGCTCATGGCTGCTGGCTGTGCTTGTGAGGTCACAGCAGACTCAGTGCCTCAAAAGTTCGTGTCCAGTGCCCCGTAGTGGCTGTGCTTGTGAGCTCACACCAGCCTCAGTGCCTCACAGGCCAGTATCAGGCTCATGGCTGCTGGCTGTGCTTGTGACGTCACAGCAGCCTGAGTGCCTCCTAGGCCAGTGGCAGGCTCATGGCTGCTGGCTGTGATTGTGAGGTCACATCAGCCTCAGTGCTTCATTGTTTAGTGTCCAGCGACGCCTGCTGGTTGTGATTGTGAGGTCACAGCAGCCTCAGTGCCTCTCAGGCCAGCATCATGCTCATGGCTGCTGGCTGTGCTTGTGAGGTCACAGCAGCCTGAATGCCTCCTAGACCAGTGTCAGGGTCATGGCTGCTATCTGTGCTTCTGAGGTCACAGAAGCCTGAATGCCTCCTAGGCCAGTGGCAGGCTCATGGCTGCTGGCTGTGCTTGTGAGGTCACAGCAGCCTCAGTGCCTCCTCTGCCAGTGCCATGCTCCTGGCTGCTGGCTGTGCTTGTGAGGTCACACCAGCCTCAGTGCCTCCTATGCCAGTATCAGACACATGGCTGCTGGCTGTGCTTGTGAGGTCACAGCAGCCTCAGTGCCTCCTCTGCCAGTGCCATGCTCATAGCTGCTGGCTGTGCTTGTGACGTCACAGCAGCCTCAGAGCCTCCTAGGCCAGTGGCAGGCTCATGGCTGCTGGCTGTGATTGTGAGGTCACAGCAGCCTCAGTGCTTCATAGTTTAGTGTCCAGCGACCCCTGCTGGTTGTGATTGTGAGGTCACAGCACACTCAGTTCCTCAAAAGTTGGTGTCCAGCATCCCCTGCTGGCTGTGCTTGTGAGGTCACAGCAGCCTCAGTGCCTCCTCTGCCAGTACCACGCTCATGGCTGCTATCTGTGCTTCTGAGGTCACAGAAGCCTGAATGCCTCCTAGGCCAGTGGCAGGCTCATGGCTGCTGGCTGTGCTTGTGAGGTCACAGCAGCCTCAGTGCCTCCTCTGCCAGTGCCATGCTCCTGGCTGCTGGCTGTGCTTGTGAGGTCACACCAGCCTCAGTGCCTCCTATGCCAGTATCAGACACATGGCTGCTGGCTGTGCTTGTGAGGTCACAGCAGCCTCAGTGCCTCCTCTGCCAGTGCCATGCTCATAGCTGCTGGCTGTGCTTGTGACGTCACAGCAGCCTCAGAGCCTCCTAGGCCAGTGGCAGGCTCATGGCTGCTGGCTGTGATTGTGAGGTCACAGCAGCCTCAGTGCTTCATAGTTTAGTGTCCAGCGACCCCTGCTGGTTGTGATTGTGAGGTCACAGCACACTCAGTTCCTCAAAAGTTGGTGTCCAGCATCCCCTGCTGGCTGTGCTTGTGAGGTCACAGCAGCCTCAGTGCCTCCTCTGCCAGTACCACGCTCATGGCTGCTGGCTGTGCTTGTGAGGTCACAGCAGCCTCAGTGCCTCTCAGGCCAGTGGCAGGGTCATGGCTGCTGGCTGTGCTTGTGAGGTCACAGCAGCCTCAGTGCCTCATAGTTCAGTGTCCAGTGTCCCATGCTGTCTCTGCTTGTGAGGTCACAGCAGCCTCAGTGCCCCATAGTTTAGTGTCCATCGCCCCCTGCTGGCTGTGTTTCTGAGCTCACAGCAGCCTCAGTACCTCATAGGGTTGTGTCCATCGCCCCCTGCTGGCTGTGCTTGTGAGGTCACAGCAGCCTCAGTGCCTCCTCTGCCAGTGTCAGGCTCATGGCTGCTGGCTCTGCTTGTGAGGTCACAGCAGACTCAGTGCCTCAAAAGATAGTGTCCAGTGCCCCCTGCTGGCTGTGCTTGTGACGTCACACCAGCCTCAGTGCCTCACAGGCCAGTATCAGGCTCTTGGCTGCTGGCTGTGCTTCTGAGGTCACAGCAGCCTCAGTGCCTCCTCTGCCAGTGCCGTACTCATGGCTGCTGCCTGTGCTTTTGACGTCACAGCAGCCTCAGTGCCTCCTCTGCCACTGCCATGCTCATGGCTGCTGGCTGTGCTTGTGAGGTCACAGAAGCCTCAGTGCCTCCTCTGCCAGTGGCAGTCTCATGGCTGCTGGCTGTGCTTGTGAGGTCACAGCAGCCTCAGTGCCTCATAGTTTAGTGTCCAGCGTCCCCTGCTGGCTCTGCTTGTGAGGTCACAGCAGACTCAGTGCCTCAAAAGCTAGTGTGCAGTGCCCCCTGCTGGCTGTGCTTGTGAGGTCAGAGCAGACTCAGTGCCTCACAGGCCAGTGTCAGGCTCATGGCTGCTGCCTGTGCTTGTGACGTCACAGCAGCCTCAGTGCCTCCTCTGCCACTGCCATGCTCATGGCTCCTGGCTGTGCTTGTGAGGTCACAGCAGCCTCAGTACCTCCTAGGCCAGTATCAGGCTCATGGCTGCTGGCTGTGCTTCTGAGGTCACAGAAACCTGAAGGCCTCCTAGGCCAGTGGCAGGCTCATGGCTGCTGGCTGTGCTTGTGAGGTCACAGCAGCCTCAGTGTCTCATCGTTTAGTGTCCAGCGTCCCCTGCTGGCTGTGCTTGTGAGGTCACAGCAGCCTCAGTGCCTCACAGGCCAGTACCAGGCTCATTGCTGCTGGCTGTGCTTCTGAGGTCACAGACGCCGGAATGCCTCCTAGGCCCGTGGCAGGCTCATGGCTGCTGGCTGTGCTTGTGAGGTCACAGCAGCCTCAGTGCCTCATAGTTTAGTGTCCAGCGTCCCCTGCTGGCTGTGCTTGTGAGGTTACAGCAGCCTCAGTGCCTCATCGTTTAGTGTCCAGCGTCCCCTGCTGGCTGTGCTTGTGAGGTCACAGCAGCCTCAGTGCCTCCCAGGCCAGTATCAGGCTCATGGCTACTGGCTGTGCTTGTGAGGTCACAGACGCCGGAATACCTCCTAGGCCAGTGGCAGGCTCATGGCTGCTGGCTCTGCTTGTGAGGTCACAGCAGCCTCAGTGCCTCATCGTTTAGTGTCCAGCGTCCCCTGCTGGCTCTGCTTGTGAGGTCACAGCAGACTCAGTACCTCATAGGTTAGTGTCCATCGCCCCCTACTGGCTGTGCTTGTGAGGTCACAGCAGAGTCAGTGCCTCACAAGCCAGTAACAGCCTCATGGCTGCTGACTGTGGTTGTGAGGTCACAGCAGCCTCAGTGCCTCCTCTGCCAGTGCCATGCTCATGGCTGCTGGCTGTGCTTGTGACGTCACAGCAGCCTGAATGCCTCCTAGGCCAGTGGCAGGCTCATGGCTGCTGGCTGTGCTTGTCAGGTCACACCAGGCTCAGTGCCTCACAGGCCAGTGGCAATCTCATGGCTGCTGGTTGTGCTTGTGAGGTGACAGCAGACTCAGTGCCTCCTAGGCCAGTATCAGGCTCATGGCTGCTGGCTGTGCTTTTGACGTCACAGAAGCCTCAGTGCCTCCACTGCCACTGCCATGCTCATGGCTGCTGGCTATGCTTGTGACGTCAGAGCAGCCTCAGTGCCTCCTAGGCCAGTATCAGGCTCATGGCTGCTGGCTGTGCTTCTGAGGTCACAGAAACCTGAATGCCTCCTAGGCCAGTGGCAGGCTCATGGCTGCTGGCTGTGCTTGTGAGGTCACAGCAGCCTCAGTGCCTCTGAGGCCAGTGGCAGTCTCATGGCTGCTGGCTGTGCTTGTGAGGTCACAGCAGACTCAGTGCTTCATAGGTTAGTGTCCATCGCCCCCTGCTGGCTGTGCTTGTGACGTCACAGCAGCCTCAGTGCCTCACAGGCCAGTGTCATACTCATGGCTGCTGGCTGTGCTTGTGAGGTCACAGCAGCCTTAGTGCCTCCTCTGCCAGTGCCATGCTCATGGCTGCTGGCTGTGCTTGTGAGGTCACAGCAGCCTCAGTGTCTCCATGGATGGTGCCATGCTCATGGTTGCTGGCTGTGCTTGTGAGGTCACAGAAGCCTGAATGCCTCCTAGGCCAGTGGCAGGCGCATGGCTGTGATTGTGAGGTCACAGCAGCCTCAGTGCCTCATAGTTCAGTGTCCAGTGTCCCCTGCTGGCTCTGCTTGTGAGGTCACAGCAGACTCAGTGCCTCAAAAGCTAGTGTGCAGCGCCCCCTACTGGCTGTGCTTGTGAGGTCACAGCAGACTCAGTGCCTCTGAGGCCAGTGTCAGGCTCATGGCTGCTGGCTGTGCTTGTGAGGTCACAGCAGCCTCAGTGCCTTCTCTGCCAGTGGCAGTCTCATGGCTGCTGGCTGTGCTTGTGAGGTCACAGCAGCCTCAGTGCCTCTGAGGCCAGTGGCAGTCTCATGGCTGCTGGCTGTGCTTGTGAGGTCACAGCAGACTCAGTGCCTCATAGGTTAGTGTCCATCGCCCCCTGCTGGCTGTGCTTGTGACGTCACAGCAGCCTCAGTGCCTCACAGGCCAGTGTCATACTCATGGCTGCTGGCTGTGCTTGTGACGTCACAGCAGCCTTAGTGCCTCCTCTGCCAGTGCCATGCTCATGGCTGCTGGCTGTGCTTGTGAGGTCACAGCAGCCTCAGTGTCTCCGTGGATGGTGCCATGCTCATGGTTGCTGGCTGTGCTTGTGAGGTCACAGAAGCCTGAATGCCTCCTAGGCCAGTGGCAGGCGCATGGCTGTGATTGTGAGGTCACAGCAGCCTCAGTGCCTCATAGTTCAGTGTCCAGTGTCCCCTGCTGGCTCTGCTTGTGAGGTCACAGCAGACTCAGTGCCTCAAAAGCTAGTGTGCAGCGCCCCCTACTGGCTGTGCTTGTGAGGTCACAGCAGACTCAGTGCCTCTGAGGCCAGTGTCAGGCTCATGGCTGCTGGCTGTGCTTGTGAGGTCACAGCAGCCTCAGTGCCTTCTCTGCCAGTGGCAGTCTCATGGCTGCTGGCTGTGCTTGTGAGGTCACAGCAGCCTCAGTGCCTCCTAGGCCAGTATCAGGCTCATGGCTGCTGGCTGTGGTTCTGAGGTCACAGAAACCTGAATGCCTCCTAGGCCAGTGGCAGGCTCATTGCTGCTGGCTCTGCTTGTGAGGTCACAGCAGACTCAGTGCCTCAAAAGTTCGTGTCCAGTGTCCCCTAGTGGCTGTGCTTGTGAGCTCACACCAGCCTCAGTGCCTCACAGGCCAGTATCAGGCTCATGGCTGCTGGCTGTGCTTCTGAGGTCACAGCAGCCTCAGTGCCTCCTAGGCCAGTGGCAGGCTCATGGCTGCTGGCTGTGATTTAGAGGTCACATCAGCCTCAGTGCTTCATAGTTTAGTGTCCAGCGACCCCTGCTGGTTGTGATTGTGAGGTCACAGCAGCCTCAGTGCCTCTCAGGCCAGTATCATGCTCATGGCTGCTGGCTGTGCTTGGGAGGTCACAGCAGCCTGAATGCCTCCTAGAAAAGTGTCAGGGTCATGGCTGCTAGCTGTGCTTCTGAGCTCACAGAAGCCTGAATGCCTCCTAGGCCAGTGGCAGGCTCATGGCTGCTGGCTGTGCTTCTCAGGTCACAGCAGCCTCAGTGCCTCCTCTGCCAGTGCCATGCTCCTGGCTGCTGGCTGTGCTTGTGAGGTCACACCAGCCTCAGTGCCTCCTATGCCAGTATCAGACTCATGGCTGCTGGCTGTGCTTCTGAGGTCACAGCAGCCTCAGTGCCTCCTCTGCCAGTGCCATGCTCATGGCTGCTGGCTGTGCTTGTGAGGTCACAGCAGCCTCAGTGCCTCCTAGGCCCGTGGCAGGCTCATGGCTGCTGGCTGAGATTGTGAGGTCACACCAGCCTCAGTGCCTCCATTGCCAGTATCAGACTCATGGCTGCTGGCTGTGCTTGTGAGGTCACAGCAGCCTCAGTGCCTCCTCTGCCAGTGCCATGCTCATGGCTGCTGGCTGTGCTTGTGACGTCACAGCAGCCTCAGTGCCTCCTAGGCCAGTGGCAGGCTCATGGCTGCTGCCTGTGATTGTGAGGTCACAGCAGCCTCAGTGCTTCATAGTTTAGTGCCCAACGACCCCTGCTGGTTGTGATTGTGAGGTCACAGCACACCCAGTGCCTCAAAAGTTGGTGTCCAGCATCCCCTGCTGGCTGTGCTTGTGAGGTCACAGCAGCCTCAGTGTCTCCGTGGATACTGCCATGCTCATGGCTGCTGGCTGTGCTTGTGAGGTCACAGCAGCCTCAGTGTCTCCGTGGATACTGCCATGCTCATGGCTGCTGGCTGTGCTTGTGAGGTCACAGCAGCCTCAGTGCCTCTGAGGCCAGTGGCAGTCTCATGGCTGCTGGCTGTGCTTGTGAGGTCACAGCAGCCTCAGTGCCTCCTAGGCCAGTATCAGGCTCATGGCTACTGGCTGTGGTTCAGAGGTCACAGACGCCTGAATGCCTCCTAGGCCAGTGGCAGGCTCATGGCTGCTGGCTGTGCTTGTGAGGTCACAGCAGCCTCAGTGCCTCATAGTATAGTGTCCAGCGTCCCCTGCTGGCTGTGCTTGTGAGGTCACAGCAGCCTCAGTGCCTCATAGTTTAGTGTCCATCGCCCCCTGCTGGCTGTGCTTCTGAGGTCACAGCAGCCTCAGTACCTCATAGGTTAGTGTCCATCGCCCCCTACTGGCTGTGCTTGTGAGGTCACAGCAGCCTCAGTGCCTCCCAGGCCAGTATCAGGCTCATGGCTGCTGGCTGTGCTTGTGAGGTCACAGCAGCCTCAGTGCCTCTGAGGCCAGTGGCAGTATCATGGCTGCTGGCTGTGCTTGTGAGGTCACAGAAGCCTCAGTGCCTCCTCTGCCAGTGGCAGTCTCATGGCTGCTGGCTGTGCTTGTGAGGTCACAGAAGCCTCAGTGCCTCCTCTGCCGGTGGCAGTCTCATGGCTGCTGGCTGTGCTTGTGAGGTCACAGCAGCCTCAGTGCCACCTAGGTTAGTGTCCATCGCCCCCTGCTGGCTGTGCTTGTGAGCTCACAGCAACCTCAGTGCCTCACAGGCCAGTATCAGGCTCATGGCTGCTGGCTGTGCTTGTGAGGTCACAGCAGCCTCAGTGCCTCCTAGGCCAGTGGCAGACTCATGGCTGCTGGCTGTGATTGTGAGGTCACAGCAGACTCAGTGCTTCATAGTTTAGTGTCCAGCGACCCCTGCTGGCTGTGATTGTGAGGTCACAGCAGCCTCAGTGCCTCCTAGGCCAGTATCAGGCTCATGGCTGCTGGCTCTGCTTCTTAGGTCACAGAAGCCTCAGTGCCTCCTAAGCCAGTGGCAGTCTCATGGCTGCTGGCTGTGCTTGTGAGCTCACAGCAGCCTCAGTGCCTCATCGTTTATTGTCCAGCGACCCCTGCTGGCTGTGCTTGTGAGGTCACAGCAGACTCAGTGCCTCATCGTTTAGTGTCCAGCGCCCCCTGCTGGCTGTGCTTGTGAGGTCACAGCAGCCTCAGTGCCTCCCAGGCCAATATCAGGCTCCTGGCTGCTGGCTGGGCTTGTGATGTCAGAGCAGCCTCAGTGCCTCCTAGGCCCGTGGCAGCCTCATGGCTGCTGGCTGTGCTTGTGACGTCACAGCAGCCTCAGTGCCTCCTAGGCCAGTATCAGGCTCATGGCTACTGGCTGTGCTTCTGAGGTCACAGACGCCTGAATGCCTCCTAGGCCAGTGGCAGGCTCATGGCTGCTGGCTGTGCTTGTGACGTCACAGCAGACTCAGTGCCTCATACTTTAGTGTCCAGTGTCCCCTGCTGGCTCTGCTTGTGAGGTCACAGCAGACTCAGTGCCTCAAAATTTAGTGTCCAGCGCCCCCTGCTGGCTGTGCTTGTGAGGTCACAGTAGCCTCAGTGCCTCCCTGGCCAGTGGCAGGCTCATGGCTGCTGGCTCTGCTTGTGAGGTCACAGCAGAGTCAGTGCCTCATCGTTTAGTGTCCAGCGTCCCCTGCTGGCTGTGCTTGTGAGGTCACAGCAGACTCAGTACCTCATAGGTTAGTGTCCAGCGACCCCTACTGGCTGTGCTTGTGAGTTCACAGCAGACTCAGTGCCTCCTAGGCCAGTATCAGGCTCATGGCTGCTGGCTGTGCTTGTGACGTCACAGCAGCCTCAGTGCCTCCTCTGCCACTGCCATGCTCATGGCTGCTGGCTGTGCTTGTGAGGTCACAGCAGCCTCAGTGCCTCACAGGCCAGTATCAGGCTCATGGCTGCTGGCTGTGCTTCTGAGATCACTGCAGCCTCATTGCCTCCCAGGCCAGTGGCAGACTCATGGCTGCGGGCTGTGATTGTGACGTCACAGCAGCCTCAGTGCTTCATAGTTTAGTGTCCAGCGACCCCTGCTGGCTGTGATTGTGAGGTCACAGCAGACTCAGTGCCTCAAAAGTTGGTGTCCAGCGCCCCGTGCTGGCTCCGCTTGTGAGGTCACAGCAGCCTCAGTGTCTCCGTGGATAGTGCCATGCTCATGGCTGCTGGCTGTGCTTGAGAGGTCACAGCAGCCTCAGTGCCTCTCAGGCCAGTGGCAGTCTCATGGCTGCTGGCTGTGCTTGTGAGGTCACAGCAGCCTCAGTGCCTCCTAGGCCAGTATCAGGCTCATGGCTGCTGGCTGTGCTTGTGACGTCACAGCAGCCTCAATGCCTCACAGTTTAGTCTCCAGAGTCCCCTGCTGGTTGTGCTTGTGAGGTCACAGCAGACTCAGTGCCTCATAGGTTAGTGTCCAGCGCCCCCTGCTGGCTCTGCTTGTGAGGTCACAGCAGCCTCAGTGCCTCCCAGGCCAGTATCAGGCTCCTGGCTGCTGGCTGTGCTTGTGACGTCACAGCACCCTGAGTTCCTCCTAGGCCGTGGCGGGCTCATGGCTGCTGGCTGTGCTTGTGAGGTCACAGCAGCCTGAATGCCTCCTAGACCAGTGTCAGGCTCATGGCTGCTGGCTGTACTTGTGAGGTCACAGCAGCCTCAGTGCCTCATAGTTTAGTGTCCAGCGTCCCCTACTGGCTGTGCTTCTGAGGTCACAGCAGACTCAGTGCCTCACAGGCCAGTATCAGTTTCATGGCTGCTGGCTGTGCTTCTGAGGTCACAGAAACCTGAATGCCTCCTAGGCCAGTGGCAGGCTCATGGGTGCTGGCTGTGCTTGTGAGGTCACAGAAGCCTCAGTGCCTCCTAGGCCAGTGGCAGGCTCATGGCTGCTGGCTGTGCTTGTGAGGTCACAGCAGCCTCAGTGCCTCCTAGGCCGGTGGCAGGCTCATGGCTGCTGGCTGTGATTGTGAGGTCACATCAGAATCAGTGCTTCATAGTTTAATGTCCAGCGTCCCCTGCTGGCTCTGCTTGTGAGGTCACAGCAGCCTCAGTGCCTCATAGGTTAGTGTCCAGCGCCCCCTGCTGGCTGTGCTTGTGAGGTCACAGCAGAATCAGTGTCTCCGTGGATAGTGCCATGCTCATGGCTGCTGGCTGTGCTTGTGAGGTCACAGCAGCCTGAGTGCCTCTCAGGCCAGTGGCAGTCTCATGGCTGCTGGCTGTGCTTGTGAGGTCACAGCAGCCTCAGTGCCTCCTAGGCCAGTATCAGGCTCATGGCTGCTGGCTGTGCTTCTGAGGTCACACACGCCTGAATGCCTCCTAGGACAGTGGCAGGCTCATGGCTGCTGGCTGTGCTTGTGAGGTCACAGCAGCCTCAGTGCCTCATAGTATAGTGTCCGGCGTCCCCTGCTGGCTCTGCTTCTGAGCTCACAGCAGCCTCAGTGCCTCATAGTTTAGTGTACAGCGCCCCTGCTGGCTGTGCCTGTGAGGTCACAGCAGCCTCAGTACCTCATAGGTTAGTGTCCATCGCCCCCTACTGGCTGTGCTTGTGAGGTCACAGCAGCCTGAGTGCCTCTGAGGCCAGTGGCAGTATCATGGCTGCTGGCTGTGCTTGTGACGTCACAGCAGCCTCAGTGCCTCCTCTGCCAGTGCCATGCTCATGGCTGCTGGCTATGCTTGTGGCGTCACAGCAGCCTCAGTGCCTCTGAGGCCAGTGGCAGTATCATGGCTGCTGGCTGTGCTTATGAGGTCACAGAAGCCTCAGTGCCTCCTGTGGCAGTGGCAGTGTCATGGCTGCTGGCTGTGCTTGTGAGGTCACAGCAGCCTCAGTGTCTGCGTGGATGGTGCCATGCTCATGGCTGCTGGCTGTGCTTGTGAGGTCACAGCAGCCTGAATGCCTCCTAGACCAGTGTCAGGGTCATGGCTGCTGGCTGTGCTTTTGAGGCCACAGAAGCCTGAATGCCTGCTAGGCCAGTGGCAGGCTCATGGCTGCTGGCTGTGCTTGTGAGGTCACAGCAGCCTCAGTGCCTCCTCTGCCAGTGCCATGCTCATGGCTACTGGCTGTGCTTGTGAGGTCACAGCAGCCTCAGTGTTTCCGTGGACAGTGCCATGCTCATGGCTGCTGGCTGTGCTTGTGAGGTCACAGCAGCCTCAGTGCCTCTGAAGCCAGGGGCAGTCTCTTGGCTGCTGGTTGTGCTTGTGAGGTCACAGCAGCCTGAATGCCTCCTAGACCAGTGTCAGGGTCATGCTGCTGGCTGTGCTTGTGAGGTCACAGAAGCCTGAATGCCTCCTAGGCCAGTGGCAGGCTCATGGCTGTGATTGTGAGGTCACAGCAGCCTCAGTGCCTCATAGTTTAGTGTCCAGTGTCCCCTGCTGGCTCTGCTTGTGAGGTCACACCAGACTCAGTGCCTCAAAAGCTAGTGTGCAGCGCCCGCTACTGGCTGTGCTTGTGAGATCACAGCAGACTCAGTGCCTCTGAGGCCAGTGTCAGGCTCATGGCTGCTGGCTGTGCTTGTGACGTCACAGCAGCCTCAGTGCCTCCTCTGCCACTGCCATGCTCATGGCTGCTGGCTGTGCTTGTGAGGTCACAGCAGACTCAGTGCCTCACAGGCCAGTGTCAGGCTCATGGCTGCTGGCTGTGCTTCTGAGGTCACAGCAGCCTCAGTGCCTCCTAGGCCAGTATCAGGCTCATGGCTGCTGGCTGTGCTTGTGAGGTCACAGCAGCCTCAGTGCCTCCTAGGCCAGTATCAGGCTCATGGCTGCTGGCTGTGCTTCTGAGGTCACAGAAATCTGAATGCCTCCTAGGCCAGTGGCAGGCTCATTGCTGCTGGCTGTGCTTGTGACGTCACAGCAGACTCAGTGCCTCAAAAGTTCGTGTCCAGTGCTCCCTAGTGGCTGTGCTTGTGAGCTCACACCAGCCTCAGTGCCTCCCAGGCCAGTATCAGGCTCATGGCTGCTGGCTGTGCTTCTGAGGTCACAGCAGCCTCAGTGCCTCCTCTGCCATTGCCATATTCATGGCTGCTGCCTGTGCATTTGACGTCACAGCAGCCTCAGTGTCTCCGCGGATGGTGCCATGCTCATGGCTGCTGGCTGTGCTTGTGAGATCACAGCAGCCTGAATGCCTACTAGACCAGTGTCAGGGTCATGGCTGCTGGCTGTGCTTCTGAGGTCACAGAAACCTGAATGCCTCCTAGGCCAGTGGCAGGCTCATGGCTGCTGGCTGTGCTTGTGAGGTCACAGCAGCCTCAGTGCCTCATTGTTTAGTGTCCAGTGCCCCCTGCTGGCTGTTCTTGTGAGCACACACCTGCCTCAGTGCCTCACAGGCCAGTATCAGGCTCATGGCTGCTGGCTGTGCTTGTGACGTCACAGCAGCCTCAGTGCCTCCTAGGTTAGTGTCCAGCGTTCCCTGCTGGCTCTGCTTGTGAGGTAACAGCAGACTCAGTGCCTCAAAAGCTAGTGTGCAGCGCCACCTACTGCCTGTGCTTGTGAGGTCACAGCAGACTCAGTGCCTCTGAGGCCAGTGTCAGGCTCATGGCTGCTGCCTGTGCTTTTGACGTCACAGCAGCCTCAGTGCCTCCTCTGCCACTGCCATGCTCAAGGCTGCTGGCTGTGCTTGTGAGGTCACAGCAGACTCACTGCCTCATAGGTTAGTGTCCAGCGCCCCCTGCTGGCTCTGCTTGTGAGGTCACAGCAGCCTCAGTGCTTCATAGTTTAGTGTCCAGCGTCCCCTGCTTGCTGTGCTTGTGAGGTCACAGCAGACTCACTGCCTCATAGGTTAGTGTCCAGCGCCCCCTGCTGGCTCTGCTTGTGAGGTCACAGCAGCCTCAGTGTCTCCGTGGATAGTGCCATGCTCATGGCTGCTGGCTGTGCTTGTGAGGTCACAGCAGCCTCAGTGCCTCCCAGACCAATATCAGGCTCATGGCTGCTGGCTGTGCTTGTGAGGTCACAGCAGCCCCAGTGCCTCCTCTGCCAGTGCCATGCTCATGGCTGCTGGCTGTGTTTGTGAGGTCACAGCAGCCTCAGTTCCTCCTAGGCCAGTATCAGGCTCATGGCTACTGGCTGTGCTTCTGAGGTCACAGAGGCGTGAATGCCTCCTAGGCCAGTGGCAGGCTCATGGCTGCTGGCTGTGCTTGTGAGGTTATAGAAGCCTCAGTGCCTCACAGTTTAGTGTCCAGCGTCCATTACTGGCTCTGCTTGTTTGGTCACAGCAGACTCAGTGCCCCAAAAGTTCGTGTCCAGCGCCCCCTGCTGGCTGTGCTTGTGAGGTCACAGCAGCCTCAGTGCCTCTCAGGCCAGTGGCAGTCTCATGGCTGCTGGCTGTGCTTGTGAGGTCACAGCAGACTCAGTGCCCCAAAAGTTAGTGTCCAGCATCCCCTGCTGGCTGTGCTTGTGAGGTCACAGCAGCCTCAGTGTTTCCGTGGATACTGCCATGCTCATAGCTGCTGGCTGTGCTTGTGAGGTCACAGCAGCCTCAGTGCCTCTGAGGCCAGTGGCAGACTCATGGCTGCTGGCTGTGCTTGTGAGGTCACAGCAGCCTCAGTGCCTCAAAAGATAGTGTCCAGTGCCCCCTGCTGGCTGTGCTTGTGAGCTCACACCAGCCTCAGTGCCTCACAGGCCAGTATCAGGCTCATGGCTGCTGGCTGTGCTTGTGAGGTCACAGCAGCCTCAGTGCCTCACAGGCCAGTGCCATACTCATGGCTGCTGCCTGTGCTTGTGAGGTCACAGCAGCCTCAGTGTCTCCGTGGATGGTGCCATGGTCATGGCTGCTGGCTGTGCTTGTGAGGTCACAGCAGCTTGAATGCCTCCTAGACCAGTGTCAGGCTCATGGCTGCTGGCTGTGCTTCTGAGGTCACAGAAATCTGAATGCCTGCTAGGCCAGTATCAGGCTCATGGCTGCTGGCTGTGCTTGTGACGTCACAGCAGCCTCAGTGCCTCCTAGGTTAGTGTCCAGCGTTCCCTGCTGGCTCTGCTTGTGAGGTAACAGCAGACTCAGTGCCTCAAAAGCTAGTGTGCAGCGCCACCTACTGCCTGTGCTTGTGAGGTCACAGCAGACTCAGTGCCTCTGAGGCCAGTGTCAGGCTCATGGCTGCTGCCTGTGCTTTTGACGCCACAGCAGCCTCAGTGCCTCCTCTGCCACTGCCATGCTCAAGGCTGCTGGCTGTGCTTGTGAGGTCACAGCAGACTCACTGCCTCATAGGTTAGTGTCCAGCGCCCCCTGCTGGCTCTGCTTGTGAGGTCACAGCAGCCTCAGTGCTTCATAGTTTAGTGTCCAGCGTCCCCTGCTTGCTGTGCTTGTGAGGTCACAGCAGACTCACTGCCTCATAGGTTAGTGTCCAGCGCCCCCTGCTGGCTCTGCTTGTGAGGTCACAGCAGCCTCAGTGTCTCCGTGGATAGTGCCATGCTCATGGCTGCTGGCTGTGCTTGTGAGGTCACAGCAGCCTCAGTGCCTCCCAGACCAATATCAGGCTCATGGCTGCTGGCTGTGCTTGTGACGTCACAGCAGCCCCAGTGCCTCCTCTGCCAGTGCCATGCTCATGGCTGCTGGCTGTGTTTGTGAGGTCACAGCAGCCTCAGTTCCTCCTAGGCCAGTATCAGGCTCATGGCTACTGGCTGTGCTTCTGAGGTCACAGAGGCGTGAATGCCTCCTAGGCCAGTGGCAGGCTCATGGCTGGTGGCTGTGCTTGTGAGGTTATAGAAGCCTCAGTGCCTCACAGTTTAGTGTCCAGCGTCCATTACTGGCTCTGCTTGTTTGGTCACAGCAGACTCAGTGCCCCAAAAGTTCGTGTCCAGCGCCCCCTGCTGGCTGTGCTTGTGAGGTCACAGCAGCCTCAGTGCCTCTCAGGCCAGTGGCAGTCTCATGGCTGCTGGCTGTGCTTGTGAGGTCACAGCAGACTCAGTGCCCCAAAAGTTAGTGTCCAGCATCCCCTGCTGGCTGTGCTTGTGAGGTCACAGCAGCCTCAGTGTTTCCGTGGATACTGCCATGCTCATAGCTGCTGGCTGTGCTTGTGAGGTCACAGCAGCCTCAGTGCCTCTGAGGCCAGTGGCAGACTCATGGCTGCTGGCTGTGCTTGTGAACTCACACCAGCCTCAGTGCCTCACAGGCCAGTGGCAGGCTCATGGCTGCTGGCTGTGCTTGTGAGGTCACAGCAGCCTCAGTGCCTCACAGGCCAGTGCCATACTCATGGCTGCTGCCTGTGCTTGTGAGGTCACAGCAGCCTCAGTGTCTCCGTGGATGGTGCCATGGTCATGGCTGCTGGCTGTGCTTGTGAGGTCACAGCAGCTTGAATGCCTCCTAGACCAGTGTCAGGCTCATGGCTGCTGGCTGTGCTTCTGAGGTCACAGAAATCTGAATGCCTGCTAGGCCAGTATCAGGCTCATGGCTGCTGGCTGTGCTTGTGAGGTCACAGCAGCCTCAGTGCCTCACTGTTTAGTGTCCAGTGCCACCTGCTGGCTGTGCTTGTGAGGTCACAGCAGCCTCAGTGCCTCCTAGGCCAGTATCAGGCTCATGGCTGCTGGCTGTGCTTGTGAGGTCACAGCAGCCTCAGTGCCTCCTAGGTTAGTGTCCAGCGTCCCCTGCTGGCTCTGCTTGTGAGGTCACAGCAGACTCAGTGCCTCAAAAGCTAGTGTGCAGCGCCCCCTACTGGCTGTGCTTGTGAGGTCACAGCAGCCTCAGTGCCTCTCAGGCCAGTATCATGCTCATGGCTGCTGACTGTGCTTGTGAGGTCACAGCAGCCTGAATGCCTCCTAGACCAGTGTCAGGGTCATGGCTGCTAGCTGTGCTTCTGAGGTCACAGAAGCCTGAATGCCTCCTAGGCCAGTGGCAGGCTCATGGCTGCTGGCTGTCCTTGTGAGGTCACAGCAGCCTCAGTGCCTCCTCTGCCAGTGCCATGCTCCTGGCTGCTGGCTGTGCTTGTGAGGTCACACCAGCCTCAGTGCCTCCTATGCCAGTATCAGACTCATGGCTGCTGGCTGTGCTTCTGAGGTCACAGCAGCCTCAGTGCCTCCTCTGCCAGTGCCATGCTCATGGCTGCTGGCTGTGCTTGTGACGTCACAGCAGCCTCAGTGCCTCCTAGGCCCGTGGCAGGCTCATGGCTGCTGGCTGTGATTGTGACGTCACACCAGCCTCAGTGCCTCCTATGCCAGTATCAGACTCATGGCTGCTGGCTGTGCTTGTGAGGTCACAGCAGCCTCAGTGCCTCCTAGGCCAGTGCCATGCTCATGGCTGCTGGTTGTGCTTGTGACATCACAGCAGCCTCAGTGCCTCCTAGGCCAGTGGCAGGCTCATGGCTGCTGGCTGTGCTTGTGAGGTCACAGCAGGCTCAGTGTCTCCGTGGATACTGCCATGCTCATGGCTGCTGGCTGTGCTTGTAAGGTCACAGCATCCTCAGAGCCTCTCAGGCCAGTGGCAGTCTCATGGCTGCTGGCTGTGCTTGTGAGGTCACAGCAGCCTCAGTGCCTCCTAGGCCAGTATCAGGCTCATGGCTACTGGCTGTGCTTCTGAGGTCACAGACGCCTGAATGCCTCCTAGGCCAGTGGCAGGCTCATGGCTGCTGGCTGTGCTTGTGAGGTCCCAGCAGACTCAGTGCCTCATAGTTTAGTGTCCATCGCCCCCTGCTGGCTGTGCTTCTGAGGTCACAGCAGCCTCAGTGCCTCCCAGGCCAGTATCAGGCTCATGGCTGCTGGCTGTGCTTGTGACGTCACAGCAGCCTCAGTGCCTCCTCTGCCAGTGCCATGCTCCTGGCTGCTGCCTATGCTTGTGACGTCACAGCAGCCTCAGTGCCTCTGAGGCCAGTGGCAGTATCATGGCTGCTGGCTGTGCTTGTGAGGTCACAGAAGCCTCAGTGCCTCCTCTGCCAGTGGCAGTCTCATGGCTGCTGGCTGTGCTTGTGAGGTCACAGCAGCCTCAGTGCCTCCTAGGTTAGTGTCCATCGCCCCCTACTGGCTGTGCTTGTGAGGTCACAGCAGACTCAGTGCCTGATAGATTATCTCCAGTACCCCCTGCTGGCTGTGCTTGTGAGGTCACAGCAGACTCAGTGCCTTCTCTGCCAGTGTCAGGCTCATGGCTGCTGGCTGTGCTTGTGAGGTCACATCAGCCTCAGTGCTTCATAGTTTAGTGTCCAGCGACCCCTGCTGGTTGTGATTGTGAGGTCACAGCACACTCAGTGCCTCAAAAGTTGGTGTCCAGCATCCCCTGCTGGCTGTGCTTGTGAGGTCACAGCAGCCTCAGTGTTTCCGTGGATACTGCCATGCTCATGGCTGCTGGCTGTGCTTGTGAGGTCACAGCAGCCTCAGTGCCTCTGAGGCCAGTGGCAGACTCATGGCTGCTGGCTGTGCTTGTGAGGTCACAGCAGCCTCAGTGCCTCAAAAGATAGTGTCCAGTGCCCCCTGCTGGCTGTGCTTGTGAGCTCACACCAGCCTCAGTGCCTCACAGGCCAGTATCAGGCTCATGGCTGCTGGCTGTGCTTGTGAGGTCACAGCAGCCTCAGTGCCTCCTCTGCCAGTGCCATACTCATGGCTGCTGCCTGTGCTTGTGAGGTCACAGCAGCCTCAGTGTCTCCGTGGATGGTGCCATGGTCATGGCTGCTGGCTGTGCTTGTGAGGTCACAGCAGCTTCAATGCCTCCTAGACCAGTGTCAGGCTCATGGCTGCTGGCTGTGCTTCTGAGGTCACAGAAATCTGAATGCCTGCTAGGCCAGTGGCAGGCTCATGGCTGCTGGCTGTGCTTGTGACGTCACAGCAGCCTCAGTGCCTCATTGTTTAGTGTCCAGTGCCCCCTGCTGGCTGTGCTTGTGAGGTCACAGCAGCCTCAGTGCCTCACAGGCCAGTATCAGGCTCATGGCTGCTGGCTGTGCTTGTGACGTCACAGCAGCCTCAGTGCCTCCTAGGTTAGTGTCCAGCGTCCCCTGCTGGCTCTGCTTGTGAGGTCACAGCAGACTCAGTGCCTCATAGGTTAGTGTGCAGCGCCCCCTACTGGCTGTGCTTGTGAGGTCACAGCAGCCTCAGTGCCTCACAGGCCAGTATCAGGCTCATGGCTGCTGGCTGTGCTTGTGACGTCACAGCAGCCTCAGTGCCTCCTCTGCCAGTGGCAGTCTCATGGCTGCTGGCTGTTTTTGTGAGGTCAGAGCAGCCTCAGTGATTCCTAGGCCAGTATCAGGCTCATGGCTGCTGGCTGTGCTTGTGAGGTCACAGCAGCCTCAGTGCCTCACAGGCCAGTATCAGGCTCATGGCTGCTGGCTGTGCTTCTGAGGTCACAGAAATCTGAATGCCTCCTAGGCCAGTGGCAGGCTCATTGCTGCTGGCTGTGCTTGTGAGGTCACAGCAGCCTGAATGCCTCCTAGACCAGTGTCAGGGTCATGGCTGCTGGCTGTGCTTCTGAGGTCACAGAAGCCTGAATGCCTGCTAGGCCAGTGGCAGGCTCACGGCTGCTGGCTGTGCTTGTGAGGTCACAGCAGCCTCAGTGCCTCCTAGGTTAGTGTCCAGCGTCCCCTGCTGGCTCTGCTTGTGAGGTCACAGCAGACTCAGTGCCTCAAAAGCTAGTGTGCAGCGCCCCCTACTGGCTGTGCTTGTGAGGTCTCAGCAGCCTCAGTGCTTCATAGTTTAGTGTCCAGCGACCCATGCTGGCTCTGATTGTGAGGTCACAGCAGACTCAGTGCCTCACAGGCCAGTGTCAGGCTCATGGCTGCTGGCTGTGCTTGTGACGTCACAGCAGCCTCAGTGCCTCCTAGGCCAGTGCCATGCTCATGGCTGCTGCCTGTGCTTGTGAGGTCACAGCAGCCTGAGTGCCTCACAGGCCAGTATCAGGCTCATGGCTGCTGGCTGTGCTTGTGACGTCACAGCAGCCTCAGTGCCTCCTCTGCCACTGCCATGCTCATGGCTGCTGGCTGTTCTTGTGAGATCAGAGCAGCCTCAGTGACTCCTAGGCCAGTGGCAGGCTCATGGCTGCTGGCTGTGCTTGTGAGGTCACAGCAGCCTCAGTACCTCATAGTTTAGTGTCCAGCGTCCCCTGCTGGCTGTGCTTGTGAGGTCACAGCAGAATCACTGCCTCATAGGTTAGTGTCCATCGCCCCCTGCTGGCTGTGCTTGTGAGGTCACAGCAGACTCAGTGCCTCACAGGCCAGTATCAGGCTCATGGCTGCTGGCTGTGCTTGTGAGGTCACAGCAGCCTTAGTGCCTCCTCTGCCAGTGCCATGCTCATGGCTGCTGGCTGTGCTTGTGGCGTCACAGCAGCCTCAGTGTCTCCGTGGATGGTGCCATGCTCATGGCTGCTGGCTGTGTTTGTGAGGTCACACCAGCCTCAGTGCCTCCTATGCCAGTATCAGACTCATGGCTGCTGGCTGTGCTTCTGAGGTCACAGCAGCCTCAGTGCCTCCTCTGCCAGTGCCATGCTCATGGCTGCTGGCTGTGCTTGTGAGGTCACATCAGCCTGAGTGGCTCCTAGGCCCGTGGCAGGCTCATGGCTGCTGGCTGTGCTTGTGACGTTACAGCAGCCTCAGTGCCTCCTAGGCCAGTGGCAGGCTCATGGCTGCTGGCTGTGATTGTGAGGTCACATCAGCCTCAGTGCTTCATAGTTTAGTGGCCAGCGACCCCTGCTGGTTGTGATTGTGAGGTCACAGCAGCCTCAGTGCCTCATAGTTTAGTGTCCAGCGTCCCCTGCTGGCTCTGCTTGTGAGGTCACAGCAGCCTCAGTGCCTCATAATTTAGTCTCCATCGCCCCCTGCTGGCTGTGATTGTGAGGTCACAGCAGCCTCAGTACCTCATAGGGTAGTGTCCATCACCCACTACTGGCTGTGCTTGTGAGGTCACAGCAGCCTGAGTGCCTCCTCTTCCAGTGTCATGCTCATGGCTGCTGGCTGTGCTTGTGAGGTCACAGCAGCCTCAGTGTCTCCGTGGATGGTGCCATGCTCATGGTTGCTGGCTGTGCTTGTGAGGTCACAGCAGCCTGAATGCCTCCTAGACCAGTGTCAGGGTCATGCTGCTGGCTGTGCTTGTGAGGTCACAGAAGCCTGAATGCCTCCTAGGCCAGTGGCAGGCTCATGGCTGTGATTGTGAGGTCACAGGAGCCTCAGTGCCTCATAGTTCAGTGTCCAGTGTCCCCTGCTGGCTCTGCTTGTGAGGTCACAGCAGACTCAGTGCCTCAAAAGCTCGTGTGCAGCCCCCCCTACTGGCTGTGCTTGTGAGGTCACAGCAGACTCAGTGCCTCTGAGGCCGGTGTCAGGCTCATGGCTGCTGGCTGTACTTGTGACGTCAGAGCAGCCTCAGTGCCTCCTCTGCCAGTGCCATGCTCATGGCTGCTGGCTGTGCTTGTGAGGTCACAGCAGCCTCAGTGCCTCCTAGGCCAGTATCAGGCTCATGGCTGCTGGCTGTGCTTCTGAGGTCACAGAAACCTGAATGCCTCCTAGGCCAGTGGCAGGCTCGTTGCTGCTGGCTGTGCTTGTGAGGTCTCAGCAGACTCAGTGCCTCAAAAGTTCGTGTCCAGTTCCCCCTAGTGGCTGTGCTTGTGAGCTCACACCAGCCTCAGTGCCTCACAGGCCAGTATCAGGCTCATGGCAGCTGGCTGTGCTTGTGAGGTCACAGCAGCCTCAGTGCCTCCTAGGCCAGTATCAGGCTCATGGCTGCTGGCTGTGATTGTGAGGTCACATCAGCCTCAGTGCTTCATAGTTTAGTGTCCAGCGACCCATGCTGGCTCTGATTGTGAGGTCACAGCAGACTCAGTGCCTCTCAGGCCAGTATCATGCTCATGGCTGCTGGCTGTGCTTGGGAGGTCACAGCAGCCTGAATGCCTCCTAGACCAGTGTCAGGGTCATGGCTGCTAGCTGTGTTTCTGAGGTCACAGAAGCCTGAATGCCTCCTAGGCCAGTGGCAGGCTCATGGCTGCTGGCTCTGCTTGTGAGGTCACAGCAGCCTCAATGCCTCCTCTGCCAGTGCCATGCTCATGGCTGCTGGCTCTGCTTGTGAGGTCACAGCAGCCTCAGTGCCTCCTAGGCCAGTATCAGACACATGGCTGCTGGCTGTGCTTCTGAGGTCACAGCAGCCTCAGTGCCTCCTCTGCCAGTGACATGCTCATGGCTGCTGGCTCTGCTTGTGAGGTCACAGCAGCCTCAATGCCTCCTCTGCCAGTGCCATGCTCATGGCTGCTGGCTCTGCTTGTGAGGTCACACCAGCCTCAGTGCCTCCTAGGCCAGTATCAGACTCATGGCTGCTGGCTGTGCTTCTGAGGTCACAGCAGCCTCAGTGCCTCCTCTGCCAGTGCCATGCTCATGGCTGCTGGCTGTGCTTGTGACGTCACAGCAGCCTCAGTGCCTCCTAGGCCCGTGGCAGGCTCATGGCTGCTGGCTCTGCTTGTGAGGTCACAGCAGCCTCAGTGCCTCCTATGCCAGTATCAGACTCATGGCTGCTGGCTGTGCTTGTGAGGGCACAGCAGCCTCAGTGCCTCCTCTGCCAGTGCCATGCTCATGGCTGCTGGCTGTGCTGGTGACGTCACAGCAGCCTCAGTGCTTCATAGTTTAGTGTGCAGCGACCCCTGGCGGTTGTGATTGTGAGGTCACAGAAACCTCAGTGCCTCAAAAGTTGGTGTCCAGCGTCCCCTGCTGGCTGTGCTTGTGAGGTCACAGCAGACTCAGTGTCTCCGTGGATGGTGCCATGCTCATGGTTGCTGGCTGTGCTTGTGAGGTCACAGCAGCCTGAATGCCTCCTATGCCAGTGTCAGACTCATGGCTGTTGTCTGTGCTTGTGAGGTCACAGCAGCCTCAGTGCCTCCTCTGCCAGTGCCATGCTCATGGCTGCTGGCTGTGCTTGTGAGGTCACAGCAGACTCAGTGCCTCTGAGGCCAGTGGCAGGCTCATGGCTGCTGGCTGTGCTTCTGAGGTCACAGCAGCCTCAGTACCTCATAGGGTAGTGTCCATCGCCCCCTGCTGGCTGTGCTTGTGAGGTCACAGCAGCCTCAGTGCCTCCCAGGCCAGTATCAGGCTCATGGCTGCTGGCTGTGCTTGTGAGGTCACAGCAGCCTGAATGCCTCCTAGACCACTGTCAGGCTCATGGCTGCTGGCTGTGCTTCTGAGGTCACAGAAACCTGAATGCCTCCTAGGCCAGTGGCAGGCTCATTGCTGCTGGCTGTTCTTGTGAGGTCACAGTAGACTCAGTGCCTCAAAAGTTCGTGTCCAGTGCCCCCTAGTGGCTGTGCTTGTGAGCTCACACCAGCCTCAGTGCCTCACAGGCCAGTATCAGGCTCATGGCTGCTGGCTGTGCTTGTGAGGTCACAGCAGCCTCAGTGCCTCCTAGACCAGTGGCAGGCTCATGGCTGCTGGCTGTGATTGTGAGGTCACATCAGCCTCAGTGCTTCATAGTTTAGTGTCCAGCGACCCCTGCTGGTTGTGATTGTGAGGTCACAGCAGCCTCAGTGCCTCTCAGGCCAGTATCATGCTCATGGCTGCTGGCTGTGCTTGGGAGGTCACAGCAGCCTGAATGCCTCCTAGACCAGTGTCAGGGTCATGGCTGCCAGCTGTGCTTGTGAGGTCACAGAAGCCTGAATGCCTACTAGGCCAGTGCCATGCTCATGGCTGCTGGCTGTGCTTGTGACGTCACAGCAGCCTCAGTGACTCCTCCGCCAGTGGCAGTATCATGGCTGCTGGCTGTGCTTCTGAGGTCACAGAAGTCTCAGTGCCTCCTCTCGCAGTGGTAGTCTCATGGCTGCTGGCTGTGCTTGTGTGGTCACAGCAGCCTCAGTGCCTCACAGGCCAGTATCAGGCTCATGGCTGCTGGCTGTGCTTGTGAGGTCACAGCAGCCTTAGTGCCTCCTCTGCCACTGCCATGCTCATGGCTGCTGGCTGTGCTTGTGACGTCACAGCAGCCTCAGTGTCTCCGTGGATGGTGCCATGCTCATGGTTGCTGGCTGTGCTTGTGAGGTCACAGCAGCCTGAATGCCTCCTAGACCAGTGTCAGGCTCATGGCTGCTGGCTGTGCTTCTGAGGTCACAGAAGCCTGAATGCCTCCTAGGCCAGTGGCAGGCTCATGGCTGTGATTGTGAGGTCACATCAGCCTCAGTGCTTCATAGTTTAGTGTCCAGCGACCCCTGCTGGTTGTGATTGTGAGGTCACAGCAGCCTCAGTGCCTCCCAGGCCAGTATCAGGCTAATGGCTGCTGGCTGTGCTTGTGAGGTCACAGCAGCCTGAGTGCCTCCTAAACCAGTGTCAGGCTCATGGCTGCTGGCTGTGCTTCTGAGGTCACAGAAACCTGAATGCCTCCTAGGCCAGTGGCAGGCTCATTGCTGCTGGCTGTGCTTGTGAGGTCACAGCAGACTCAGTGCCTCAAAAGTTCGTGTCCAGTGCCCCCTAGTGGCTGTGCTTGTGAGCTCACACCAGCCTCAGTGCCTCACAGGCCAGTATCAGGCTCATGGCTGCTGGCTGTGCTTGTGAGGTCACAGAAGCCTCAGTGCCTCCTCTCGCAATGGCAGTCTCATGGCTGCTGGCTGTGCTTGTGAGGTCACAGCAGCCTCAGTGCCTCTGAGGCCAGTGTCAGGCTCATGGCTGCTGGCTGTGCTTGTGAGGTCACAGCAGCCTTAGTGCCTCCTCTGCCAGTGCCATGCTCATGGCTGCTGGCTGTGCTTGTGACGTCACAGCAGCCTCAGTGTCTCCGTGGATGGTGCCATGCTCATGGTTGCTGGCTGTGCTTGTGAGGTCACAGCAGCCTGAATGCCTCCTAGACCAGTGTCAGGCTCATGGCTGCTGGCTGTGCTTCTGAGGTCACAGAAGCCTGAATGCCTCCTAGGCCAGTGGCAGGCTCATGGCTGTGCTTGTGAGGTCACAGCAGCCTCAGTGCCTCATAGTTCAGTGTCCAGTGTCCCCTGCTGGCTCTGCTTGTGAGGTCACAGCAGACTCAGTGCCTCAAAAGCTAGTGTGCAGCACGCCCTACTGGCTGTGCTTGTGAGGTCACAGCAGACTCAGTGCCTCTGAGGCCAGTGTCAGGCTCATGGCTGCTGGCTGTGCTTGTGAGGTCACAGCAGCCTCAGTGCCTCCTAGGCCAGTATCAGGCTCATGGCTGCTGGCTGTGCTTCTGAGATCACAGCAGCCTGAATGCCTCCTAGGCCAGTGGCAGGCTCATGGCTGCTGGCTCTGCTTGTGAGGTCACAGCAGCCTCAATGCCTCCTCTGCCAGTGCCATGCTCATGGCTCCTGGCTCTGCTTGTGAGGTCACACCAGCCTCAGTGCCTCCTAGGCCAGTATCAGATTCATGGCTGCTGGCTGTGCTTGTGAGGTCACAGCAGCCTCAGTGCCTCCTCTGCCAGTGCCATGCTCATGGCTGCTGGCTGTGCTTGTGACGTCACAGCAGCCTCAGTGCCTCCTAGGCCCGTGGCAGGCTCATGGCTGCTGGCTGTGCTTGTGAGGTCACAGCAGCCTGAATGCCTCCTACGCCAGTATCAGACTCATGGCTGCTGGCTGTGCTTGTGAGGTCACAGCAGCCTCAGTGCCTCCTCTGCCAGTGCCATGCTCATGGCTGCTGGCTGTGCTTGTGAGGTCACAGCAGCCTCAGTGCTTCATAGTTTAGTGTCCAGCGACCCCTGCTGGTTGTGATTGTGAGGTCACAGCAGCCTCAGTGCCTCTCAGGCCAGTATCATGCTCATGGCTGCTGGCTGTGCTTGGGAGGTCACAGCAGCCTGAATGCCTCCTAGACCAGTGTCAGGGTCATGGCTGCCAGCTGTGCTTCTGAGGTCACAGAAGCCTGAATGCCTCCTAGGCCAGTGCCATGCTCATGGCTGCTGGCTGTGCTTGTGACGTCACAGCAGCCTCAGTGACTCCTCCGCCAGTGGCAGTATCATGGCTGCTGGCTGTGCTTGTGAGGTCACAGAAGCCTCAGTGCCTCCTCTCGCAGTGGTAGTCTCATGGCTGCTGGCTGTGCTTGTGTGGTCACAGCAGCCTCAGTGCCTCACAGGCCAGTATCAGGCTCATGGCTGCTGGCTGTGCTTGTGAGGTCACAGCAGCCTTAGTGCCTCCTCTGCCACTGCCATGCTCATGGCTGCTGGCTGTGCTTGTGACGTCACAGCAGCCTCAGTGTCTCCGTGGATGGTGCCATGCTCATGGTTGCTGGCTGTGCTTGTGAGGTCACAGCAGCCTGAATGCCTCCTAGACCAGTGTCAGGCTCATGGCTGCTGGCTGTGCTTCTGAGGTCACAGAAGCCTGAATGCCTCCTAGGCCAGTGGCAGGCTCATGGCTGTGATTGTGAGGTCACATCAGCCTCAGTGCTTCATAGTTTAGTGTCCAGCGACCCCTGCTGGTTGTGATTGTGAGGTCACAGCAGCCTCAGTGCCTCCCAGGCCAGTATCAGGCTAATGGCTGCTGGCTGTGCTTGTGAGGTCACAGCAGCCTGAATGCCTCCTAAACCAGTGTCAGGCTCATGGCTGCTGGCTGTGCCTCTGAGGTCACAGAAACCTGAATGCCTCCTAGGCCAGTGGCAGGCTCATTGCTGCTGGCTGTGCTTGTGAGGTCACAGCAGACTCAGTGCCTCAAAAGTTCGTGTCCAGTGCCCCCTAGTGGCTGTGCTTGTGAGCTCACACCAGCCTCAGTGCCTCCTAGGCCAGTATCACGCTCATGGCTGCTGGCTGTGCTTGGGAGGTCACAGCAGCCTGAATGCCTCCTAGACCAGTGTCAGGGTCATGGCTGATAGCTGTGCTTCTGAGGTCACAGCAGCCTGAATGCCTCCTAGGCCAGTGCCATGCTCATGTCTGCTGGCTGTGCTTGTGACGTCACAGCAGCCTCAGTGCCTCCTCTGCCAGTGGCAGTATCATGGCTGCTGGTTGTGCTTGTGAGGTCACAGAAGCCTCAGTGCCTCCTAGGCCAGTGCCATGCTCATGGCTGCTGGCTGTGCTTGTGAGGTCACAGCAGCCTCAGTGCCTCCTCTGCCAGTGCCATGCTCATGGCTGCTGGCTGTGCTTGTGACGTCACAGCAGCCTCAGTGTCTCCGTGGATGGTGCCATGCTCATGGTTGCTGGCTGTGCTTGTGAGGTCACAGCAGCCTGAATGCCTCCTAGACCAGTGTCAGGCTCATGGCTGCTGGCTGTGCTTCTGAGGTCACAGAAGCCTGAATGCCTCCTAGGCCAGTGGCAGGCTCATGGCTGTGATTGCGAGGTGACATCAGCCTCAGTGCCTCATAGTTCAGTGTCCAGTGTCCCCTGCTGGCTCTGCTTGTGAGGTCACACCAGACTCAGTGCCTCAAAAGCTAGTGTGCAGCACCCCCTACTGGCTGTGCTTGTGAGGTCACAGCAGACTCAGTGCCTCTGAGGCCAGTGTCAGGCTCATGGCTGCTGGCTGTGCTTGTGAGGTCACAGCAGCCTCAGTGCCTCCTAGGTTAGTGTCCATTGCCCCCTACTGGCTGTGCTTGTGAGGTCACACCAGCCTCAGTGCCTCACAGGCCAGTATCAGGCTCATGGCTGCTGGCTGTGCTTGTGAGGTCACAGCAGCCTGAATGCCTCCTAGGCCAGTGGCAGGCTCATGGCTGCTGGCTGTGCTTGTGAGGTCACAGCAGCCTCAGTGCTTCATAGTTTAGTGTCCAGCGTCCCCTGCTGGCTCTGCTTGTGAGGTCAGAGCAGCCTCAGTGCCTCATAGTTTAGTGTCCAGCGTCCCCTGCTGGCTGTGCTTGGGAGGTCACAGCAGCCTGAATGCCTCCTAGGCCAGTGTCAGTGTCAGGGCTGCTGGCTGTGCTTCTGAAGTCACAGAAGCCTCAGTGCCTCCTAGGTTAGTGTCCAGTGTCCCCTGCTGGCTCTACTTGTGAGGTCACAGCAGCCTCAGTGCCTCATAGGTTAGTGTGCAGCGCCCCCTCCTGGCTCTGCTTGTGAGGTCACAGCAGACTCAGTGCCTCACAGGCCTGTGTCAGGCTCATGGCTGCTGCCTGTGCTTTTGACGTCACAGCAGCCTCAGTGCCTCCTCTGCCACTGCCATGCTCATGGCTGCTGGCTGTGCTTGTGAGGTCACAGCAGCCTCAGTGCCTCCTAGGCCAGTATCAGGCTCATGGCTGCTGGCTGTGCTTCCGAGGTCACAGAAACCTGAATGCCTCCTAGGCCAGTGGCAGGCTCCTCGCTCCTGGCTGTGCTTCTGAGGTCACAGCAGCCTGAATGCCTCATCGTTTAGTGTCCAGCGCCCCCTGCTGGCTGTGCTTGTGAGGTCAGAGCAGCCTCAGTGCCTCCTAGGCCAGTATCAGGCTCATGGCTGCTGGCTGTGCTTCTGAGGTCACAGCAGCCTCAGTGCCTCATAGTTTAGTGTCCAGCGTCCCCTGCTGGCTCTGCTTGTGAGGTCACAGCAGACTCAGTGCCTCATAGGTTAGTGTGCAGCGCCCCCTGCTGGCTCTGCTTGTGAGGTCACAGCAGACTCAGTGCCTCACAGGCCAGTGGCAGGCTCATGGCTGCTGGCTGTGCTTGTGAGGTCACAGAAGCCTGAATGCCTCCTAGGCCCGTGGCAGGCTCATGGCTGCTGGCTGTGCTTGTGAGGTCACAGCAGCCTCAGTGCTTCATAGTTTAGTGTCCAGCGTCCCCTGCTGGCTCTGCTTGTGAGGTCACAGCAGCCTCAGTGCCTCATAGTTTAGTGTCCAGCGTCCCCTGCTGGCTGTGCTTGGGAGGTCACAGCAGCCTGAATGCCTCCTAGACCAGTGTCAGGGTCAGGGCTGCTGGCTGTGCTTCTGAGGTCACAGAAGCCTGAATGCCTGCTAGGACAGTGGCAGGCTCATGGCTGCTGGCTGTGCTTGTGAGGTCACAGCAGACTCAGTGCCTCAAAAGATAGTGTCCAGAGCCCCCTGCTGGCTGTGCTTGTGAGCTCACACCAGCCTCAGTGCCTCACAGGCCAGTATCAGGCTCATGGCTGCTGGCTGTGCTTGTGACTTCACAGCAGACTCAGTGGCTCCTAGGTTAGTGTCCAGTGTCCCCTGCTGGCTCTGCTTGTGAGGTCACAGCAGCCTCAGTGCCTCAAAAGCTAGTGTGCAGCGACCCCTGCTGGTTGTGATTGTGAGGTCACAGCAGCCTCAGTGCCTCTGAGGCCAGTGTCAGGCTCATGGCTGCTGGCTGTGCTTGTGAGGTCACAGCAGCCTCAGTGCCTCCTAGGCCAGTATCACGCTCATGGCTGCCGGCTGTGCTTGTGAGGTCACAGCAGCCTGAATGCCTCCTAGGCCAGTGCCAGGCTCATTGCTGCTGGCTGTGCTTGTGAGGTCACAGCAGACTCAGTGCTTCATAGTTTAGTATCCAGCGACCCCTGCTGGTTGTGCTTGTGAGGTCACAGCAGCCTCAGTGCCTCTCAGGCCAGTATCATGCTCATGGCTGCTGGCTGTGCTTGGGAGGTCACAGCAGCCTGAATGCCTCCTAGACCAGTGTCAGGCTCATGGCTGCTGGCTGTGATTGTGAGGTCACATCAGCCTCAGTGCTTCATAGTTTAGTGTCCAGCGTCCCCTGCTGGCTCTGCTTCTGAGGTCACAGCAGCCTCAGTGACTCATAGGTTAGTGTCCAGCGCCCCCTGCTGGCTTTGCTTGTGAGGTCCCAGCAGACTCAGTGCCTCATAGGCCAGTGGCAGTATCATGGCTGCTGGCTGTGCTTGTGACGTCACAGCAGCCTCAGTGTCTCCGTGGATGGTGCCATGCTCATGGCTGCTGGCTGTGCTTGTGAGGTCACAGCAGCCTGAATGCCTCCTAGGCCAGTGGCAGGCTCATGGCTGATGGCTGTGCTTGTGAGGTCACAGCAGCCTCAGTGCCTCATCGTTTAGTGTCCAGCGTCCCCTGCTGGCTCTGCTTGTGAGGTCACAGCAGCCTCAGTGCCTCATAGTTTAGTGTCCAGCGTCCCCTGCTGGCTGTGCTTGTGAGGTCACAGCAGCCTCAGTACCTCATAGGTTAGCGTCCATGGCCCGCTACTGGCTCTGCTTGTGAGGTCACAGCAGCCTCAGTGCCTCCTCTGCCAGTGCCATGCTCATGGCTGCTGGATGTGCTTGTGACGTCACAGCAGCCTGAGGCCTCCTAGGCAAGTGGTAGGCTCATGGCTGCTGGCCGTGCTTGTGAGGTCACACCAGCCTCAGTGTCTCCGTGGACAGTGCCATGCTCATGGCTGCTGGCTGTGCTTGTTAGCGTCCATGGCCCCCTACTGGCTGTGCTTGTGAGGTCACAGCAGCCTCAGTGCCTCCTCTGCCAGTGCCATG
This sequence comes from Dromaius novaehollandiae, assembly GCF_036370855.1. Classification (NCBI taxonomy): domain Eukaryota; kingdom Metazoa; phylum Chordata; class Aves; order Casuariiformes; family Dromaiidae; genus Dromaius; species Dromaius novaehollandiae. The sequence goes on from NC_088116.1 coordinate 14,774,323, forward strand.
CTCATGGCTGCTGGATGTGCTTGTGACGTCACAGCAGCCTGAGGCCTCCTAGGCAAGTGGCAGGCTCATGGCTGCTGGCCGTGCTTGTGAGGTCACACCAGCCTCAGTGTCTCCGTGGACAGTGCCATGCTCATGGCTGCTGGCTGTGCTTGTGAGGTCACAGCAGCCTGAATGCCTCCTAGGCCAGTGGCAGGCTCATGGCTGCTGGCTGTGCTTGTGAGGTCACAGCAGCCTCAGTGCCTCCTCTGCCACTGCCATGCTCATGGCTGCTGGCTGTGCTTGTGAGGTCACAGCAGCCTCAGTGCCTCCTAGGCCAGTATCAGGCTCATGGCTGCTGGCTGTGCTTGTGAGGTCACAGCAGACTCAGTGCCTCATAGTTTGGTGTCCACCGCCCGCTGCTGGCTGTGCTTGTGAGGTCACAGCAGCCTCAGTGCCGCATAGGTTAGTGTCCAGTGCCCCCTGCTGGCTGTGCTTGTGAGGTCACAGCAGCCTCAGTGCCTCTCAGGCCAGTATCAGACTCATGGCTGCTGGCTGTGCTTGTGAAGTCACAGCAGCCTGAATGCCTCCTAGGCCAGTGGCAGGCTCATGGCTGCTGGCTGTGCTTGTGAGGTCACAGCAGCCTCAGTGCCTCCTAGGCCAGTATCAGGCTCATGGCTGCTGGCTGTGCTTGTGAGGTCACAGCAGCCTCAGTGTCTCCGTGGATGGTGCCATGCTCATGGCTGCTGGCTGTGCTTGTGAGGTCACAGCAGCCTCAGTGCCTCAAAAGCTAGTGTGCAGCGCCCCCTACTAGCTGTACTTGTGAGGTCACAGCAGACTCAGTGCCTCACAGGCCAGTGTCAGGGTCATGGCTGCTGCCTGTGCTTTTGACGTCACAACAGCCTCAGTGCCTCCTCTGCCACTGCCATGCTCATGGCTGCTGGCTGTGCTTGTGAGGTCACAGCAGCCTCAGTGCCTCCTAGGCCAGTATCAGGCTCATAGCTGCTGGCTGTGCTTGTGAGGTCACAGCAGGCTGAATGCCTCCTAGGCCAGTGGCAGTCTCATGGCTGCTGGCTGTGCTTCTGAGGTCACAGCAGCCTCGGTGCCTCATCGTTTAGTGTCCAGCGTCCCCTGCTGGCTCTGCTTGTGAGGTCACAGCAGCCTCAGTGTCTCCGTGGATAGTGCCATGCTCATGGCTGCTGGCTGTGCTTGTGAGGTCACAGCAGACTCAGTGCCTCTCAAGCCAGTGGCAGTCTCATGGCTGCTGGTTGTGCTTGTGAGGTCACAGCAGCCTCAGTGCCTCACAGGCCAGTATCAGGCTCATGGCTGCTGGCTGTGCTTGTGACGTCACAGCAGCCTCAGTGCCTCCTCTGCCACTGCCATGCTCATGGCTGCTGGCTGTGCTTGTGAGGTCACAGCAGACTCAGTGCCTCATAGTTTAGTGTCCAGCGTCCCCTGCTGGCTCTGCTTGTGATGTCAGAGCAGACTCAGTGCCTCCTCTGCCAATATCAGGCTCATGGCTGCTGGCTGTGCTTGTGAGGTCACAGGAGCCTGAATGCTTCCTAGACCAGTGTCAGGGTCATGGCTGCTGGCTGTGCTTGTGAGGTCACAGCAGCCTCAGTGCCTCTGAGGCCAGTGGCAGGCTCATGGCTGCTGGCTGTGCTTGTGAGGTCACAGCAGCCTCAGTGCCTCATAGTTTAGTGTCCAGCGTCCCCTGCTGGCTCTGCTTGTGAGGTCACAGTAGACTCAGTGACTCAAAAGCTAGTGTGCAGCGCCCCCTACTGGCTGTGCTTCTGAGGTCACAGCAGCCTCAGTGCTTCATAGTTTAGTGTCTACCGTCCCCTGCTGGCTCTGCTTGTGAGGTCACAGCAGCCTCAGTTTCTCCGTCGATAGTGCCATGCTCATGGCTGCTGGCTGTGCTTGTGACGTCACAGCAGCCTCAGTGCATCTCAGGCCAGTGGCAGGCTCATGGCTGCTGGCTGTGCTTGTGAGGTCACAACAGCCTCAGTGCCTCATAGTTTAGTGTCCAGCGTCCCCTGCTGGCTCTGCTTGTGAGGTCACAGCAGCCTCAGTGCCTCATAGTTTAGTGTCCAGCGTCCCCTGCTGGCTGTGCTTGTGAGGTCACAGCAGCCTCAGTACCTCATAGTTTAGCGTCCATGGCCCCCTACTGGCTGTGCTTGTGACGTCACAGCAGCCTGAGTGTCTCCTAGGCCAGTGTCAGCCTCATGGCTGCTGGCTGTGCTAGTGAGGTCACACCAGCCTCAGTACCTCACAGGCCAGCGGCCTTCTCATGGCTGCTGGTTGTGCTTGTGAGGTCACAGCAGCCTCAGTGCCTCCTAGGCCAGTATCAGGCTCATGGCTGCTGGCTGTGCTTGTGAGGTCACAGCAGCCTCAGTGCCTCCTAGGCCAGTGGCAGGCTCATGGCTGCTGGCTGTGCTTGTGAGGTCACAGCAGCCTCAGTGCCTCATAGTTTAGTGTCCAGCGTCCCCTGCTGGCTGTGCTTGTGAGGTCACAGCAGCCTCAGTGCCTCTGAGGCCAATATCAGGCTCCTGGCTGCTGGTTGTCCTTGTGAGGTCACAGCAGCCTGAATGCCTCCTAGGCCAGTGGCAGGCTCATGGCTGCTGGCTGTGCTTGTGAGGTCACCGCAGACTCAGTGCCTCCTAGGTTAGTCCACAGTGCCCCCTTCTTGCTGTGCTTGTGAGGTCACAGCAGCCTCAGTGCCTCACAGGCGAGTATCAGGCTCATGGCTGCTGGCTGTGCTTGTGACGTCACAGCAGCCTCAGTGCCTCCTCTGCCAGTGCCATGCTCATGGCTGCTGGCTCTGTTTGTGAGGTCACAGCAGCCTCAGTGCCTCCTAGGCCAGTATGAGGCTCATGGCTGCTGGCTGTGCTTCTGAGGTCACAGCAGCCTGAGTGCCTCCTAGGCCAGTGGCAGGCTCATGGCTGCTGGCTGTGATTGTGAGGTCACATCAGCCTCAGTGCTTCATAGTTTAGTGTCCAGCGTCCCCTGCTGGCTGTGCTTCTGAGGTCACAGCAGCCTCAGTACCTCATAGGTTAGTGCCCATCGCCCCCTACTGGCTGTACTTGTGAGGTCACAGCAGACTCACTGCCTCATAGGTTAGTGTCCAGTGCCCCCTGGTGGCTCTGCTTGTGAGGTCAGAGCAGCCTCAGTGCCTCACAGTTTAGTGTCCAGCGTCCATTGCTGGCTCTGCTTGTTTGGTCACAGCAGACTCAGTGCCTCATAGGTTAATTTCCAGCGCCCCCTGCTGGCTCTGCTTGTGAGGTCACAACAGACTCAGTGCCTCCCAGGCCAATATCAGGCTCATGGCTGCTGGCTGTCATTGTGACGTCACAGCAGACACAGTGCCTCCTAGGCCCGTGCCATGCTCATGGCTGCTGGCTGTGCTTGTGAGGTCACAGCAGCCCCAGTGCCTCCTCTGCCACTGTCAGGCTCATGGCTGCTGGCTGTGCTTCTGAGGTCACAGCAGCCTCAGTGCCTCTGAGTCCAGGGGCAGTCTCATGGCTGCTGGTTGTGCTTGTGACGTCACAGCAGCCTGAGTGCCTCCTCGGCCAGTGGCAGGCTCATGGCTGCTGGCTGTGATTGTGACGTCACAGCAGCCTCAGTGCCTTCTAGGCCAGTGGCAGGCTCATGGCTGCTGGCTGTGCTTGTGAGGTCACAGCAGACTCAGTGCCTCAAAACTTAGTGTCCAGCGTCCCCTGCTGGCTGTGCTTGTGAGGTCACAGCAGCCCCAGTGCCTCCTCTGCCACTGTCAGGATCATGGCTGCTGGCTGTGCTTCTGAGGTCACAGCAGCCTCAGTGACTCTGTGGATAGTGCCATGCTCATGGCTGCTGGCTGTGCTTCTCAGGTCACAGCAGCCTCAGTGCCTCTGAGTCCAGGGGCAGTCTCATGGCTGCTGGCTGTGCTTGTGAGGTCACAGAAGCCTCAGTGCCTCCTAGGCCAGTATCAAGCTCATGGCTGCTGGTTGTGCTTGTGAGGTCACAGCAGCCTGAATGCCTCCTAGGCCAGTGTCAGGCTCATGGCTGCTGGCTGTGCTTGTGAGGTCACAGCAGACTCAGGGCCCGAAAAGTTAGTGTCCAGCGTCCCCTGCTCGCTGTGCTTGTGAGGTCACAGCAGCCTCAGTGCCTCATAGTTTAGTTTCCAGCGCCCCCTGCTGGCTGTGCTTGTGAGGTCACAGCAGACTCAGTGCCTCACAGGCCAGTATCAGGCTCATGGCTGCTGGCTGTGCTTGTGACGTCACAGCAGCCTCAGTGCTTCATAGTTTAGTGTCCAGCATCCCCTGCTGGCTGTGCTTGTGAGGTCACAGCAGACTCAGTGTCTCCGTGGATAGTGCCATGCTCATGGCTGCTGGCTGTGCTTGTGACGTCACAGCACACTCAGTGCCTCCTAGGCCCGTGCCATGCTCATGGCTGCTGGCTGTGCTTGTGAGGTCACAGCAGCCTCAGTGCCTCCTAGGCCAGTATCAGGCTCATGGCTGCTGGCTGTGATTGTGAGGTCACATCAGCCTCAGTGCTTCATCGTTTAGTGTCCAGCGTCCCCTGCTGGCTGTGCTTGTGAGGTCACAGCAGACTCAGTGCCTCAAAAGTTGGTGTCCAGCGCCCCCTGCTGGCTCTGCTTGTGAGGTCGCAGCAGACTCAGTGTCTCCGTGGATAGTACCATGCTCATGGATGCTGGCTGTGCTTGTGAGGTCACAGCAGCCTCAGTTCCTCCTAGGCCAGTGGCAGTCTCATGGCTGCTGGCTGTGCTTGTGAGGTCACAGAGGCCTGAATGCCTCCTAGGCCAGTGGCAGGCTCATGGCTGCTGGCTGTGCTTGTGAGGTTATAGCAGCCTCAGTGCCTCACAGTTTAGTGTCCAGCGTCCATTGCTGGCTCTGCTTGTGAGGTCACAGCAGACTCAGTGCCTCACAGGCCAGTATCAGGCTCATGGCTGCTGGCTGTGCTTGTGAGGTCACAGCAGCCTGAGTGCCTCCTCTGCCAGTATCAGGCTCATGGCTGCTGGCTGTGCTTGTGAGGTCACAGCAGCCTCAGTGCCTCCTAGGCCAGTGTCAGGCTCATGGCTGCTGGCTGTGCTTGTGAGGTCACAGCAGACTCAGTGCCTCAAAACTTAGTGTCCAGCGTCCCCTGCTGGCTGTGCTTGTGAGGTCACAGCAGCCCCAGTGCCTCCTCTGCCACTGTCAGGCTCATGGCTGCTGGTTGTGCTTGTGAGGTCACAGAAATCTGAATGCCTCCTAGGCCAGTGGCAGGCTCATGGCTGCTGGCTGTGCTTGTGAGGTCACAGCAGACTCAGTGCCTCATCGTTTTGTGTCCAGCGTCCCGTTCTGGCTCTGCTTGTGAGGTCACAGCAGACTCAGTGCCTCATAGGTTAGTGTCCAGCGCCCCCTGCTGCCTGTGATTGTGAGGTCACATCAGCCTCAGTGCTTCATAGTTTTGTGTCCAGCGTCCCATGCTGGCTGTGCTTGTGAGGTCACAGCAGACTCAGTTCCTCAAAAGTTGGTGTCCAGCACCCCCTGCTGGCTCTGCTTGTGAGGTCGCAGCAGACTCAGTGTCTCCGTGGATAGTACCATGCTAATGCATGCTGGCTGTGGTTGTGAGGTCACAGCAGCCTCAGTTCCTCCTAGGCCAGTGGCAGTCTCATGGCTGCTGGCTGTGCTTGTGAGGTCACAGAGGCCTGAATGCCTGCGAGGCCAGTGGCAGGCTCATGGCTGATGGCTGTGCTTGTGAGGTTATAGCAGCCTCAGTGCCTCACAGTTTAGTGTCCAGCGTCCATTGCTGGCTCTGCTTGTTTGGTCACAGCAGACTCAGTGCCTCATAGGTTAATGTCCAGCGCCCCCTGCTGGCTCTGCTTGTGAGGTCACAGCAGACTCAGTGCCTCCCAGGCCAATATCAGGCTCATGGCTGCTGGCTGTGCTTGTGACGTCACAGCAGACACAGTGCCTCCTAGGCCCGTGCCATGCTCATGGCTGCTGGCTGTGCTTGTGAGGTCACAGCAGCCTCAGTGCCTCCTAGGCCAGTATCAGGCTCATGGCTGCTGGCTGTGCTTGTGAGGTCACAGCAGCCTCAGTGCCTGTGAGTCCAGGGGCAGTCTCATGGCTGCTGGCTGTGCTTGTGAGGTCACAGCAGCCTCAGTGCCTCAAAACTTAGTGTCCAGCGTCCCCTGCTGGCTGTGCTTGTGAGGTCACAGCAGCCCCAGTGCCTCCTCTGCCACTGTCAGGCTCATGGCTGCTGGCTGTGCTTGTGAGGTCACAGCAGCCTCAGGGCCTCTGAGTCCAGGGGCAGTCTCATGGCTGCTGGTTGTGCTTGTGAGGTCACAGCAGCCTGAATGCCTCCTCGGCCAGTGGCAGGCTCATGGCTGCTGGCTGTGCTTGTGAGGTCACAGCAGCCTCAGTGCCTCCTAGGCCAGTATCAGGCTCATGGCTGCTGGCTGTGCTTGTGAGGTCACAGCAGACTCAGTGCCTCAAAAGTTAGTGTCCAGCGTCCCCTGCTGGCTGTGCCTGTGAGGTCACAGCAGCCCCAGGGCCTCCTCTGTCACTGTCAGGCTCATGGCTGCTGCCTGTGCTTGTGAGGTCACAGCAGCCTCAGTGCCTCCTCTGCCACTGCCATGCTCATGGCTGCTGGTTGTGCTTGTGAGGTCACAGCAGCCTCAGTGCCTCCTAGGCCAGTATCAGGCTCATGGCTGCTGGCTGTGGTTCTGAGGTCACAGAAACCTGAATGCCTCCTAGGCCAGTGGCAGGCTCATGGCTGCTGGCTGTGCTTGTGAGGTTACAGCAGCCTCAGTGCCTCATCGTTTAGTGTCCAGCGCCCCCTGCTGGCTCTGCTTGTGAGGTCACAGCAGACTCAGTGCCTCTCAGGCCAGTATCAGGCTCATGGCTGCTGGCTGTGCTTGTGACATCACAGCAGCCTCAGTGCCTCCTCTGCCAGTGCCATGCTCATGGCTGCTGCCTGTGTTTGTGAGGTCACAGCAGCCTCAGTGCCTCCTAGGCCAATATCAGGCTCATGGCTGCTGGCTGTGCTTGTGAGGTCACAGAGGCGTGAATGCCTCCTAGGCCAGTATCAGGCTCATGGCTGCTGGCTGTGCTTGTGACGTCACAGCAGCCTCAGTACGTCCCAGGCCAGTGCCATGCTCATGGCTGCTGGCTCTGCTTGTGAGGTCACAGCAACCTCAGTGCCTCCCAGGCCAGTGTCAGGCTCTTGGCTGCTGGCTGTGCTTGTGAGGTCACAGCGGCCTGAGTGCCTCTTCTGCCAGTGCCATGCTCATGGCTGCTGGCTGTGCTTGTGACGTCACAGCAGCCTGAGTACCTCCTAGGCCCGTGGCAGGCTCATGGCTGCTGGCTGTGCTTGTGAGGTCACAGCAGCCTCAGTGCCTCCTCTGCCACTGCCATGCTCATGGCTGCTGGCTGTGCTTGTGAGGTCACACCAGCCTCAGTGCCTCCTAGGCCAGTATCAGGCTCATGGCTGCTGGCTGTGCTTATGAGGTCACAGCAGACTCAGTGCCTCAGAGTATAGTGTCCAGAGCCCCTTGCTGGCTGTGCTTGTGAGGTCACAGCAGCCTCAGTGCCTCCCAGACCAATATCAGGCTCATGTCTGCTGGCTGTGCTTGTGAGGTCACAGCAGCCTCAGTGCCTCCTAGGCCAGTATCAGGCTCATGGCTACTGGCTGTGCTTCTGAGGTCACAGAGGCGTGAATGCCTCCTAGGCCAGTATCAGGCTCATGGCTGCTGGCTGTGCTTGTGACGTCACAGCAGCCTCAGTGCCTCCTCTGCCACTGCCATATTCATGGCTGCTGGCTGTGCTTGTGACGTCACAGCAGCCTCAGTGCCTCCTAGGCCAGTATCAGGCTCATGGCTGCTGCCTGTGCTTGTGAGGTCACAGAAACCTGAATGCCTCCTCTGCCAGTGCCAGGCTCATGGCTGCTGGCTGTGCTTGTGACGTCACAGCAGCCTCAGTGCCTCCTAGGCCAGTGGCAGTATCATGGCTGCTGGCTGTGATTGTGAGGTCACAGCAGCCTCAGAGCCTCAAAAGTTGGTGTCCAGCGCCCCCTACTGGCTCTGCTTGTGAGGTCGCAGCAGACTCAGTGTCTCCGTGGATAGTACCATGCTCATGGCTGCTGGCTGTGCTTGTGAGGTTACAGCAGCCTCAGTGCCTCTCAGGCCAGTGGCCGTCTCATGGCTGCTGGCTGTGCTTCTGAGGTCACAGCAGCCTCAGTTCCTCCTAGGCCAATATCAGGCTCATGGCTACTGGCTGTGCTTCTGAGGTCACAGAGGCCTGAATGCCTCCTAGGCCAGTGGCAGGCTCATGGCTGCTGGCTGTGCTTGTGAGGTTATAGCAGCCTCAGTGCCTCACAGTTTAGTGTCCAGCGTCCATTGCTGGCTCTGCTTGTTTGGTCACAGCAGACTCAGTGCCTCATAGCTTAGTGTCCGGCGCCCCCTGCTGGCTCTGCTTGTGAGGTCACAGCAGACTCAGTGCCTCCTCTGCCAGTGCCATGCTCATGGCTGCTGGCTGTGCTTGTGAGGTCACAGCAGCCTCAGTGCCTCCTAGGCCAGTATCAGGCTCATGGCTGCTGGCTGTGCTTGTGAGGTCACAGCAGCCTCAGTGCCTCCTAGGCCAGTGTCAGGCTCATGGCTGCTGGCTGTGCTTGTGAGGTCACAGCAGACTCAGTGCCTCAAAATTTGGTGTCCAGCGTCCCCTGCTGGCTGTGCTTGTGAGGTCACAGCAGCCCCAGTGCCTCCTCTGCCCCTGTCAGGCTCATGGCTGCTGGTTGTGCTTGTGAGGTCACAGCAGCCTGAATGCCTCCTCGGCCAGTGTCAGGCTCATGGCTGCTGGCTGTCATTGTGAGGTCACAGCAGACTCAGTGCCTCATCGTTTAGTGTCCAGCGTCCCGTTCTGGCTCTGCTTGTGAGGTCACAGCAGACTCAGTGCCTCATAGGTTAGTGTCCAGCGCCCCCTGCTGGCTGTGCTTGTGAGGTCACAGCAGACTCAGTGCCTCAAAAGTTGGTGTCCAGCACCCCCTGCTGGCTCTGCTTGTGAGGTCGCAGCAGACTCAGTGTCTCCGTGGATAGTACCATGCTAATGCATGCTGGCTGTGCTTGTGAGGTCACAGCAGCCTCAGTTCCTCCTAGGCCAGTGGCAGTCTCATGGCTGCTGGCTGTGCTTGTGAGGTCACAGAGGCCTGAATGCCTCCGAGGCCAGTGGCAGGCTCTTGGCTGATGGCTGTGCTTGTGAGGTTATAGCAGCCTCAGTGCCTCACAGTTTAGTGTCCAGCGTCCATTGCTGGCTCTGCTTGTTTGGTCACAGCAGACTCAGTGCCTCATAGGTTAATGTCCAGCGCCCCCTGCTGGCTCTGCTTGTGAGGTCACAGCAGCCTCAGTGCCTCCCAGGCCAATATCAGGCTCATGGCTGCTGGCTGTGCTTGTGACATCACAGCAGACACAGTGCCTCCTAGGCCCGTGCCATGCTCATAGCTGCTGGCTGTGCTTGTGAGGTCACAGCAGCCTCAGTGCCTCCTAGGCCAGTATCAGGCTCATGGCTGCTGGCTGTGCTTGTGAGGTCACAGCAGCCTAAGTGCCTGTGAGCCCAGGGGCAGGCTCATGGCTGCTGGCTGTGCTTGTGAGGTCACAGCAGCCTCAGTGCCTCAAAACTTAGTGTCCAGCGTCCCCTGCTGGCTGTGCTTGTGAGGTCACAGCAGCCCCAGTGCCTCCTCTGCCACTGTCAGGCTCATGGCTGCTGGCTGTGCTTGTGAGGTCACAGCAGCCTCAGTGCCTCTGAGTCCAGGGGCAGTCTCATGGCTGCTGGTTGTGCTTGTGAGGTCACAGCAGCCTGAATGCCTCCTCGGCCAGTGGCAGGCTCATGGCTGCTGGCTGTGCTTGTGAGGTCACAGCAGACTCAGTGCCTCATCGTTTAGTGTCCAGCGTCCCGTTCTGGCTCTGCTTCTGAAGTCACAGCAGACTCAGTGCCTCAAAACTTAGTGTCCAGCGTCCCCTGCTGGCTGTGCTTGTGAGGTCACAGCAGCCCCAGTGCCTCCTCTGCCACTGTCAGGCTCATGGCTGCTGGCTGTGCTTCTGAGGTCACAGCAGCCTCAGTGACTCTGTGGATAGTGCCATGCTCATGGCTGCTGGCTGTGCTTCTCAGGTCACAGCAGCCTCAGTGCCTGTGAGTCCAGGGGCAGTCTCATGGCTGCTGGCTGTGCTTGTGAGGTCACAGCAGCCTCAGTGCCTCCTAGGCCAGTATCAGGCTCATGGCTGCTGGCTGTGCTTGTGAGGTCACAGCACCCTGAATGCCTCCTAGGCCAGTGTCAGGCTCATGGCTGCTGGCTGTGCTTGTGAGGTCACAGCAGACTCAGGGCCCCAAAAGTTGGTGTCCAGCGTCCCCTGCTGGCTGTGCTTGTGAGGTCACAGCAGCCTCAGTGCCTCATAGTTTAGTCTCCAGCGCCCCCTGCTGGCTGTGCTTGTGAGGTCACAGCAGCCTCAGTGCCTCCTCTGGCAGTGGCAGTCTCATTGCTGCTGGATGTGCTTGTGAGGTCACATCCGCCTCAGTGTTTCATAGTTTAGTGTCCAGCATCCCCTGCTGGCTGTGCTTGTGAGGTCACAGCAGACTCAGTGTCTCCGTGGATAGTGCCATGCTCATGGCTGCTGGCTGTGCTTGTGACGTCACAGCACACTCAGTGCCTCCTAGGCCCGTGCCATGCTCATGGCTGCTGGCTGTGCTTGTGAGGTCACAGCAGCCTCAGTGCCTCCTAGGCCAGTATCAGGCTCATGGCTGCTGGCTGTGCTTGTGAGGTCACACCAGCCTCAGTGCCTCCTAGGCCAGTGGCAGGCTCATGGCTGCTGGCTGTGCTTGTGAGGTCACAGCAGACTCAGTGCCTCAAAAGTTAGTGTCCAGCGTCCCCTGCTGGCTGTGCCTGTGAGGTCACAGCAGCCCCAGGGCCTCCTCTGTCACTGTCAGGCTCATGGCTGCTGCCTGTGCTTCTGACGTCACAGCAGCCTCAGTGCCTCCTCTGCCACTGCCATGCTCATGGCTGCTGGTTGTGCTTGTGAGGTCACAGCAGCCTCAGTGCCTCCTAGGCCAGTATCAGGCTCATGGCTGCTGGCTGTGGTTCTGAGGTCACAGAAACCTGAATGCCTCCTAGGCCAGTGGCAGGCTCATGGCTGCTGGCTGTGCTTGTGAGGTTACAGCAGCCTCAGTGCCTCATCGTTTAGTGTCCAGCGCCCCCTGCTGGCTCTGCTTGTGAGGTCACAGCAGACTCAGTGCCTCTCAGGCCAGTATCAGGCTCATGGCTGCTGGCTGTGCTTGTGACATCACAGCAGCCTCAGTGCCTCCTCTGCCAGTGCCATGCTCATGGCTGCTGGCTGTGTTTGTGAGGTCACAGCAGCCTCAGTGCCTCCTAGGCCAATATCAGGCTCATGGCTGCTGGCTGTGCTTGTGAGGTCACAGCAGCCTCAGTGCCTCCTAGGCCAGTGTCAGGCTCATGGCTGCTGGCTGTGCTTGTGAGGTCACAGCAGCCTCAGTGCCTCATAGTTTAGTCTCCAGCGCCCCCTGCTGGCTGTGCTTGTGAGGTCACAGCAGACTCAGTACCTCACAGGCCAGTATCAGGCTCATGGCTGCTGGCTGTGCTTGTGACGTCACAGCAGCCTCAGTGCCTCCTCTGGCAGTGGCAGTCTCATTGTTGCTGGATGTGCTTGTGAGGTCACATCTGCCTCAGTGTTTCATAGTTTAGTGTCCAGCATCCCCTGCTGGCTGTGCTTGTGAGGTCACAGCAGACTCAGTGTCTCCGTGGATAGTGCCATGCTCATGGCTGCTGGCTGTCCTTGTGACGTCACAGCACACTCAGTGCCTCCTAGGCCCGTGCCATGCTCATGGCTGCTGGCTGTGCTTGTGAGGTCACAGCAGCCTCAATGCCTCCTAGGCCAGTATCAGGCTCATGGCTGCTGGCTGTGCTTGTGAGGTCACACCAGCCTCAGTGCCTCCTAGGCCAGTGGCAGGCTCATGGCTGCTGGCTGTGCTTGTGAGGTCACAGCAGACTCAGTGCCTCAAAAGTTAGTGTCCAGCGTCTCCTGCTGGCTGTGCCTGTGAGGTCACAGCAGCCCCAGGGCCTCCTCTGTCACTGTCAGGCTCATGGCTGCTGCCTGTGCTTCTGATGTCACAGCAGCCTCAGTGCCTCCTCTGCCACTGCCATGCTCATGGCTGCTGGCTGTGCTTGTGAGGTCACAGCAGCCTCAGTGCCTCCTAGGCCAGTATCAGGCTCATGGCTGCTGGCTGTGCTTCTGAGGTCACAGAAACCTGAATGCCTCCTAGGCCAGTGGCAGGCTCATGGCTGCTGGCTGTGCTTGTGAGGTCACAGCAGCGTCAGTGCCTCATCGTTTAGTGTCCAGCGCCCCCTGCTGGCTGTGCTTGTGAGGTCACAGCAGACTCAGTGCCTCTCAGGCCAGTATCAGGCTCATGGCTGCTGGCTGTGCTTGTGACGTCACAGCAGCCTCAGTGCCTCCTCTGCCAGTGCCATGCTCATGGCTGCTGGCTGTGTTTGTGAGGTCACAGCAGCCCCAGTGCCTCCTAGGCCAGTATCAGGCTCATGGCTGCTGGCTGTGCTTGTGAGGTCACAGCAGCCTCAGTGCCTCCTAGGTCAGTGGCAGGCTCATGGCTGCTGGCTTTGATTGTGAGGTCACATCAGCCTCAGTGCCTCAAAAGTTGGTGTCCAGCGCCCCCTGCTGGCTCTGCTTGTGAGGTCGCAGCAGCCTCAGTGCCTCTCAGGCCAGTGGCAGTCTCATGGCTGCTGGCTGTGCTTGTGAGGTCACAGCAGCCTCAGTGCCTCCGAGGCCAGTATCAGGCTCATGGCTGCTGGCTGTGCTTGTGAGGTCACAGCAGACTCAGTGCCTCCTAGGCCAGTGGCAGGCTCATGGCTGCTGGCTGTGCTTGTGAGGTCACAGCAGACTCAGTGCCCCAAAAGTTAGTGTCCAGCGTCCCCTGCTGGCTGTGCTTGTGAGGTCACAGCAGCCCCAGTGCCTCCTCTGCCAGTGTCAGGGTCATGGCTGCTGGCTGTGCTTCTGAGGTCACAGGAGCCTCAGTGACTATGTGGATAGTGCCATGCTCATGGCTGCTGGCTGTGCTTGTGAGGTCACAGCAGCCTGAGTGCCTCCTAGGCCCGTGGCACGCTCATGGCTGCTGGCTGTCATTGTGAGGTCACAGCAGCCTCAGTGCCTCCTCTGCCAGTGCCATGCTCATGGCTGCTGGCTGTGCTTGTGAGGTCACAGCAGCCTCAGTGCCTCCTAGGCCCGTGGCAGGCTCATGGCTGCTGGCTGTGCTTGTGACGTCACAGCAGCCTCAGTGCCTCCTCTGCCAGTGCCATGCTCATGGCTGCTGGCTGTGCTTGTGACATCACAGCAGCCTCAGTGCCTCCTAGGCCCGTGGCAGTCTCATGGCTGCTGGCTGTGCTTGTGAGGTCACAGCAGCCTCAGTGCCTCCTCTGCCAGTGCCATGCTCATGGCTGCTGGCTGTGCTTGTGAGGTCACAGCAGCCTCAGTGCCTCCTCTGCCAGTGGCAGGCTCATGGCTGCTGGCTGTGCTTCTGAGGTCACAGAAACCTGAATGCCTCCTAGGCCAGTGGCAGTCTCATGGCTGCTGGCTGTGCTTGTGAGGTCACAGCAGACTCAGTGCCTCCCAGGCCAATATCAGGCTCATGGCTGCTGGCTATGATTGTGAGGTCACAGCAGCCTCAGTGCCTCCTAGGCCCGTGCCATGCTCATGGCTGCTGGCTGTGCTTGTGAGGTCACAGCAGCCTCAGTGCCTCCGAGGCCAGTATCAGGCTCATGGCTGCTGGCTGTGCTTCTGAGGTCACAGCAGACTCAGTGCCTCCTGGGCCAGTGGCAGGCTCATGGCTGCTGGCTGTGCTTGTGACGTCACAGCAGCCTGAGTGCCTCCTCGGCCAGTGGCAGGCTCATGGCTGCTGGCTGTCATTGTGACGTCACAGCAGCCTCAGTGCCTCCTCTGCCAGTGCCATGCTCATGGCTGCTGGCTGTGCTTGTGACATCACAGCAGCCTGAGTGCCTCCTAGGCCCGTGGCAGCCTCATGGCTGCTGGCTGTCATTGTGACGTCACAGCAGACACAGTGCCTCCTCTGCCAGTGCCATGCTCATGGCTGCTGGCTGTGCTTGTGACATCACAGCAGCCTGAGTGCCTCCTAGGCCCGTGGCAGCCTCATGGCTGCTGGCTGTCATTGTGAGGTCACAGCAGACTCAGTGCCTCCTAGGCCAGTATCAGGCTCATGGCTGCTGGCTGTGCTTGTGAGGTCACAGCAGCCTGAATGCCTCCTAGGCCAGTGGCAGGCTCATGGCTGCTGGCTGTGCTTGTGAGGTTATAGCAGCCTCAGTGCCTCATCGTTTAGTGTCCAGCGCCCCCTGCTGGCTCTGCTTGTGAGGTCACAGCAGACTCAGTGCCTCCCAGGCCAATATCAGGCTCATGGCTGCTGGCTGTGCTTGTGAGGTCACAGCAGCCTCAGTGCCTCCTAGGCCCGTGCCTTGCTCATGGCTGCTGGCTGTGCTTGTGAGGTCACAGCAGCCTGAGTGCCTCCTCTGCCAGTATCAGGCTCATGGCTGCTGGCTGTGCTTCTGAGGTCACAGCAGACTCAGTGCCTCCTAGGCCAGTGGCAGCCTCATGGCTGCTGGCTGTACTTCTGAGGTCACAGCAGACTCAGTGCCTCAAAACTTAGTGTCCAGCGTCCCCTGCTGGCTGTGCTTGTGAGGTCACAGCAGCCCCAGTGCCTCCTCTGCCACTGTCAGGCTCATGGCTGCTGGCTGTGCTTCTCAGGTTACAGCAGCCTCAGTGCCTCTGAGTCCAGGGGCAGTCTCATGGCTGCTGGCTGTGCTTGTGAGGTCACAGCAGCCTGAATGCCTCCTAGCCCTGTGGCAGGCTCATGGCTGCTGGCTGTGCTTGTGACGTCACAGCAGCCTAAGTGCCTCCTAGGCGAGTGTCAGGCTCATGGCTGCTGGCTGTCATTGTGACGTCACAGCAGCCTGAATGCCTCCTCTGCCAGTGCCATGCTCATGGCTGCTGGCTGTGCTTGTGAGGTCACAGCAGCCTCAGTGCCTCTGAGGCCAGTATCAGGCTCATGGCTGCTGGCTGTGCTTGTGAGGTCACAGCAGACTCAGTGCCTCCTAGGCCAGTGGCAGGCTCATGGCTGCCGGCTGTGCTTGTGACGTCACAGCAGCCTCAGTGCCTCCTGGGCCCGTGGCAGGCTCATGGCTGCTGGCTGTCATTGTGACGTCACAGCAGCCTCAGTGCCTCCTCTGCCAATGCCATGCTCATGGCTGCTGGCTGTGCTTGTGAGGTCACAGCAGCCTGAATGCCTCCTAGGCCAGTATCAGGCTCATGGCTGCTGGTTGTGCTTGTGAGGTCACAGCAGCCTGAATGCCTCCTAGGCCAGTGTCAGGCTCATGGCTGCTGGCAGTGCTTGTGAGGTCACAGCAGCCTCAGTGCCTCATAATTTAGTGTCCAGCGTCCCCTGCTGGCTCTGGTTGTGAGGTCTCAGCAGACTCAGTGCCTCAAAAGTTGGTGTCCAGCGCCCCCTGCTGGCTGTGCTTGTGAGGTCACAGCAGACTCAGTGCCTCCTAGGCCAGTGGCAGGCTCATGGCTGCTGGCTGTGCTTGTGAGGTCACAGCGGACTCAGTGCCTCAAAAGTTAGTGTCCAGCGTCCCCTGCTGGCTGTGCCTGTGAGGTCACAGCAGCCCCAGTGCCTCCTCTGCCAGTGTCAGGCTCATGGCTGCTGGCTGTGCTTCTGAGGTCACAGCAGCCTCAGTGACTCTGTGGACAGTGCCATGCTCATGGCTGCTGGCTGTGCTTGTGAGGTCACAGCAGCCTGAATGCCTCCTCGGCCAGTGGCAGGCTCATGGCTGCTGGCTGTGCTTGTGAGGTCACAGCAGCCTCAGTGCCTCATCGTTTAGTGTCCAGCGTCCCCTGCTGGCTGTGCCTGTGAGGTCACAGCAGCCTCAGTGCCTCAAAAGTTAGTGTGCAGCGCCCCCTGCTGGCTCTGCTTGTGAGGTCACAGCAGCGTCAGTGCCTCATAGTTTAGTGTCCACCGTCCCCTGCTGGCTCTGCTTGTGAGGTCACAGCAGCCTCAGTGCCTCCCAGGCCAGTGTCAGGCTCATGGCTGCTGGCTGTGCTTGTGAGGTCACAGCAGCCTCAGTGCCTCCTCTGCCAGTGCCATGCTCATGGCTGCTGGCTGTGCTTGTGATGTCACAACAGCCTGAGTGCCTCCTAGGCCAGTGTCAGGCTCATGGCTGCTGGCTGTCATTGTGAGGTCACAGCAGCCTCAGTGCCTCCTCTGCCAGTGCCATGCTCATGGCTGCTGGCTGTGCTTGTGACGTCACAGCAGCCTGAATGCCTCCTCGGCCAGTGGCAGGCTCATGGCTGCTGGCTGTGATTGTGAGGTCACATCAGCCTCAGTGCTTTATAGTTTAGTGTCCAGCGTCCCCTGCTGGCTGTGCTTGTGAGGTCACAGCAGCCTCAGAGCCTCAAAAATTGGTGTCCAGCGCCCCCTGCTGGCTCTGCTTGTGAGGTCACAGCAGACTCAGTGTCTCCGTGGATAGTACCATGCTCATGGCTGCTGGCTGTGCTTGTGAGGTCACAGCAGCCTCAGTGCCTCTCAGGCCAGTGGCAGTCTCATGGCTGCTGGCTGTGCTTGTGACGTCACAGCAGACTCAGTTCCTCCTAGGCCAGTATCAGGCTCATGGCTACTGGCTGTGCTTCTGAGGTCACAGAGGCCTGAATGCCTCCTAGGCCAGTGGCAGGCTCATGGCTGCTGGCTGTGCTTGTGAGGTTATAGCAGCCCCAGTGCCTCCTCTGCCAGTGCCATGCTCATGGCTGGTGGGTGTGCTTCTCAGGTCACAGCAGCCTGAGTGCCTCCTAGGCCCGTGGCAGGCTCATCGCTGCTGGCTGTCATTGTGAGGTCACAGCAGCCTCAGTGCCTCATAGTTTAGTGTCCAGCGTCCCCTGCTGGCTCTGCTTGTGAGGTCACAGCAGACTCAGTGCCTCATAGGTTAGTGTGCAGCGCCCCCTGCTGGCTGTGCTTGTGAGGTCACAGCAGCCTCAGTGCCTCCTAGGCCAGTATCAGGCTCATGGCTGCTGGCTGTGCTTCTGAGGTCACAGAAATCTGAATGCCTCCTAGGACAGTGGCAGGCTCATGGCTGCTGGCTGTGCTTGTGAGGTCACAGCAGCCTCAGTGCCTCCTAGGCCAGTATCAGGCTCATGGCTGCTGGCTGTGCTTGTGAGGTCACAGCAGCCTCAGTGCCTCCTAGGCCAGTGGCAGGCTCATGGCTGCTGTCTGTGCTTGTGAGGTCACAGCAGCCTCAGTGCTTCATAGTTTAGTGTCCAGCGTCCCCTGCTGGCTGTGCTTCTGAGGTCACAGCAGACTCAGTGCCTCAGAAGATGAAGTCCAGCGCCGCCTGCTGGCCCTGCTTGTGAGGTCACAGCAGACTCAGTGTCTCCGTGGATAGTGCCATGCTCATGGCTGCTGGCTGTGCTTGTGACGTCACAGCAGACTCAGTGCCTCCTAGGCCCGTGCCATGCTCATGGCTGCTGGCTGTGCTTGTGAGGTCACAGCAGCCTCAGTGACTCTGTGGATAGTGCCATGCTCATGGCTGCTGGCTGTGCTTCTCAGGTCACAGCAGCCTCAGTGCCTCCTCTGCCAGTGCCATGCTCATGGCTGCTGGCTGTGCTTGTGAGGTCACAGCAGCCTGAATGCCTCCAAGCCCTGTGGCAGGCTCATGGCTGCTGGCTGTGCTTGTGACGTCACAGCAGCCTGAGTGCCTCCTAGGCCCGTGGCAGGCTCATGGCTGCTGGCTGTCATTGTGACATCACAGCAGCCTCAGTGCCTCCTCTGCCAGTGCCATGCTCATGGCTGCTGGCTGTGCTTGTGACGTCACAGCAGCCTCAGTGCCTCTGAGGCCAGTATCAGGCTCATGGCTGCTGGTTGTGCTTGTGAGGTCACAGCAGCCTCAGTGCCTCTCAGGCCAGTGGCAGGCTCATGGCTGCTGGCTGTGCTTGTGAGGTCACAGCAGACTCAGTGCCCCAAAAGTTAGTGCCCAGCGCCCCCTGCTGGCTGTGCTTGTGATGTCACAGCAGCCCCAGTGCCTCCTCTGCCAGTGCCATGCTCATGGCTGCTGGCTGTGCTTGTGAAGTCACAGCAGCCTGAGTGCCTCCTAGGCCCGTGGCAGGCTCATGGCTCCTGGCTGTCATTGTGACATCACAGCAGCCTCAGTGCCTCCTCTGCCAGTGCCATGCTCATGGCTGCTGGCTGTGCTTGTGACGTCACAGCAGCCTCAGTGCCTCTGAGGCCAGTATCAGGCTCATGGCTGCTGGTTGTGCTTGTGAGGTCACAGCAGCCTCAGTGCCTCTCAGGCCAGTGGCAGTCTCATGGCTGCTGGCTGTGCTTGTGAGGTCACAGAAACCTGAATGCCTCCTAGGCCAGTGGCAGGCTCATGGCTGCTGGCTGTGCTTGTGAGGTTATAGCAGCCTCAGTGCCTCACAGTTTAGTGTCCAGCATCCATTGCTGGCTCTGCTTCCCTGGTCACAGCAGCCTCAGTGCCTCTGAGGCCAGTATCAGGCTCATGGCTGCTGGTTGTGCTTGTGAGGTCACAGCAGCCTCAGTGCCTCTCAGGCCAGTGGCAGTCTCATGGCTGCTGGCTGTGCTTGTGAGGTCACAGAAACCTGAATGCCTCCCAGGCCAATATCAGGCTCATGGCTGCTGGCTGTGCTTGTGAGGTCACAGCAGCCTCAGTGCCTCCTAGGCCAGTATCAGGCTCATGGCTGCTGGCTGTGCTTGTGAGGTCACAGCAGCCTGAATGCCTCCTAGGCCAGGGGCAGGCTCATGGCTGCTGGCTGTCATTGTGAGGTCACAGCAGCCTCAGTGCCTCGTAGTTTAGTGTCCAGCGTCCCATGCTGGCTCTGCTTGTGAGGTCACAGCAGACTCAGTGCCTCCTAGGTTAGTGTGCAGCGCCCCCTGCTGGCTGTGCTTGTGAGGTCACAGCAGCCTCAGTGCCTCACAGGCCAGTATCAGGCTCATGGCCGCTGGCTGTGCTTGTGACGTCACAGCAGCCTCAGTGCCTCCTCTGCCAGTGCCATGCTCATGGATGCTGGCTGTGCTTGTGAGGTCAGAGCAGCCTCAGTGCCTCCTAGGCCAGTATCAGGCTCATGGCTGCTGGTTGTGCTTGTGAGGTCACAGAAATCTGAATGCCTCCTAGGCCAGTGGCAGGCTCATGGCTGCTGGCTGTGCTTGTGAGGTCACAGCAGCCTCAGTGCCTCATAGTTTAGTGTCCAGCGTCCCCTGCTGGCTCTGCTTGTGAGGTCACAGCAGACTCAGTGCCTCATAGGTTAGTGTCCAGTGCCCCCTGCTGGCTCTGCTTGTGAGGTCACAGCAGCCTCAGTGCCTCACAGGCCAGTGCCATGCTCATGGCTGCTGGCTGTGTTTGTGAGGTCACACCAGCCTCAGTGCCTCCTAGGCCAGTATCAGGCTCATGGCTGCTGGCTGTGCTTGTGAGGTCACAGCAGCCTCAGTGCCTCCTAGGCCAGTATCAGGCTCATGGCTGCTGGCTGTGCTTGTGAGGTCACAGCAGCCTCAGTGCTTTATAGTTTAGTGTCCAGCGTCCCCTGCTGGCTGTGCTTGTGAGGTCACAGCAGACTCTGTGTCTCCGTGGATAGTGCCATGCTCATGGCTGCTGGCTGTGCTTGTGACGTCACAGCAGACTCAGTGCCTCCTAGGCCCGTGCCATGCTCATGGCTGCTGGCTGTGCTTGTGAGGTCACAGCAGCCTCAGTGCCTCCGAGGCCAGTATCAGGCTCATGGCTGCTGGCTGTGCTTGTGAGGTCACAGCAGCCTCAGTGCCTCCTAGGCCAGTGGCAGGCTCATGGCTGCTGGCTGTGCTTGTGAGGTCACAGCAGACTCAGTGCCTCAAAAGTTAGTGTCCAGCGTCCCCTGCTGGCTGTGCCTGTGAGGTCACAGCAGCCTCAGTGCCTCCTCTGCCAGTGTCAGGCTCATGGCTGCTGGCTGTGCTTCTGAGGTCACAGCAGCCTCAGTGACTGTGTGGACAGAGCCATGCTCATGGCTGCTGGCTGTGCTTGTGAGGTCACAGCAGCCTCAGTGCCTCCTAGGCCAGTATCAGGCTCATGGCTGCTGGCTGTGCTTGTGAGGTCACAGCAGCCTGAATGCCTCCTCGGCTAGTGACAGGCTCATGGCTGCTGGCTGTGCTTGTGAGGTCACAGCAGCCTCAGTGCCTCATCGTTTAGTGTCCAGCGTCCCCTGCTGGCTCTGCTTGTGAGGTCACAGAAGACTCAGTGCCTCAAAAGTTAGTGTGCAGCGCCCCCTACTGGCTCTGCTTGTGAGGTCACAGCAGACTCAGTGCCTCAAAAGTTAGTGTGCAGCGTCCCCTGCTGGCTGTGCTTGTGAGGTCACAGCAGACTCAGTGCCTCCCAGGCCAGTGTCAGGCTCATGGCTGCTGGCTGTGCTTGTGAGGTCACAGCAGCCTCAGTGCCTCCTCTGCCAGTGCCATGCTCATGGCTGCTGGCTGTGCTTGTGACGTCACAGCAGCCTGAGTGCCTCCTAGGCCAGTGTCAGGCTCATGGCTGCTGGCTGTGCTTGTGACGTCACAGCAGCCTCAGTGCCTCACAGGCCAGTGCCATGCTCATGGCTGCTGGCTGTGCTTGTGACGTCACAGCAGCCTGAGTGCCTCCTAGGCCAGTGGCAGGCTCATGGCTGCTGGCTGTGCTTGTGAGGTCACATCAGCCTCAGTGCTTCATCGTTTAGTGTCCAGCGTCCCCTGCTGGCTGTGCTTGTGAGGTCACAGCAGCCTCAGAGCCTCAAAAATTGATATCCAGCGCCCCCTGCTGGCTCTGTTTGTGAGGTCACAGCAGACTCAGTGTCTCCGTGGATAGTACCATGCTCATGGCTGCTGGCTGTGCTTGTGAGGTCACAGCAGCCTCAGTGCCTCTCAGGCCAGTGGCAGGCTCATGGCTGCTGGCTGTGCTTGTGAGGTCACAGCAGCCTCAGTTCCTCCTAGGCCAGTATCAGGCTCATGGCTACTGGCTGTGCTTCTGAGGTCACAGCAGCCTCAGTGCCTCCTAGGCCAGTGGCAGGCTCATGGCTGCTGGCTGTGCTTGTGACGTCACAGCAGACTCAGTGCCCCAAAACTTAGTGTCCAGCGTCCCCTGCTGTCTGTGCTTGTGAGGTCACAGCAGCCCCAGTGCCTCCTCTGCCAGTGCCATGCTCATGGCTGCTGGCTGTGCTTCTCAGGTCACAGCAGCCTGAGTGCCTCCTAGGCCCGTGGCAGGCTCATGGCTGCTGGCTGTGATTGTGAGGTCACAGCAGCCTCAGTGCCTCATAGTTTAGTGTCCAGCGTCCCCTGCTGGCTCTGCTTGTGAGGTCACAGCAGACTCAGTGCCTCATAGGTTAGAGTGCAGCACCCCCTGCTGGCTGTGCTTGTGAGGTCACAGCAGCCTCAGTGCCTCCTAGACCAGTATCAGGCACATGGCTGCTGGCTGTGCTTCTGAGGTTACAGAAATCTGAATGCCTCCTAGGCCAGTGGCAGGCTCATGGCTGCTGGCTGTGCTTGTGAGGTCACAGCAGCCTCAGTGCCTCATAGTTTAGTGTCCAGTGCACCCTGCTGGCTCTGCTTGTGAGGTCACAGCAGACTCAGTGCCTTACAGGCCAGTATCAGGCTCATGGCTGCTGGCTGTGCTTGTGAGGTCACAGCAGCCTCAGTGCCTCCTCTGCCAGTGCCATGCTCATGGCTGCTGGCTGTGCTTGTGAGGTCACAGCAGCCTCAGTGCCTCCTAGGCCAGTATTAGGCTCATGGCTGCTGGCTCTGCTTGTGAGGTCACAGCAGACTCAGTGTCTCTGTGGATAGTGCCATGCTCATGGCTGCTGGCTGTGCTTGTGACGTCACAGCAGACTCAGTGCCTCCTAGGCCCGTGGCAGGCTCATGGCTGCTGGCTGTGCTTGTGAGGTCACACCAGCCTCAGTGCCTCTGAGGCCAGTATCAGGCTCATGGCTGCTGGCTGTGCTTGTGAGGTCACACCAGCCTCAGTGCCTCCTAGGCCAGTGGCAGGCTCATGGCTGCTGGCTGTGCTTGTGAGGTTATAGCAGCCTGAGTGCCTCACAGTTTATTGTCCAGCGTCCATGGCTGGCTCTGCTTCTTTGGTCACAGCAGACTCAGTGCCTCATAGGTTAGTGTGCAGCGCCCCCTGCTGGCTGTGCTTGTGAGGTCACAGCAGCCCCAGTGCCTCCTCTGCCAGTGTCAGGCTCATGGCTGCTGGCTGTGCTTCTCAGGTCACAGCAGCCTCAGTGCCTCTGAGTCCAGGGGCAGTCTCATGGCTGCTGGCTGTGCTTGTGACGTCACAGCAGACACAGTGCCTCCTAGGCCCGTGCCATGCTCATGGCTGCTGGCTGTGCTTGTGAGGTCACAGCAGCCTCAGTGCCTCCGAGGCCAGTATCAGGCTCATGGCTGCTGGCTGTGCTTGTGAGGTCACAGCAGCCTCAGTGCCTCCTAGGCCAGTGGCAGGCTCATGGCTGCTGGCTGTGCTTGTGAGGTCACAGCAGACTCAGTGCCCCAAAAGTTAATGTCCAGCGTCCCCTGCTGGCTGTGCTTGTGAGGTCACAGCAGCCCCAGTGCCTCCTCTGCCAGTGTCAGGCTCATGGCTGCTGGCTGTGCTTGTGAGGTCACAGCAGCCTCAGTGCCTCTGAGTCCAGGGGCAGTCTCCTGGCTGCTGGCTGTGCTTGTGACGTCACAGCAGCCTCAGTGCCTCCTAGCCCTGTGGCAGGCTCATGGCTGCTGGCTGTGCTTGTGACGTCACAGCAGCCTGAGTGCCTCCTAGGCCCGTGGCAGGCTCATGGCTGCTGGCTGTCATTGTGACGTCACAGCAGCCTCAGTGCCTCCTCTGCCAGTGCCATGCTCATGGCTGCTGCCTGTGCTTGTGAGGTCACAGCAGCCTCAGTGCCTCCTAGGCCAGTATCAGGCTCATGGCTGCTGGTTGTGCTTGTGACGTCACAGCAGCCTGAGTGCCTCCTAGCCCTGTGGCAGGCTCATGGCTGCTGGCTGTGCTTGTGACGTCACATCAACCTCAGTGCTTCATAGTTTATTGTCCAGCGTCCATTGCTGGCTCTGCTTGTGAGGTCGCAGCAGACTCAGTGTCTCCGTGGATAGTACCATGCTCATGGCTGCTGGCTGTGCTTGTGAGGTCACAGCAGCCTCAGTGCCTCTCAGGCCAGTGGCAGTCTTATGGCTGCTGGCTGTGCTTGTGAGGTCACAGCATCCTCAGTTCCTCCTAGGCCAGTATCAGGCTCATGGCTACTGGCTGTGCTTCTGAGGTCACAGAGGCCTGAATGCCTCCTAGGCCAGTATCAGGCTCATGGCTGCTGGCTGTGCTTGTGAGGTCACAGCAGCCTCAGTGCCTCCTAGGCCAGTGGCAGGCTCATGGCTGCTGGCTGTACTTCTGAGCTCACAGCAGACTCAGTGCCCCAAAAGTTAGTGTGCAGCGTCCCCTGCTGGCTGTGCTTGTGAGGTCACAGCAGCCCCAGTGCCTCCTCTGCCAGTGTCTGTCTCATGGCTGCTGGCTGTGCTTCTCAGGTCACAGCAGCCTCAGTGCCTCTGAGTCCAGGGGCAGTCTCATGGCTGCTGGCTGTGCTTGGGAGGTCACAGCAGCCTGAATGCCTCCTAGCTCTGTGGCAGGCTCATGGCTGCTGGCTGTGCTTGTGACGTCACAGCAGCCTCAGTGCCTCCTCTGCCAGTGCCATGCTCATGGCTGCTGGCTGTGCTTGTGAGGTCACAGCAGCCTCAGTGCCTCCTAGGCCAGTATCAGGCTCTTGGCTGCTGGTTGTGCTTGTGAGGTCACAGCAGCCTGAATGCCTCCTAGGCCAGTGGCAGGCTCATGGCTGCTGGCTGTGCTTGTGAGGTCACAGCAGCCTCAGTGCCTCATAGTTTAGTGTCCAGCGTCCCCTGCTGGCTCTGCTTGTGAGGTCACAGCAGCCTCAGTGCCTCACAGGCCAGTATCAGGCTCATGGCTGCTGGCTGTGCTTGTGACGTCACAGCAGCCTGAGTGCCTCCTCTGCCAGTGCCATGCTCAAGGCTGCTGGCTGTGCTTGTGAGGTCACAGCAGCCTCAGTGCCTCACAGGCCAGTATCAGGCTCATGGCTGCTGGCTGTGCTTGTGAGGTCACAGCAGCCTCAGTGCCTCCTAGGCCAGTGTCAGGCTCATGGCTGCTGGCTGTGCTTGTGAGGTCACAGCAGACTCAGTGCCTCAAAAGTTAGTGTCCAGCGTCCCCTGCTGGCTGTGCTTGTGAGGTCACAGCAGCCCCAGTGCCTCCTCTGCCACTGTCAGGCTCATGGCTGCTGGCTGTGCTTGTGAGGTCACAGCAGCCTCAGTGCCTCTGAGTCCAGGGGCAGTCTCATGGCTGCTGGCTGTGCTTGTGAGGTCACAGAGGCCTGAATGCCTCCTAGGCCAGTGGCAGGCTCATGGCTGCTGGCTGTGCTTGTGAGGTCACAGCAGCCTCAGTGTCTCATAGTTTAGTGTCCAGCGTCCCCTGCTGGCTCTGCTTGTGAGGTCACAGCAGCCTCAGTGCCTCAAAAGTTAGTGTCCAGCGCCCCCTGCTGGCTGTGTTTGTGTGGTCACAGCAGCCTGAGTGCCTCCTAGGCCCGTGCCATGCTCATGGCTGCTGGCTGTGCTTGTGAGGTCACAGCAGCCTCAGTGCCTCCTCTGCCAGTGTCAGGCTCATGGCTGTTGCCTGTGATTGTGAGGTCACAGCAGCCTCAGTGCCTCATAATTTAGTGTCCAGCGTCCCCTGCTGGCTCTGATTGTGAGGTCACAGCAGCCTCAGTGGCTCATAGTTTAGTCTCCAGCGCCCCCTGCTGGCTGTGCTTGTGAGGTCACAGCAGCCTCAGTGCCTCACAGGCCAGTATCAGGCTCATGGCTGCTGGCTGTGCTTGTGAGGTCACACCAGCCTCAGTGCCTCCTAGGCCAGTGGCAGGCTCATGGCTGCTGGCTGTGCTTGTGAGGTCACAGCAGACTCAGTGCCTCAAAAGTTAGTGTCCAGCGTCCCCTGCTGGCTGTGCCTGTGAGGTCACAGCAGACACAGTGCCTCCTCTGCCACTGTCACGCTCATGGCTGCTGCCTGTGCTTCTCAGGTCACAGCAGCCTCAGTGACTCTGTGGACAGTGCCATGCTCATGGCTGCTGGCTGTTCTTGTGAGGTCACACCAGCCTCAGTGCCTCTGAGTCCAGGGGCAGTCTCATGGCTGCTGGCTGTGCTCTTGAGGGCACAACAGCCTGAATGCCTCCTCGGCCAGTGGCAGGCTCATGGCTGCTGGCTGTGCTTGTGAGGTCACAGCAGCCTCAGTGCCTCATCGTTTAGTGTCCAGCGCCCACTGCTGGCTGTGATTGTGAGGTCACAGCAGCCTCAGTGCCTCCAAAGTTAGTGTCCAGCGCCCCTTGCTGGCTGTGCTTGTGAGGTCACAGCAGCCTCAGTGCCTCCTCTGCCAGTGCCATGCTCATGGCTGCTGGCTGTGCTTGTGAGGTCACAGCAGCCTCAGTGCCTCATCGTTTAGTGTCCAGCGTCCCCTGCTGGCTCTGCTTGTGAGGTCACAGCAGCCTCAGTGCCTCAAAAGTTAGTGTCCAGCGCCCCTTGCTGGCTGTGCTTGTGAGGTCACAGCAGCCTCAGTGCCTCCTCTGCCAGTGCCATGCTCATGGCTGCTGGCTGTGCTTGTGAGGTCACAGCAGCCGCAGTGCCTCCCAGGCCAGTGCCATGCTCATACCTGCTGGCTGTGATTGTGACGTCACAGCAGCATCAGTGCCTCCTAGGCCCGTGTCAGGCTCATGGCTGCTGGCTGTCATTGTGAGGTCACAGCAGCCTGAGTGCCTCCTCTGCCAGTGCCATGCTCATGGCTGCTGGCTGTGCTTGTGACGTCACAGCAGCCTGAGTGCCTCAAAACTTAGTGTCCAGCGTTCCCTGCTGTCTCTGCTTGTGAGGTCACAGCAGCCCCAGTGCCTCCTCTGCCACTGTCAGGCTCATGGCTGCTGGCTGTGCTTCTGAGGTCACAGCAGCCTCAGTGACTCTGTGGATAGTGCCATGCTCATGGCTGCTGGCTGTGCTTCTCAGCTCACAGCAGCCTCAGTGCCTCTGAGTCCAGGGGCAGTCTCATGGCTGCTGGCTGTGCTTCCGAGGTCACAGCAGCCTGAATGCCTCCTAGCCCTGTGGCAGGCTCATGGCTGCTGGCTGTGCTTGTGACATCACAGCAGCCTGAGTGCCTCCTAGCCCCGTGGCAGGCTCATGGCTGCTGGCTGTCATTGTGACGTCACAGCAGACACAGTGCCTCCTCTGCCACTGCCATGCTCATGGCTGCTGGCTGTGCTTGTGACGTCACAGCAGACTCAGTGCCTCCTAGGCCAGTATCAGGCTCATGGCTGCTGGTTGTGCTTGTGAGGTCACAGCAGCCTGAATGCCTCCTAGGCCAGTGTCAGGCTCATGGCTGCTGGTTGTGCTTGTGAGGTCACAGCAGACTCAGTGCCCCAAAAGTTAGTGTCCAGCATTCCCTGCTGGCTCTGCTTGTGAGGTCACAGCTGCCCCAGTGCCTCCTCTGCCAGTGCCATGCTCATGGCTGCTGGCTCTGCTTCTGAGGTCACAGCAGCCTGAGTGCCTCCTAGGCCCGTGGCAGGCTCATGGCTGCTGGCTGTCATTGTGACGTCACAGCAGCCTCAGTGCCTCCTCTGCCAGTGCCATGCTCATGGCTGCTGGCTGTGCTTGTGAGGTCACAGCAGCCTCAGTGCCTCTGAGGCCAGTATCAGGCTCATGGCTGCTGGCTGTGCTTCTGACTTCACAGCAGCCTGAATGCCTCCTAGGCCAGTGTCAGGCTCATGGCTGCTGGCTGTGCTTGTGACGTCACAGCAGCCTCAGTGCCTCATAATTTAGTGTCCAGCGTCCCCTGCTGGCTCTGATTGTGAGGTCACAGCAGACTCAGTGCCTCCTAGGTTAGTGTGCAGCGCCCCCTGCTGGCTGTGCTTGTTAGGTCACAGCAGCCTCAGTGCCTCCTAGGCCAGTATCAGGCTCATGGCTGCTGGCTGTGCTTGTGACGTCACAGCAGCCTCAGTGCCTCCTCTGCCAGTGCCATGCTCATGGCTGCTGGCTGTGCTTGTGAGGTCACAGCAGCCTGAGTGCCTCCTAGGCCAGTATCAGGCTCATGGCTGCTGGCTGTGCTTGTGACGTCACAGCAGCCTCAGTGCCTCCTCTGCCACTGCCATGCTCATGGCTGCTGGCTGTGCTTGTGACATCACAGCAGCCTGAGTGCCTCCTAGCCCCGTGGCAGGCTCATGGCTGCTGGCTGTCATTGTGATGTCACAGCAGACACAGTGCCTCCTCTGCCACTGCCATGCTCATGGCTGCTGACTGTGCTTCTCAGGTCACAGCAGCCTCAGTGCCTCCTAGGCCAGTATCAGGCTCATGGCTGCTGGCTGTGCTTGTGAGGTCACAGCAGCCTCAGTGCCTCTCTGGCCAGTGGCATGCTCATGGCTGCTAGCTGTGATTGTGAGGTCACATCAGCCTCAGTGCTTCATTTTTTAGTGTCCAGCGTCCCCTGCTGGCTGTGCTTGTGAGGTCACAGCAGACTCAGTGCCTCAGAAGTTGATGTCCAGCGCCCCCTGCTGGCTCTGCTTGTGAGGTCGCAGCAGACTCAGTGTCTCCGTGGATAGTACCATGCTCATGGCTGCTGGCTGTGCTTGTGAGGTCACAGCAGCCTCAGTGCCTCTCAGGCCAGTGGCAGTCTCATGGCTGCTGGCTGTGCTTGTGAGGTCACAGCAGCCTCAGTTCCTCCTAGGCCAGTTTCAGGCTCATGGCTACTGGCTGTGCTTCTGAGGTCACAGAGGCCTGAATGCCTCATAGGCCAGTGGCAGGCTCATGGCTGCTGGCTGTGCTTGTGAGGTTATAGCAGCCTCAGTGCCTCACAGTTTAGTGTCCAGCGTCCATTGCTGGCTCAGCTTGTTTGGTCACAGCAGACTCAGTGCCTCATAGGTTAGTGTCCAGCGCCCCCTGCTGGCTCTGCTTGTGAGGTCACAGCAGCCTCAGTGCCTCTCAGGCCAGTGGCAGTCTCATGGCTGCTGGCTGTGCTTGTGACGTCACAGCAGACACAGTGCCTCCTAGGCCCGTGCCATGCTCATGGCTGCTGGCTGTGCTTCTGAGGTCACAGAAACCTGAATGCCTCCTAGGCCAGTGGCAGGCTCATGGCTGCTGGCTGTGCTTGTGACGTCACAGCAGCCTCAGTTCGTCATCGTTTAGTGTGCAGCGTCCCCTGCTGGCTCTGCTTGTGAGGTCACAGCAGACTCAGTGCCTCTCAGGCCAGTATCAGGCTCATGGCTGCTGGCTGTGCTTCTGACGTCACAGCAGCCTCAGTGCCTCCTCTGCCAGTGCCATGCTCATGGCTGCTGGCTGTGTTTGTGAGGTCACAGCAGCCTCAGTGCCTCCTAGGCCAGTATCAGGCTCATGGCTGCTGGCTGTGCTTGTGAGGTCACATCAGCCTCAGTGCTTATTAGTTTAGTGTCCAGCGTCCCCTGCTGGCTGTGCTTGTGAGGTCACAGCAGACTCAGTGCCTCAAAAGTTGGTGTCCAGCGCCCCCTGCTGGCTCTGCTTGTGAGGTCGCAGCAGACTCAGTGTCTCCGTGGATAGTACCATGCTCATGGCTGCTGGCTGTGCTTGTGAGGTCACAGCAGCCTCAGTTCCTCCTAGGCCAGTATCAGGCTCATGGCTACTGGCTGTGCTTCTGAGGTCACAGAGGCCTGAATGCCTCCTAGGCCAGTGGCAGGCTCCTGGCTGCTGGCTGTGCTTGTGAGGTCACAGCAGCCTCAGTGCCCCAAAAGTTAGTGTCCAGCGTCCCCTGCTGGCTGTGCTTCTCAGGTCACAGCAGCCTCAGTAACTCTGTGGATAGTGTCATGCTCATGGCTGCTGGCTGTGCTTCTCAGGTCAGAGCAGCCTCAGTGCCTCTGAGTCCAGGGGCAGTCTCATGGCTGCTGCCTGTGCTTCTGAGGTCACAGGAGCCTGAATGCCTCCTAGGCCAGTGGCAGGCTCCTAGCTGCTGGCTGTGCTTGTGACGTCACAGCAGCCTGAGTGCCTCCTAGGCCCGTGGCAGGCTCATGGCTGCTGGCTGTCATTGTGACGTCACAGCAGCCTCAGTGCCTCCTCTGCCAGTGCCATGCTCATGGCTGCTGGCTCTGCTTGTGAGGTCACAGCAGCCTCAGTGCCTCCTAGGCCAGTATCAGGCTCATGGCTACTGGCTGTGCTTGTGAGGTCACAGCAGCCTGAATGCCTCCTAGGCCAGTGGCAGGCTCATGGCTGCTATCTGTGCTTGTGAGGTTATAGCAGCCTCAGTGCCTCACAGTTTAGCGTCCAGCTTCCCCTGCTGGCTTTGCTTGTTTGGTCACAGCAGACTCAGTGCCTCATAGGTTAGTGTCCAGCGCCCCCTGCTGGCTCTGCTTGTGAGGTCACAGCAGACTCAGTGCCTCCCAGGCCAATATCAGGCTCATGGCTGCTGGCTGTGCTTGTGAGGTCACAGCAGCCTCAGTGCCTCCTACGCCAGTGGCAGGCTCATGGCTGCTGGCTGTGCTTGTGAGGTCACAGCAGACTCAGTGCCTCAAAAGTTAGTGTCCAGCATCCCCTGCTGGCTGTGCTTGTGAGGTCACAGCAGCCCCAGTGCCTCCTCTGCCACTGTCAGGCTCATGGCTGCTGCCTGTGCTTCTGAGGTCACAGCATCCTCAGTGACTCTGTGGATAGTGCCATGCTCATGGCTGCTGGCTGTGCTTGTGAGGTCACAGCAGCCTCAGTGCCTCTCAGGCCAGTGGCAGTCTCATGGCTGCTGGCTGTGCTTGTGAGGTCACAACAGCCTCAGTGCCTCCTAGGCCCGTGGCAGGCTCATGGCTGCTGGCTGTCATTGTGACGTCACAGCAGCCTCAGTGCCTCCTCTGCCACTGCCATGCTCATGGCTGCTGGCTGTGCTTGTGAGGTCACAGCAGCCTCAGTGCCTCCTAGGCCAGTATCAGGCTCATGGCTGCTGGCTGTGCTTGTGAGGTCACAGCAGCCTTAGTGCCTCCTCTGCCAGTGCCATGCTCATGGCTGCTGGTTGTGCTTGTGAGGTCACAGCAGCCTGAATGCCTCCTAGGCCAGTGGCAGGCTCATGGCTGCTGGCTGTGCTTGTGAGGTCACAGCAGCCTCAGTGCCTCATAATTTAGTGTCCAGCGTCCCCTGCTGTCTCTGATTGTGAGGTCACAGCAGACTCAGTGCCTCATAGGTTAGCGTGCAGCGCCCCCTGCTGGCTGGGCTTGTGAGGTCACAGCAGCCTCAGTGCCTCCCAGGCCAATATCAGGCTCATGGCTGCTGGCTGTGCTTGTGACGTCACAGCAGACACAGTGCCTCCTAGGCCAATGCCATGCTCATGGCTGCTGGCTGTGCTTGTGAGGTCACAGCAGCCTCAGTGCCTCTCAGGCCAGTATCAGGCTCATGGCTGCTGGCTGTGCTTGTGAGGTCACAGCAGCCTGAGTGCCTCTCTGGCCACTGGCAGGCTCATGGCTGCTGGCTGTGCTTGTGAGGTCACAGCAGACTCAGTGCCCCAAAAGTTAGTGTGCAGCGTCCCCTGCTGGCTGTGCTTGTGAGGTCACAGCAGCCCCAGGGCCTCCTCTGCCACTGTCAGGCTCATGGCTGCTGCCTGTGCTTCTGAGGTCACAGCAGCCTCAGTGACTCTGTGGATAGTGCCATGCTCATGGCTGCTGGCTGTGCTTGTGAGGTCACAGCAGCCTCAGTGCCTCTGAGTCCAGGGGCAGTCTCATGGCTGCTGGCTGTGCTTGTGAGGTCACAGCAGCCTGAATGCCTCCTAGCCCTGTGGCAGGCTCATGGCTGCTGGCTATGATTGTGAGGTCACAGCAGCCTCAGTGCCTCACAGTTTAGTGTCCAGCGTCCCCTGCTGGCTCTGCTTGTGAGGTCACATCAGACTCAGTGCCTCAAAAGTTAGTGTCCAGCGCCCCCTGCTGGCTATGCTTGTGACGTCACAGCAGCCTGAGTGCCTCCTAGGCCCGTGGCAGGCTCATGGCTGCTGGCTGTCATTGTGACGTCACAGCAGCCTCAGTGCCTCCTCTGCCAGTGCCATGCTCATGGCTGCTGGCTGTGCTTGTGACGTCACAGCAGTCTGACTGCCTCCTAGGCCCGTGGCAGGCTCATGGCTGCTGGCTCTGCTTGTGAGGTCACACCAGCCTCAGTGCCTCCTCTGCCAGTGCCATGCTCATGGCTGCTGGCTGTGCTTGGGACGTCACAGCAGCCTCAGTGCCTACTAGGCCAGTATCAGGCTCATGGCTGCTGGTTGTGCTTGTGAGGTCACAGCAGCCTGAATGCCTCCTAGGCCAGTGTCAGGCTCATGGCTGCTGGGTGTGCTTGTGAGGTCACAGCAGCCTCAGTGCCTCACAGGCCAGTAGGATGCTCATGGCTGCTGGCTGTGCTTGTGAGGTCACACCAGCCTCAGTGCCTCACAGGCCAGTATCAGGCCCATGGCTGCTGGCTGTGCTTCTGAGGTCACAGAAACCTGAATGCCTCATAGGCCAGTGGCAGGCTCATGGCTGCTGGCTGTGCTTCTGAGGTCACAGAAACCTGAATGCCTCCTAGGCCAGTGTCAGGCTCATGGCTGCTGGCTCTGATTGTGAGGTCACAGCAGCCTCAGTGCCTCCTAGGCCAGTATCAGGCTCATGGCTGCTGGCTGTGCTGCTGAGGTCACA
Source organism: Dromaius novaehollandiae (assembly GCF_036370855.1). Lineage (NCBI taxonomy): Eukaryota > Metazoa > Chordata > Aves > Casuariiformes > Dromaiidae > Dromaius > Dromaius novaehollandiae. The sequence goes on from NC_088116.1 coordinate 14,806,079, forward strand.
GAGGCCTGAATGCCTCCTAGGCCAGTGGCAGGCTCATGGCTGCTGGCTGTGCTTGTGAGGTCACAGCAGCCTCAGTGCCTCATAGTTTAGTGTCCAGCGTCCCCTGCTGGCTCTGATTGTGAGGTCACAGCAGACTCAGTGCCCCAAAAGTTAGAGTCCAGCGTCCCCTGCTGGCTGTGCTTGTGAGGTCACAGCAGCCTCAATGCCTCTGAGGCCAGAATCAGGCTCATGGCTGCTGGCTGTGCTTGTGACATCACAGCAGCCTCAGTGCCTCCTCTGCCAGTGCCATGCTCATGGCTGCTGGCTGTGCTTGTGAGGTCACACCAGCCTCAGTGCCTCCTAGGCCAGTATCAGGCTCATGGCTGCTGGCTGTGCTTGTGAGGTCACAGCAGCCTCAGTGCCTCCTAGGCCAGTATCAGGCTCATGGCTGCTGGCTGTGCTTGTGAGGTCACATCAGCCTCAGTGCTTCATAGTTCAGTGTCCAGCGTCCCCTGCTGGCTCTGCTTGTGAGGTCACAGCAGACTCAGTGTCTCCGTGGATAGTGCCATGCTCATGGCTGCTGGCTGTGCTTGTGACGTCACAGCAGACACAGTGCCTCCTAGGCCCGTGCCATGCTCATGGCTGCTGGCTGTGCTTGTGACGTCACAGCAGCCTCAGTGACTCTGAGTCCAGGGGCAGTCTCATGGCTGCTGGCTGTGCTTGTGAGGTCACAGCAGCCTCAGTGCCTCCTAGGCCAGCATCAGGCTCATGGCTGCTGGCTGTGCTTGTGAGGTCACAGCAGCCTCAGTGACTCCTAGGCCAGTGGCAGGCTCATGGCTGCTTCCTGTGCTTGTGAGGTTATAGCAGCCTCAGTGCCTCACAGTTTAGTGTCCAGCGCCCCTTGCCCGCTGTTCTTGTGAGGTCACAGCAGACTCAGTGCCTCATAAGTTAGTGTCCAGCGCCCCCTGCTGGCTGTGCTTGTGAGGTCACAGCAGCCTCAGTGCCTCCTCTGCCAGTGCCATGCTCATGGCTGCTGGCTGTGCTTGTGAGGTAACACCAGCCTCAGTGCATCACAAGCCAATGTCAGGCTCATGGCTGCTGGCTGTGCTTGTGAGGTCACAGCAGCCTGAGTGCCTCCTAGGTCTGTTGCAGGCTCATGGCTGCTGGCTGTGCTTGTGAGGTCACAGCAGCCTCAGTGCCTCCTAGGCCAGTGCCATGCTCATGGCTGCTGGCTGTGCTTGTGACGTCACAGCAGCCTGAGTGCCTCCTAGGTCTGTTGCAGGCTCATGGCTGCTGGCTGTGCTTGTGAGGTCACAGCAGCCTCAGTGCCTCCTCTGCCAGTGCCATGCTCATGGCTGCTGGCTGTGCTTGTGACGTCACAGCAGCCTGAGTGCCTCCTAGGTCTGTTGCATGCTCATGGCTGCTGGCTGTGCTTCTCAGGTCACAGCAGCCTCACTGCCTCCTCTGCCAGTGCCATGCTCATGGCTGCTGCCTGTGCTTGTGACGTCACAGCAGCCTGAGTGCCTCCTAGGCCCGTGGCAGGCTCATGGCTGCTGGCTGTCATTGTGACGTCACAGCAGCCTCAGTGCCTCCTCTGCCAGTGCCATGCTCATGGCTGCTGGCTGTGCTTCTGAGGTCACAGCAGCCTCAGTGCCTCCTTGGCCAGTGTCAGGCTCATGGCTGCTGGCTGTGCTTGTGAGGTCACAGCAGCCTCAGTGCCTCACAGGCCAGTATCAGGCTCATGGCTGCTGGCTGTGATTGTGAGGTCACATCAGCCTCAGTGCTTCATAGTTTAGTGTCCAGCGTCCCCTGCTGGCTGTGCTTGTGAGGTCACAGCAGACTCAGTGCCTCAAAAGTTAGTGTCCAGCGCCCCCCGCTGGCTCTGCTTGTGAGGTCGCAGCAGACTCAGTGTCTCCGTGGATAGTACCATGCTCATGGCTGCTGGCTGTGCTTGTGAGGTCACAGGAGCCTCAGTTCCTCCTAGGCCAGTATCAGGCTCATGGCTGCTGGCTGGGTTTCTGAGGTCACAGAAGCCTGAATGCCTCCTAGCCCTGTGCCATGCTCATGGCTGCTGGCTGTGCTTGTGACGTCACACCAGCCTCAGTGCCTCCCAGGCCAGTGTCAGGCTCATGGCTGCTGGCTGTGCTTGTGAGGTCACAGCAGCCTCAGTGCCTCCTCTGCCAATGTCAGGGTCATGGCTGCTGGCTGTGCTTGTGAGGTCACAGCAGCCTCAGTGCCTCCTAGGCCAGTATCAGGCTCATGGCTGCTGGCTGTGCATCTGAGGTCACAGCAGCCTCAGTGCCTCCTAGGCCAGTGGCAGTCTCATGGCTGCTGGCTCTGATTGTGAGGTCACAGCAGCCTCAGTGCCTCATAGGTTAGTGTGCAGCACCCCCTGCTGGCTGTGCTTGTGAGGTCACAGCAGCCTCAGTGCCTCACAGGCCAGTATGAGGCTCATGGCTACTGGCTGTGCTTGTGAGGTCACAGCAGCCTCAGTGCCTCCTCTGCCAGTGCCATGCTCATGGCTGCTGGCTGTGCTTGTGAGGTCACAGCAGCCTGAGTGCCTCCTAGGCCAGTATCAGGCTCATGGCTGCTGTCTGGGCTTCTGAGGTCACAGAAATCTGAATGCCTCCTAGGCCAGTGGCAGGCTCATGGCTGCTGGCTGTGCTTGTGACGTCACAGCAGCCTCAGTGCCTCCTCTGCCAGTGCCATGCTCATGGCTGCTGGCTGTGCTTGTGACGTCACAGCAGCCTGAGTGCCTCCTAGGCCCGTGGCAGGCTCATGGCTGCTGGCTGTGCTTGTGAGGTCACACCAGCCTCAGTGCCTCCTCTGCCAGTGCCATGCTCATGGCTGCTGGTTGTGCTTGTGAGGTCACAGCAGCCTGAATGCCTCCTAGGCCAGTGTCAGGCTCATGGCTGCTGGCTGTGCTTGTGAGGTCACAGCAGCCTCAGTGCCTCACAGGCCAGTATCAGGCTCATGGCTGCTGGCTGTGCTTCTGAGGTCACAGAAACCTGAATGCCTCCTAGGCCAGTGGCAGGCTCATGGCTGCTGGCTGTGCTTCTGTGGTCACAGAAACCTGAATGCCTCCTAGGCCAGTGTCAGGCTCATGGCTGCTGGCTCTGATTGTGAGGTCACAGCAGCCTCAGTGCCTCACAGGCCAGTATCAGGCTCATGGCTGCTGGCTGTGCTTGTGAGGTCACAGAGGCCTGAATGCCTCCTAGGCCAGTGGCAGGCTCATGGCTGCTGGCCGTGCTTGTGAGGTCACAGCAGACTCAGTGCCTCATAGTTTAGTGTCCAGCGTCCCCTGCTGGCTCTGATTGTGAGGTCACAGCAGCCTCAGTGCCTCACAGGCCAGTATCAGGCTCATGGCTGCTGGCTGTGCTTGTGAGGTCCCAGCAGCCTCAGTGCCTCCTAGGCCAGTATCAGGCTCATGGCTGCTGGTTGTGCTTGTGAGGTCACAGCAGCCTCAGTGCCTCTGAGGCCAGTATCAGGCTCATGGCTGCTGGCTGTGCTTGTGACATCACAGCAGCCTCAGTGACTCCTCTGCCAGTTCCATGCTCATGGCTGCTGGCTGTGCTTGTGAGGTCACACCAGCCTCAGTGCCTCACAGGCCAGTATCAGGCTCATGGCTGCTGGCTGTGCTTGTGACGTCACAGAAACCTGAATGCCTCCTAGGCCAGTGGCAGGCTCCTGGCTGCTGGCTGTGCTTGTGAGGTTATAGCAGCCTCAGTGCCTCATAGTTTAGTGTCCAGCGCCCCCTGCTGGCTCTGCTTGTGAGGTCACATCAGACTCAGTGCCTCAGAAGTTAGTGTCCAGCCCCCACTGCTGGCTGTGCTTGTGAGGTCACAGCAGCCTCAGTGCCTCCTCTGCCAGTGCCATGCTCATGGCTGCTGGCTGTGCTTGTGAGGTCACAGCAGCCTCAGTGCCTCCTAGGCCAGTATCAGGCTCATGGCTGCTGGCTGTGTTTCTGAGTTCACAGAAGCCTGAATGCCTCCTAGGCCAGTGGCAGGCTCATGGCTGCTGGCTGTGCTTGTGAGGTCACAGCAGCCTCAGTGCCTCAAAAGTTTAGTGTCCAGCGTCCCCTGCTGGCTCTGATTGTGAGGTCACAGCAGACTCAGTGCCTCAAAAGCGACTCTGCAGCGCCCCCTGCTGGCTGTGCTTGTGAGGTCACAGCAGCCTCAGTGCCTCCTCTGCCAGTGGCAGTCTCATGGCTGCTGGCTGTGCTTGTGAGGTCACAGCAGCCTCAGTGCCTCCTAGGCCAGTATCAGGCTCATGGCTGCTGGCTGTGCTTGTGAGGTCACAGCAGTCTCAGTGCCTCCTAGGCCAGTAACAGGCTCATGGCTGCTGGCTGTGCTTGTGAGGTCACAGCAGCCTCAGTGCCTCAAAAGTTAGTGTCCAGCGTCCCCTGCTGGCTGTGCCTGTGAGGTCACAGCAGCCTCAGTGTCTCCTCTTCCAGTGCCGTGCTCATGGCTGCTGGCTGTGCTTGTGACGTCACAGCAGCCTGAGTGCCTCCTAGGCCCGTGGCAGGCTCATGGCTGCTGGCTGTGCTTGTGAGGTCACATCAGCCTCAGTGCTTCATAGTTTAGTGTCCAGCGTCCCCTGCTGGCTGTGCTTGTGAGGTCACAGGAGACTCAGTGCCTCAAAAGTTCGTGTCCAGCGCCCCCTGCTGGCCCTGCTTGTGAGGTCACAGCAGACTCGGTGTCTCCGTGGATAGTGCCATGCTCATGGCTGCTGGCTGTGCTTGTGAGGTCACAGCAGCCTCAGTGCATCTCAGGCCAGTGGCAGGCTCATGGCTGCTGGCTGTGCTTGTGAGGTCACAGCAGCCTCAGTGCCTCCTGGTTTAGTGTCCAGCATCCCCTGCTGGCTCTGCTTGTGAGGTCACAGCAGTCTTAGTGCCTCAAAAGTTAGTGTGCAGCGCCCCCTACTGGCTGTGCTTGTGAGGTAACAGCAGACTCAGTGCCTCTTCTGCCAGCGCCAGGGTCATGGCTGCTGGCTGTGCTTGTGACGTCACAGCAGCCTGAGTGCCTCCTAGGCCCGTGTCAGGCTCATGGCTGGTGGCTGTGCTTGTGAGGTCACAGCAGCCTCAGTGCTTCTGAGGCCAGTGGCAGGCTCCTGGCTCCTGGCTGTGCTTGTGAGGTCACAGCAGCCCCAGTCCCTCCTCTGCCAGTGCCAGGGTCATGGCTGCTGGCTGTGCTTGTGAGGTCACACCAGCCTCAGTGCCTCACAGGCCAATGTCAGGCTCATGGCTGCTGGCTGTGCTTGTGAGGTCACAGCAGCCTGAATGCCTCCTAGGTCTGTTGCAGGCTCATGGCTGCTGGCTGTGCTTGTGAGGTCACAGCAGCCTCAGTGCCTCCTCTGCCAGTGCCATGTTCATGGCTGCTGGCTGTGCTTGTGACGTCACAGCAGCCTGAGTGCCTCCTAGGTCTGTTGCAGGCTCATGGCTGCTGGCTGTGCTTGTGAGGTCACAGCAGCCTCAGTGCCTCCTCTGCCATTGCCATGCTCATGGCTGCTGGCTGTGCTTGTGACGTCACAGCAGCCTCAGTGCCTCCTAGGTCTGTTGCAGGCTCATGGCTGCTGGCTGTGCTTGTGAGGTCACAGCAGCCTCAGTGCCTCCTCTGCTAGTGCCATGCTCATGGCTGCTGGCTGTGCTTGTGACGTCACAGCAGCCTGAGTGCCTCCTAGGTCTGTTGCAGGCTCATGGCTGCTGGCTGTGCTTCTGAGGTCACAGCAGCCTCAGTGCCTCCTTGGCCAGTGTCAGGCTCATGGCTGCTGGCCGTGCTTGTGAGGTCACAGCAGCCTTAGTGCCTCATAATTTAGTGTCCAGCGTCCCATGCTGGCTCTGCTTGTGAGGTCACAGCAGACTCAGTGCCTCATAGGTTAGTGTGCAGCGCCCCCTGCTGGCTGTGCTTGTGAGGTCACAGCAGCCTCAGTGCCTCCTCTGCCAGTGCCATGCTCATGGCTGCTGGCTGTGCTTGTGACGTCACAGCAGCCTGAGTGCCTCCTAGGCCCGTGGCAGGCTCATGGCTGCTGGCTGTGCTTTTGAGGTCACAGCAGCCTTAGTGTCTCCTCTGCCACTGCCATGCTCATGGCTGCTGGCTGTGCTTGTGCGGTCACAGCAGCCTCAGTGCCTCCCAGGCCAGTATCAGGCTCATAGCTGCTGGCTGTGCTTCTGAGGTCACAGCAGGCTGAATGCCTCCTAGGCCAGTGGCAGGCTCATGGCTGCTGGCTGTGATTGTGAGGTCACAGCAGCCTCAGTGCCTCCTCTGCCACTGCCATGCTCATGGCTGCTGGCTGTGCTTGTGAGGTCACAGCAGCCTCAGTGCCTCCTAGGCCAGTATCAGGCTCATGGCTGCTGGCTGTGATTGTGAGGTCACATCAGCCTCAGTGCTTCATAGTTTAGTGTCCAGCGTCCCCTGCTGGCTGTGCTTGTGAGGTCACAGGAGACTCAGTGCCTCAAAAGTTCGTGTCCAGCGCCCCCTGCTGGCCCTGCTTGTGAGGTCACAGCAGACTCGGTGTCTCCGTGGATAGTGCCATGCTCATGGCTGCTGGCTGTGCTTGTGAGGTCACAGCAGCCTCAGTGCCTCCTAGGCCAGTATCAGGCTCATGGCTGCTGGCTGTGTTTCTGAGTTCACAGAAGCCTGAATGCCTCCTAGGCCAGTGGCAGGCTCATGGCTGCTGGCTGTGCTTGTGAGGTCACAGCAGCCTCAGTGCCTCAAAAGTTTAGTGTCCAGCGTCCCCTGCTGGCTCTGCTTGTGAGGTCACAGCAGACTCAGTGCCTCCAAAGCGAGTCTGCAGCGCCCCCTGCTGCCTGTGCTTGTGAGGTCACAGCAGCCTCAGTGCCTCACAGGCCAGTAACAGGCTCATGGCTGCTGGCTGTGCTTGTGACGTCACAGCAGACTCAGTGCCTCCTAGGCCCGTGCCATGCTCATGGCTGCTGGCTGTGCTTGTGAGGTCACAGCAGCCTCAGTGCCTCCGAGGCCAGTATCAGGCTCATGGCTGCTGGCTGTGCTTGTGAGGTCACAGCAGCCTCAGTGCCTCAAAAGTTAGTGTCCAGCGTCCCCTGCTGGCTGTGCCTGTGAGGTCACAGCAGCCTCAGTGCCTCCTCTGCCAGTGCCGTGCTCATGGCTGCTGGCTGTGCTTGTGACGTCACAGCAGCCTGAGTGCCTCCTAGGCCAGTGTCAGGCTCATGGCTGCTGGCTGTGCTTGTGAGGTCACAGCAGCCTGAGTGCCTCCTCTGCCAGTGCCATGCTCATGGCTACTGGCTGTGCTTGTGACGTCACAGCAGCCTGAGTGCCTCCTAGGCCCGTGGCAGGCTCATGGCTGCTGGCTGTGATTGTGACGTCACAGCAGCCTCAGTGCCTCCTCTGCCAGTGCCATGCTCATGGCTGCTGGCTGTGCTTGTGAGGTCACAGCAGCCTGAGTGCCTCCTAGGCCAGTATCAGGCTCATGGCTGCTGGCTGTGCTTGTGAGGTCACAGCAGCCTGAATGCCTCCTAGGCCAGTGGCAGGCTCATGGCTGCTGGCTGTGCTTCTGAGGTCACAGCAGCCTCAGTGCCTCATAGTTTAGTGTCCAGCGTCCCATGCTGGCTCTCTTTGTGAGGTCACAGCAGACTCAGTGCCTCATAGGTTAGTGTGCAGCGCCCCCTGCTGGCTGTGCTTGTGAGGTCACAGCAACCTCAGTGCCTCTGAGGCCAGTATCAGGCTCATGGCTGCTGGCTGTGCTTCTGAGGTCAGAGCAGCCTCAGTGCCTCCTCTGCCAGTGCCATGCTCATGGCTGATGGCTGTGCTTGTGAGGTCACAGCAGCCTCAGTGCCTCCTAGGCCAGTATCAGGCTCATGGCTGCTGGCTGTGCTTGTGAGGTCACAGCAGCCTCAGTGCCTCCTAGGCCAGTATCAGGCTCATGGCTGCTGGCTGTGCTTGTGAGGTCACATCAGCCTCAGTGCTTCATAGTTTAGTGTCCAGCGTCCCCTGCTGGCTCTGCTTGTGAGGTCACAGCAGACTCAGTGTCTCCGTGGATAGTGCCATGCTCATGGCTGCTGGCTGTGCTTGTGACGTCACAGCAGACACAGTGCCTCATAGGCCCGTGCCATGCTCATGGCTGCTGGCTGTGCTTGTGACGTCACAGCAGCCTCAGTGCCTCTGAGTCCAGGGGCAGTCTCATGGCTGCTGGCTGTGCTTGTGAGGTCACAGCAGCCTCAGTGCCTCCTAGGCCAGCATCAGGCTCATGGCTACTGGCTGTGCTGCTGAGGTCACAGAGGCCTGAATGCCTCCTAGGCCAGTGGCAGGCTCATGGCTGCTTCCTGTGCTTGTGAGGTTATAGCAGCCTCAGTGCCTCACAGTTTAGTGTCCAGCGCCCCCTGCTGGCTGTGCTTGTGAGGTCACAGCAGCCTCAGTGCCTCCTCTGCCAGTGCCAGGGTCATGGCTGCTGGCTGTGCTTGTGAGGTCACACCAGCCTCAGTGCCTCACAGGCCAATGTCAGGCTCATGGCTGCTGGCTGTGCTTGTGAGGTCACAGCAGCCTGAGTGCCTCCTAGGTCTGTTGCAGGCTCATGGCTGCTGGCTGTGCTTGTGAGGTCACAGCAGCCTCAGTGCCTCCTCTGCCAGTGCCATGCTCATGGCTGCTGGCTGTGCTTGTGACGTCACAGCAGCCTGAGTGCCTCCTAGGTCTGTTGCAGGCTCATGGCTGCTGGCTGTGCTTGTGAGGTCACAGCAGCCTCAGTGCCTCCTCTGCCAGTGCCATGCTCATGGCTGCTGGCTGTGCTTGTGACGTCACAGCAGCCTCAGTGCCTCCTAGGTCTGTTGCAGGCTCATGGCTGCTGGCTGTGCTTGTGAGGTCACAGCAGCCTCAGTGCCTCCTCTGCTAGTGCCATGCTCATGGCTGCTGGCTGTGCTTGTGACGTCACAGCAGCCTGAGTGCCTCCTAGGTCTGTTGCAGGCTCATGGCTGCTGGCTGTGCTTGTGAGGTCACAGCAGCCTCAGTGCCTCCTCTGCCAGTGCCATGCTCATGGCTGCTGGCTGTGCTTGTGACGTCACAGCAGCCTGAGTGCCTCCCAGGCCCGTGGCAGGCTCATGGCTGCTGGCTGTCATTGTGACGTCACAGCAGCCTCAGTGCCTCCTCTGCCAGTGCCATGCTCATGGCTGCTGGCTGTGCTTCTGAGGTCACAGCAGCCTCAGTGCCTCCTCTGCCAGTGGCAGTCTCATGGCTGCTGGCTCTGATTGTGAGGTCACAGCAGACTCAGTGCCTCATAGGTTAGTGTGCAGCGCCCCCTGCTGGCTGTGCTTGTGAGGTCACAGCAGCCTCAGTGCCTCCTCTGCCAGTGCCATGCTCATGGCTGCTGGCTGTGCTTGTGACGTCACAGCAGCCTGAGTGCCTCCTAGGCCCGTGGCAGGCTCATGGCTGCTGGCTGTGCTTTTGAGGTCACAGCAGCCTCAGTGCCTCCTCTGCCACTGCCATGCTCATGGCTGCTGGCTGTGCTTGTGCGGTCACAGCAGCCTCAGTGCCTCCCAGGCCAGTATCAGGCTCATAGCTGCTGGCTGTGCTTCTGAGGTCACAGCAGGCTGAATGCCTCCTAGGCCAGTGGCAGGCTCATGGCTGCTGGCTGTGATTGTGAGGTCACAGCAGCCTCAGTGCCTCCTCTGCCACTGCAATGCTCATGGCTGCTGGCTGTGCTTGTGAGGTCACAGCAGCCTCAGTGCCTCCTAGGCCAGTGGCAGGCTCATGGCTGCTGGCTGTGATTGTGAGGTCACATCAGCCTCAGTGCTTCATAGTTTACTGTCCAGCGTCCCCTGCTGGCTGTGATTGTGAGGTCACAGGAGACTCAGTGCCTCAAAAGTTGGTGTCCAGCGCCCCCTGTTGGCCCTGCTTGTGAGGTCACAGCAGATTCGGTGTCTCCGTGGATAGTGCCATGCTCATGGCTGCTGGCTGTGCTTGTGAGGTCACAGCAGCCTCGGTGCCTCTCAGGCCAGTGGCAGGCTCATGGCTGCTGGCTGTGCTTGTGAGGTCACAGCAGCCTCAGTGCCTCCTAGTTTAGTGTCCAGCGTCCCGTGCTGGCTCTGCTTGTGAGGTCACAGCAGACTTAGTGCCTCAAAAGTTAGTGTGCAGCGCCCCCTACTGGCTGTGCTTGTGAGGTAACAGCACACTCAGTGCCTCTTCTGCCAGCGCCAGGGTCATGGCTGCTGGCTGTGCTTGTGACGTCACAGCAGCCTGAGTGCCTCCTAGGCCCGTGGCAGGCTCATGGCTGCTGGCTGTGCTTGTGAGGTCACAGCAGCCTCAGTGCTTCTGAGGCCAGTGGCAGGCTCATGGCTCCTGGCTGTGCTTGTGAGGTCACAGCAGCCCCAGTGCCTCCTAGGCCCGTGGCAGGCTCACGGCTGCTGGCTGTGCTTCTGAGGTCACAGCAGCCTGAATGCCTCCTAGGCCAGTGCAGGCTCATGGCTGCTGGCTGTGATTGTGAGGTCACAGCAGCCTCAGTGCCTCCTCTGCCAGTGCCATGCTCATGGCTGCTGGCTGTGCTTGTGACGTCACAGCAGCCTGAGTGCCTCCTAGGACCGTGGCAGGCTCATGGCTGCTGGCTGTGATTGTGAGGTCACAGCAGCCTCAGTGCCTCTCAGGCCAGTATCAGGCTCCTGGCTGCTGGCTGTGCTTCTGAGGTCACAGCAGCCTCAGGGCCTCCTAGGCCAGTGGCAGGCTCATGGCTGCTGGCTGTGCTTGTGAGGTCACAGCAGCCTCAGTGCCTCCTCTGCCAGTGCCATGCTCATGGTTGCTGGCTGTGCTTGTGAGGTCACAGCAGCCTCAGTGCCTCTCAGGCCAGTATCATGCTCATGGCTGCTGGATGTGCTTGTGAGGTCACAGCAGATTGAGTGCCTCTGAGACCAGTGGCAGTCTCATGGCTGCTGGCTGTGCTTGTGAGGTCACAGCAGCCTCAGTGCCTCCTAGGCCAATATCAGACTCATGGCTGCTGGCTGTGCTTGTGAGATCACAGCAGCCTCAGTGCCTCCTAGGCCAGTGTCAGGCTAATGGCTGCTGGCTATGCTTGTGAGGTCACAGAAGCCTGAATGCCTCCTCCGCCAGTGGCATGCTCATGGCTGCTGGCTGTGATTGTGAGGTCACAGCAGCCTCAGTGCCTCATAGTTTAGTGTCCAGCGTCCCCTGATGGCTGTGCTTGTGAGGTCACAGCAGCCTCAGTGCCTCATAGGCTAGTGTCCATCGCCCCCTGCTGGTTGTGCTTGTGACGTCACAGCAGCCTCAGTGCCTCCTAGGCCCGTGGCAGGCTCCTGGCTGCTGGCTGTGCTTGTGATGTCACAGCAGCCTGAATGCCTCCTAGACCAATGTCAGGCTCATGGCTGCTGGCTGTGCTTGTGAGGTCACAGCAGCCTCAGTGCCTCCTAGGCTAGTGTCCATCGCCCCCTACTGGCTGTGCTTGTGAGGTCACAGCAGCCTCAGTGCCTCACAGGCCAGTATCAGGCTCATGGCTGCTGGCTGTGCTTCTGACGTCACAGCAGACTCAGTGCCTCCTCTGCCAGTACCATGCTCATGGCTGCTGGCTGTGCTTGTGAGGTCACAGCAGACTCAGTGCATCCTAGGCCAGTATCAGGCTCATGGCTGCTGGCTGTGCTTGTGAGGTCACAGAAATCTGAATGCCTCCTAGGCCAGTGGCAGGCTCATGGCTGCTGGCTGTGCTTGTGAGGTCACAGCAGCCTCACTGCCTCATAGTTTAGTGTCCAGCGTCCCCGGCTGGCTCTGCTTGTGAGGTCACAGCAGACTCAGTGCCTCAAAACTTAGTGTCCAGCGCCCCCTGCTGGCTGTGCTTGTGAGGTCACAGCAGCCTCAGTGCCTCCTAGGCCAGTATCAGGCTCATGGCTGCTGGCTGTGCTTGTGACGTCACAGCAGCCTCAGTGCCTCCTAGGCCAGTGCCATGCTCATGGCTGCTGGCTGTGATTGTGACGTCACATCAGCCTCAGTGCTTCATAGCTGAGTGTCCAGCGTGCCCTGCTGGTTGTGCTTGTGAGGTCACAGCAGCCTCAGTGCCTGCTAGGCCAGTATCAGGCTCATGGCTGCTGGCTGTGTTTCTGAGGTCACAGAAATCTCAATGCCTTCTAGGCCAGTGGCAGGCTCTTGGCTGCTGGCTGTGATTGTGACGTCACAGCAGCCTCAGTGCCTCTCTGGCCAGTGGCAGGCTCATGGCTGCTGGCTGTGATTGTGAGGTCACAGCAGCCTCAGTGCCTCATAGTTTAGTGTCCAGCGTCCCCTGCTGGCTGTGCTTGTGAGGTCACAGCGGACTCAGTGCCTCATAGGTTAGTCTCCAACGCCCCCTACTGGCTGTGCCTGCGGGGTCACAGCAGCCTCAGTGCCTCCCAGGCCAATATCAGGCTCCTGGCTGCTGGCTGTGCTTGTGAGGTCACAGCAGCCTCAGTGCCTCTGAGGCCAGTATCAGGCTCATGGCTGCTGGCTGTGCTTCTGAGGTCACAGCAGCCTCAGGGCCTCCTCTGCCAGTGGCAGTCTCATGGCTGCTGGCTGTGCTTGTGAGGTCACAGAAGCCTGAATGCCTCCTAGCCCTATGGCAGTCTCATGGCTGCTGGCTGTGATTGTGAGGTCACAGCAGCCTCAGTGCCTCATAGTTTAGTGTCCAGTGTCCCCTGCTGGCTCTGCTTGTGAGGTCACAGCAGACTCAGTGCCTCAAAAGTTAGTGTCCAGCGCCCCCTGCTGGCTCTGCTTGTGAGCTCACAGCAGCCTCAGTGCCTCACAGGCCAGTATCAGGCTCATGGCTGCTGGCTGTGCTTGTGAGGTCACAGCAGCCTCAGTGCCTCCTCTGCCAGTGCCATACTCATGGCTGCTGGCTGTGCTTGTGAGGTCACAGCAACGTCAGTGTCTCCTAGGCCAGTGTCAGGCTCATGGCTGCTGGCTGTGCTTCTGAGGTCACAGAAACCTGAATGCCTCCTAGGCCAGTGGCAGGCTCATGGCTGCTGGCTGTGCTTGTGAGGTCACAGCAGCCTCAGTGCCTCATAGTTTAGTGTCCAGCGTCCCCTGCTGGCTCTGCTTGTGAGGTCACAGCAGACTCAGTGCCTCAAAACTTAGTGTCCAGCGCCCCCTGGTGGCTGTGCTTGTGAGGTCACAGCAGACTCAGGGCCTCATGTTTTAGTGTCCAGCTTCCCCTGCTGGCTCTGATTGTGAGGTCACAGCAGCCTCAGTGCCTCCTCTGCCAGTGCCATACTCATGGCTGGTGGCTGTGCTTGTGAGGTCACAGCAACGTCAGTGTCTCCTAGCCAAGTGTCAGGCTCATGGCTGCTGGCTGTGTTTCTGAGGTCACAGCAGCCTCAGTGCCTCCTCGGCCAGTGGCAGGCTCATGGCTGCTGGCTGTGCTTGTGAGGTCACAGCAGCCTCAGTGACTCATCGTTTAGTGTCCAGCGTCCCCTGCTGGCTGTGCTTGTGAGGTCACAGCAGCCTCAGTGCCTCCTCTGCCACTGCCATGCTCATGGCTGCTGGCTGTGCTTGTGAGGTCACAGCAGCCTCAGTGCCTCCTCTGCCAGTGCCATGCTCATGGCTGCTGGCTGTGCTTGTGACATCACAGCAGCCTGAGTGCCTCCTAGGCCCGTGGCAGGCTCATGGCTGCTGGCTGTGCTTGTGAGTTCACAGCAGCCTGACTGCCTCCTCTGCCAGTGCCATGCCCATGGCTGCTGGCTGTGCTTGTGAGGTCACAGCAGCCTCAGTGCCTCCTAGGCCAGTATCAGGCTCATGGCTGCTGGCTGTGCTTGTGAGGTCACAGCAGACTCAGTGCCTCATAGTTTAGTGTCCAGCGTCCCCTGCTGGCTGTGCTTGTGAGGTCACAGCAGCCTCAGTGCCTCCTCTGCCAGTGCCATGCTCATGGCTGCTGGCTGTGCTTGTGAGGTCACAGAAGCCTGAATGCCTCCTAGCCCTGTGGCAGTCTCATGGCTGCTGGCTGTGATTGTGAGGTCACAGCAGCCTCAGTGCCTCATAGTTTAGTGTCCAGTGTCCCCTGCTGGCTGTGCTTGCGAGGTCACAGCAGCCTTAGTGCCTCATAATTTAGTGTCCAGCGTCCCCTGCTGGCTCTGGTTGTGAGGTCACAGCAGACTCAGTGCCTCATAGGTTAGTGTGCAGCGCCCCCTGCTGGCTGTGCTTGTGAGGTCACAGCAGCCTCAGTGCCTCCCAGGCCAGTGTCAGGCTCATGGCTGCTGGCTGTGCTTGTGAGGTCACAGCAGCCTCAGTGCCTCCTCTGCCAGTGCCATGCTCATGGCTGCTGGCTGTGCTTGTGAGGTCACAGCAGCCTCAGTGCCTCCCAGGCCAGTATCAGGCTCATGGCTGCTGGCTGTGCTTCTGAGGTCACAGAAACCTGAATGCCTCCTAGGCCAGTGGCAGTCCCATGGCTGCTGGCTGTGCTTGTGAGGTCACAGCAGACTCAGTGCCTCATACTTTAGTGTCCAGCGTCCCCTGCTGGCTCTGCTTGTGAGGTCACATCAGACTCAGTGCCTCAAAAGTTAGTGTCCAGCCCCCCCTGCTGGCTGTGCTTGTGAGGTCACAGCAGCCTCAGTGCCTCCTCTGCCCGTGTCAGGGTCATGGCTGCTGGCTGTGCTTGTGAGGTCACAGCAGCCTCAGTGCCTCCTAGGCCAGTATCAGGCTCATGGCTGCTGGCTGTGCTTCTGAGGTCACAGAAGCCTGAATGCCTCCTAGGCCAGTGGCAGGCTCATGGCTGCTGGCTGTGCTTGTGAGGTCACAGCAGCCTCAGTGCCTCATAGTTTAGTGTCCAGCGTCCCCTGCTGGCTCTGCTTGTGAGGTCACAGCAGACTCAGGGCCTCATATTTTAGTGTCCAGCTTCCCCTGCTGGCTCTGCTTGTGAGGTCACAGCAGACTCAGTGCCTCAAAAGTTAGTCTGCAGCGCCCCCTCCTGGCTGTGCTTGTGAGGTCACAGCAGCCTCAGTGCCTCCTCTGCCAGTGCCATGCTCATGGCTGCTGGCTGTGCTTGTGAGGTCACAGCAGCCTCAGTGCCTCACAGGCCAGTGCCATGCTCATGGCTGCTGGCTGTGCTTGTGAGGTCACAGCAGCCTCAGTGCCTCTCTGGCCAGTGGCAGGCTCATGGCTGCTGGCTGTGATTGTGAGGTCACAGCAGCCTCTGTGCCTCATAGTTTAGTGTCCAGCGTCCCCTGCTGGCTCTGCTTGTGAGGTCACAGCAGACTCAGTGCCTCATAGGTTAGTCTCCATCGCCCCCTACTGGCTGTGCTTGCGGGGTCACAGCAGCCTCAGTGCCTCCCAGGCCAATATCAGGCTCCTGGCTGCTGGCTGTGCTTGTGACGTCACAGCAGCCTCAGTGCCTCCTAGGCCAGTAGGATACTCATGGCTACTGGCTGTGCTTGTGAGGTCACAGCAGCCTCAGGGCCTCCTCTGCCAGTGGCAGTCTCATGGCTGCTGGCTGTGCTTGTGAGGTCACAGAAGCCTGAATGCCTCCTAGCCCTGTGGCAGTCTCATGGCTGCTGGCTGTGCTTGTGAGGTCACAGCAGCCTCAGTGCCTCATAGTTTAGTGTCCAGTGTCCCCTGCTGGCTGTGCTTGCAAGGTCACAGCAGACTCAGTGCCTCAAAAGTTAGTGTCCAGCGCCCCCTGCTGGCTCTGCTTGTGAGCTCACAGCATCTTCAGTGCCTCACAGGCCAGTATCAGGCTCATGGCTGCTGGCTGTGCTTGTGAGGTCACAGCAGCCTCAGTGCCTCCTCTGCCAGTGCCATACTCATGGCTGCTGGCTGTGCTTGTGACGTCACAGAAACGTCAGTGTCTCCTAGGCCAGTGTCAGGCTCATGGCTGCTGGCTGTGCTTCTGAGGTCACAGAAGCCTGAATGCCTCCTAGGCCAGTGGCAGGCTCATGGCTGCTGGCTGTGCTTGTGAGGTCACACCATCCTCAGTGCCTCATAGTTTAGTGTCCAGCGTCCCCTGCTGGCTCTGCTTGTGAGGTCACACCAGACTCAGTGCCTCAAAATTTAGGGTGCAGCACCCCCTACTGGCTGTGCTTGTGAGGTCACAGCAGCCTCAGTGCCTCTCAGGCCGGTATGAGGCTCATGGCTGCTGGCTGTGCTTGTGAGGTCACAGAAGCCTGAATGCCTCCTAGGCCAGTATCAGGCTCATGGCTGCTGGCTGTGCTTGTGAGGTCACAGCAGCCCCAGTGCCTCCTCTGCCAGTGCCATGCTCATGGCTGCTGGCTGTGCTTCTGAGGTCACAGCAGCCTCAGTGCCTCAAAAGTTAGTCTGCAGCGCCCCCTGCTGGCTGTGATTGTGAGGTCACAGCAGCCTCAGTGCCTCCTCTGCCAGTATCATGCTCATGGCCGCTGGCTGTGCTTGTGACGTCACAGCAGCCTGAGTGCCTCTCTGGCCAGTGGCAGGCTCATGGCTGCTGGCTGTGCTTGTGAGGTCACAGCAGCCTCAGTGCCTCCTCTGCCACTGCCATGCTCATGGCTGCTGGCTGTGCTTGTGATGTAACAGCAGCCTCAGTGCCTCCCAGGCCAGTATCAGGCTCATAGCTGCTGGCTGTGCTTCTGAGGTCACAGCAGGCTGAATGCCTCCTAGGCCAGTGGCAGGCTCATGGCTGCTGGCTGTGCTTGTGAGGTCACAGCAGCCTCAGTGCCTCATAGTTTAGTGTCCAGCATCCCCTGCTGGCTGTGCTTGTGAGGTCACAGCAGCCTCAGTGCCTCCTCTGCCAGTGCCATGCTCATGGCTGCTGGCTGTGCTTGTGAGGTCACAGAAGCCTGAATGCCTCCTAGCCCTGTGGCAGTCTCATGGCTGCTGGCTGTGATTGTGAGGTCACAGCAGCCTCAGTGCCTCATAGTTTAGTGTCCAGTGTCCCCTGCTGGCTGTGCTTGCGAGGTCACAGCAGACTCAGTGCCTCAAAAGTTAGTGTCCAGCGCCCCCTGCTGGCTCTGATTGTGAGCTCACAGCATCTTCAGTGCCTCACAGGCCAGTATCAGGTTCATGGCTGCTGGCTGTGCTTGTGAGGTCACAGCAGACTCAGTGCCTCCTCTGCCAGTGCCATACTCATGGCTGCTGGCTGTGCTTGTGAGGTCACAGAAACGTCAGTGTCTCCTAGGCCAGTGTCAGGCTCATGGCTGCTGGCTGTGCTTCTGAGGTCACAGAAGCCTGAATGCCTCCTAGGCCAGTGGCAGGCTCATGGCTGCTGGCTGTGCTTGTCAGGTCACACCATCCTCAGTGCCTCATAGTTTAGTGTCCAGCGTCCCCTGCTGGCTCTGCTTGTGAGGTCACACCAGACTCAGTGCCTCAAAATTTAGGGTGCAGCACCCCCTACTGGCTGTGCTTGTGAGGTCACAGCAGACTCATTGCCTCCCAGGCCAATATCAGGCTCGTGGCTGCTGGCTGTGCTTGTGACGTCACAGCAGACACAGTGCCTCCTAGGCCCGTGCCATGCTCATGGCTGCTGGCTGTGCTTGTGAGGTCACAGCAGCCTCAGTGCCTCCGAGGCCAGTATCAGGCTCATGGCAGCTGGCTGTGCTTGTGAGGTCACAGCAGCCTCAGTGCCTCCTAGGCCAGTGGCAGGCTCATGGCTGCTGGCTGTGCTTGTGAGGTCACAGCAGAGTCAGTGCCTCATAGTTTAGTGTCCTGCGTCCCCTGCTGGCTGTGCTTGTGAGGTCACAGCAGCCCCAGTGCCTCCTCTGCCACTGTCAGGCTCATGGCTGCTGCCTGTGCTTCTGAGGTCACAGCAGCCTCAGTGACTCTGTGGATAGTGCCATGCTCATGGCTGCTGGCTGTGCTTCTCAGCTCACAGCAGCCTCAGTGCCTCTGAGTCCAGGGGCAGTCTCATGGCTGCTGGCTGTGCTTGTGAGGACACAGCAGCCTGAATGGCTCCTAGGCCCGTGGCAGTTTCATGGCTGCTGGCTGTGCTTGTGACGTCACAGCAGCCTCAGTGCCTCCTCTGCCAGTGCCATGCTCATGGCTGCTGGCTGTGCTTGTGAGGTCACAGCAGCCTCAGTGCCTCCTAGGCCAGTATCAGGCTCATGGCTGCTGGTTGTGCTTGTGAGGTCACAGCAGCCTGAAGGCCTCCTAGGCCAGTGTCAGGCTCATGGCTGCTGGCTGTGCTTGTGAGGTCACAGCAGACTCAGTGCCCCAAAAGCTAGTGTCCAGCGTCCCCTGCTGGCTGTGCTTGTGAGGTCACAGCAGCCCCAGTGACTCCTCTGCCAGTGCCATGCTCATGGCTGCTGGCTGTGCTTGTTACGTCACAGCAGCCTGAGTGCCTCCTAGGCCCGTGGCAGGCTCATGGCTGCTGGCTGTCATTGTGACGTCACAGCAGCCTCAGTGCCTCCTCTGCCAGTGCCAGGCTCATGGCTGCTGGCTGTGCTTGTGATGTCACAGCAGCCTCAGTGCCTCTCAGGCCAGCGGCAGTCTCATTGCTGCTGGCTGTGCTTGTGAGGTCACAGCAGCCTCAGTGCCTCACAGTTTAGTGTCCAGCGTCCCCTGCTGGCTCTGCTTGTGAGGTCACAGCAGACTCAGTGCCTCATAGGTTAGTGTGCAGCGCCCCCTGCTGGCTGTGCTTGTGAGGTCACAGCAGCCTCAGTGCCTCCGAGGCCAGTATCAGGCTCATGGCTGCTGGCTGTGCTTCTGAGGTCACAGCAGCCTCAGTGCCTCTCTGGCCAGTGGCAGGCGCATGGCTGCTGGCTGTGATTGTGAGGTCACATCAGCCTCAGTGCTTCATAGTTTAGTGTCCAGCGTCCCCTGCTGGCTGTGCTTGTGAGGTCACAGCAGCCTCAGTGCCTCACAGGCCAGTATCAGGCTCATGGCTGCTGGCTGTGCTTGTGAGGTCACAGCAGCCTCAGTGCCTCCTCTTCCACTGCCATGCTCATGGCTGCTGGCTGTGCTTGTGAGGTCACAGCAGCCTGAGTGCCTCCTCTGCCAGTGGCAGTCTCATGGCTGCTGGCTGTGCTTGTGAGGTCACAGCAGCCTCAGTTCCTCCTAGGCCAGTATCAGGCTCATGGCTACTGGCTGTGCTTCTGAGGTCACAGAGGCCTGAATGCCTCCTAGGCCAGTGGCAGGCTCATGGCTGCTGGCTGTGCTTGTGAGGTTATAGCAGCCTCTAGTGCCTCACAGTTTAGTGTCCAACGTCCATTGCTGGCTCTGCTTGTTTGGTCACAGCAGACTCAGTGCCTCATAGGTTAGTGTCCAGCGCCCCCTGCTGGCTCTGCTTGTGAGGTCACAGCAGACTCAGTGCCTCTTCTGCCAGTTCCAGGGTCATGGCTGCTGGCTGTGCTTGTGACGTCACAGCAGACTCAGTGCCTCCTAGGCCCGTGGCAGGCTCATGGCTGCTGGCTGTGCTTGTGACCTCACAGCAGCCTCAGTGCTTCTGAGGCCAGTGGCAGGCTCATGGCTGCTGGCTTTGCTTGTGAGGTCACAGCAGCCTCAGTGCCTCCTAGGCCCGTGGCAGGCTCATGGCTGCTGGCTGTGCTTGTGAGGTCACAGCAGCCTGAATGCCTCCTAGGCCAGTGGCAGGCTCATGGCTGCTGGCTGTGCTTCTGAGGTCACAGCAGCCTCCGTGCCTCATAGGTAAGTGTCCAGCGTCCCCTGCTGGCTCTGCTTGTGAGGTCACAGCAGACTCAGTGCCTCATAGGTTAGTGTCCAGCGCCCCCTGCTGGCTCTGCTTGTGAGGTCACAGCAGACTCAGTGCCTCCCAGGCCCGTGGCAGGCTCATGGCTGCTGGCTGTGCTTGTGACGTCACAGCAGCCTCAGTGCCTCCTCTGCCAGTGCCATGCTCATGGCTGCTGGCTGTGCTTGTGACATCACAGCAGCCTGAGTGCCTCCTAGGCCAGTGGCAGGCTCATGGCTGCTGGCTGTCATTGTGACGTCACAGCAGCCTCAGTGCTTCATAGTTTAGTGTCCAGCGTCCCCTGCTGGCTCTGCTTGTGAGGTCACAGCAGACTCAGTGCTTCAGAAGATGGAGTCCAGCGCCCCCTGCTGGCTCTGCTTGTGATGTCACAGCAGACTCAGTGTCTCCGTGGATACTGCCATGCTCCCCCTGCTGGCTGTGCTTGTTACGTCACAGCAGCCTCAGTGCCTCCTAGGCCCGTGGCAGGCTTATGGCTGCTGGCTGTCATTGTGACGTCACAGCAGCCTCAGTGCCTCCTAGGCCAGTATCAGGCTCATGGCTGCTGGCTGTGCTTGTGAGGTCACAGCAGCCTCAGTGCCTCTGAGGCCAGTGTCAGGCTCATGGCTGCTGGCTGTGCTTGTGAGGTCACAGCAGCCCCAGTGCCTCCTCTGCCAGTGTCAGGCTCATGGCTGCTGGCTGTGATTGTGAGGTCACAGCAGCCTCAGTGACTCTGTGGACAGTGCCATGCTCATGGCTGCTGGCTGTGCTTGTGAGGTCACAGCAGCCTCAGTGCCTCTGAGTCCAGGGGCAGTCTCATGGCTGCTGGCTGTGCTTGTGACGTCACAGCAGCCTGAGTGCCTCCTAGGCCCGTGGCAGGCTCATGGCTCCTGGCTGTGCTTGTGAGGTCACAGCAGCCTCAGTGCCTCCTCTGCCAGTGCCATGCTCATGGCTGCTGGCTGTGCTTGTGAGGTCACAGCAGCCCCAGTGCCTCCTCTGCCAGTGCCATGCTCATGGCTGCTGGCTGTGCTTGTTACGTCACAGCAGCCTGAGTGTCTCCTAGGCCCGTGGCAGGCTCATGGCTGCTGGCTGTCATTGTGACGTCACAGCAGCCTCAGTGCCTCCTCTGCCAGTGCCATGCTCATGGCTGCTGGCTGTGCTTCTGAGGTCACAGCAGCCTCAGTGCCTCTGAGGCCAGTGTCAGGCTCATGGCTGCTGGCTGTGCTTGTGAGGTCACAGCAGACTCAGTGCCTCAAAAGTTAGTGTCCAGCGTCCCCTGCTGGCTGTGCCTGTGAGGTCACAGCAGCCCCAGTGCCTCCTCTGCCAGTGTCAGGCTCATGGCTGCTGGCTGTGATTGTGAGGTCACAGCAGACTCAGTGACTCTGTGGACAGTGCCATGCTCATGGCTGCTGGCTGTGCTTGTGAGGCCACAGCAGCCTCAGTTCCTCTGAGTCCAGGGGCAGTCTCATGGCTGCTGGCTGTGCTTGTGAGGTCACAGCAGCCTGAATGCCTCCTAGCCCTGTGGCAGGCTCATGGCTGCTGGCTGT
This sequence comes from Dromaius novaehollandiae, assembly GCF_036370855.1. Taxonomy (NCBI): domain Eukaryota; kingdom Metazoa; phylum Chordata; class Aves; order Casuariiformes; family Dromaiidae; genus Dromaius; species Dromaius novaehollandiae. Next base: position 14,827,174 of record NC_088116.1, read on the forward strand.
GCTTGTTACGTCACAGCAGCCTGAGTGTCTCCTAGGCCCGTGGCAGGCTCATGGCTGCTGGCTGTCATTGTGACGTCACAGCAGCCTCAGTGCCTCCTCTGCCAGTGCCATGCTCATGGCTGCTGGCTGTGCTTCTGAGGTCACAGCAGCCTCAGTGCCTCTGAGGCCAGTGTCAGGCTCATGGCTGCTGGCTGTGGTTGTGAGGTCACAGCAGACTCAGTGCCTCAAAAGTTAGTGTCCAGGGTCCCCTGCTGGCTGTGCCTGTGAGGTCACAGCAGCCCCAGTGCCTCCTCTGCCAGTGTCAGGCTCATGGCTGCTGGCTGTGATTGTGAGGTCACAGCAGACTCAGTGACTCTGTGGACAGTGCCATGCTCATGGCTGCTGGCTGTGCTTGTGAGGCCACAGCAGCCTCAGTGCCTCTGAGTCCAGGGGCAGTCTCATGGCTGCTGGCTGTGCTTGTGAGGTCACAGCAGCCTGAATGCCTCCTCGGCCAGTGCCAGGGTCATGGCTGCTGGCTGTGCTTGTGAGGTCACAGCAGCCTCAGTGCCTCCCAGGCCAGTGTCAGGCTCATGGCTGCTGGCTGTGCTTGTGAGGTCACAGCAGACTCAGTGCCTCCTCTGCCAGTGCCATGCTCATGGCTGCTGGCTGTGCTTGTGACGTCACAGCAGCCTGAGTGCCTCCTAGGCCCGTGGCAGGCTCATGGCTGCTGGCTGTCATTGTGACGTCACAGCAGCCTCAGTGCCTCCTCTGCCAGTGCCATACTCATGGCTGCTGGCTGTGCTTGTGAGGTCACAGCAGCCTCAGTGCCTCCTAGGCCAGTATCAGGCTCATGGCTACTGGCTGTGATTGTGAGGTCACAGCAGCCTGAATGCCTCCTAGGCCAGTGGCAGGCTCATGGCTGCTGCCTGTGCTTGTGAGGTTATAGCAGCCTCAGTGCCTCATAGGTTAGTGTCCAGCGCCCCCTGCTGGCTCTGCTTGTGAGGTCACAGCAGACTCAGTGCCTCCCAGGCCAATATCAGGCTCCTGGCTGCTGGCTGTGCTTGTGACGTCACAGCAGACACAGTGCCTCCTAGGCCCGTGCCATGCTCATGGCTGCTGGCTGTGCTTGTGAGGTCATAGCAGCCTCAGTGCTTCCGAGGCCAGTATCAGGCTCATGGCTGCTGGCTGTGCTTGTGAGGTCACAGCAGCCTCAGTGCCTCCTAGGCCAGTGTCAGGCTCATGGCTGCTGGCTGTGCTTGTGAGGTCACAGCAGACTCAGTGCCTCATAGTTTAGTGTCCAGCGTCCCCTGCTGGCTGTGCTTGTGAGGTCACAGCAGCCCCAGTGCCTCCTCTGCCAGTGTCAGGCTCATGGCTGCTGCCTGTGCTTCTGAGGTCACAGCAGCCTCAGTGACTCTGTGGATAGTGCCATGCTCATGGCTGCTGGCTGTGCTTGTGAGGTCACAGCAGCCTCAGTGCCTCTGAGTCCAGGGGCAGTCTCATGGCTGCTGGCTGTGCTTGTGAGGTCACAGCAGCCTGAATGGCTCCTAGGCCCGTGGCAGGCTCATGGCTGCTGGCTGTGCTTGTGACGTCACAGCAGCCTCAGTGCCTCCTCTGCTAGTGCCATGCTCATGGCTGCTGGCTGTGCTTGTGAGGTCACAGCAGCCTCAGTGCCTCCTAGGCCAGTACCAGGCTCATGGCTGCTGGTTGTGCTTGTGAGGTCACAGCAGCCTGAAGGCCTCCTAGGCCAGTGTCAGGCTCATGGCTGCTGGCTGTGCTTGTGAGGTCACAGCAGACTCAGTGCCCCAAAAGCTAGTGTCCAGCGTCCCCTGCTGGTTGTGCCTTTGAGGTCACAGCAGCCCCAGTGCCTCCTCTGCCAGTGCCATGCTCATGGCTGCTGGCTGTGCTTGTTATGTCACAGCAGCCTGAGTGCCTCCTAGGCCCGTGGCAGGCTCATGGCTGCTGGCTGTCATTGTGACGTCACAGCAGCCTCAGTGCCTCCTCTGCCAGTGCCAGGCTCATGGCTGCTGGCTGTGCTTGTGATGTCACAGCAGACACAGTGCCTCTGAGGCCAGTATCAGGCTCATGGCTGCTGGCTGTGCTTGTGAGGTCACAGCAGCCTGAATGCCTCCTCTGCCAGTGTCAGGCTCATGGCTGCTGGCTGTGCTTCTCAGGTCACAGCAGCCTCAGTGCCTCATAATTTAGTGTCCAGCGTCCCCTGCTGGCTCTGCTTGTGAGGTCACAGCAGACTCATTGCCTCATAGGTTAGTGTGCAGCGCCCCCTGCTGGCTGTGCTTGTGAGGTCACAGCAGCCTGAATGCCTCCTAGGCCAGTGTCAGGCTCATGGCTGCTGGCTGTGCTTGTTTGGTCACAGCAGCCTCAGTGCCTCACAGGCCAGTATCAGGCTCATGGCTGCTGGCTGTGATTGTGACGTCACAGCAGACAAAGTGCCTCCTAGGCCCGTGCCATGCTCATGGCTGCTGGCTGTGCTTGTGAGGTCACAGAAGCCTCAGTGCCTCCTAGGCCAGTGTCAGGCTCATGGCTGCTGGCTGTGCTTGTGAGGTCACAGCAGACTCAGTGCCCCAAAAGTTAGTGTCCAGCGTCCCCTGCTGGCTGTGCTTGTGAGGTCACAGCAGACTCAGTGCCTCATAGGTTAGTGTGCAGCGCCCCCTGCTGGCTGTGCTTGTGAGGTCACAGCAGCCTGAATGCCTCCTAGGCCAGTGTCAGGCTCATGGCTGCTGGCTGTGCTTGTGAGGTCACAGCAGCCTCAGTGCCTCATAATTTAGTGTCCAGCGTCCCCTGCTGGCTCTGATTGTGAGGTCACAGCAGACTCAGTGCCTCATAGGTTAGTGTGCAGCACCCCCTGCTGGCTGTGCTTGTGAGGTCACAGCAGCCTCAGTGCCTCACAGGCCAGTATCAGGCTCATGGCTGCTGGCTGTGCTTGTGAGGTCACAGCAGCCTCAGTGCCTCCTCTGCCAGTGCCATGCTCATGGCTGCTGGCTGTGCTTGTGAGGTCACAGCAGCCTCAGTGCCTCCTAGGCCAGTATCAGGCTCATGGCTGCTGGTTGTGCTTGTGAGGTCACAGCAGCCTGAATGCCTCCTAGGCCAGTGGCAGGCTCATGGCTGCTGGCTGTGCTTGTGAGGTCACAGCAGCCTCAGTGCCTCACAGTTTAGTGTCCAGCGTCCATTGCTGGCTCTGCTTGTTTGGTCACAGCAGACTGAGTGCCTCAAAACTTAGTGTCCAGCGTCCCCTGCTGGCTGTGCTTGTGAGGTCACAGCAGCCCCAGTGCCTCCTCTGCCACTGTCAGGCTCATGGCTGCTGGCTGTGCTTCTGAGGTCACAGCAGCCTCAGTGACTCTGTGGATAGTGCCATGCTCATGGCTGCTGGCTGTGCTTCTCAGGTCACAGCAGCCTCAGTGCCTCTGAGTCCAGGGGCAGTCTCATGGCTGCTGGCTGTGCTTGTGAGGTCACAGCAGCCTGAATGCCTCCTAGCCCTGTGGCAGGCTCATGGCTGCTGGCTGTGCTTGTGACGTCACAGCAGCCTGAGTGCCTCCTAGGCCCGTGGCAGGCTCATGGCTGCTGGCTGTGCTTGTGACGTCACAGCAGCCTCAGTGCCTCCTCTGCCAGTGCCATGCTCATGGCTGCTGGCTGTGCTTGTGAGGTCACAGCAGCCTCAGTGCCTCCTAGGCCAGTATCAGGCTCATGGCTGCTGGTTGTGCTTGTGAGGTCACAGCAGCCTGAATGCCTCCTAGGCCAGTGGCAGGCTCATGGCTGCTGGCTGTGCTTGTGAGGTCACAGCAGACTCAGTGCCTCAAAAGTTAATGTCCAGCGTCCCCTGCTGGCTCTGCTTGTGAGGACACAGCAGACTCAGTGCCTCATAGGTTAGTGTGCAGCGCCCCATGCTGGCTGTGCTTGTGAGGTCAGAACAGCCTCAGTGCCTCACAGGCCAGTTTCAGGCTCATGGCTGCTGGCTGTGCTTGTGAGGTCACAGCAGCCTCAGTGCCTCCTATGCCAGTATCAGGCTCATGGCTGCTGGCTGTGCTTCTGAGGTCACAGAAACCTGAATACCTCCTAGGCCAGTGGCAGGCTCATGGCTGCTGGCTGTGCTTGTGAGGTCACAGAGGCCTGAATGCCTCCGAGGCCAGTGGCAGGCTCATGGCTGATGGCTGTGCTTGTGAGGTTATAGCAGCCTCAGTGCCTCACAGTTTAGTGTCCAGCGTCCATTGCTGGCTCTGCTTGTTTGGTCACAGCAGACTCAGTGCCTCATAGGTTAGTGTCCAGCACCCCCTGCTGGCTCTGCTTGTGACGTCACAGCAGACACAGTGCCTCACAGGCCAGTATCAGGCTCATGGCTGCTGGCTGTGCTTGTGAGGTCACAGCAGCCTCAGTGCCTCCTCTGCCAGTGCCATGCTCATGGCTGCTGGCTGTGCTTGTGAGGTCACAGCAGCCTCAGTGCCTCACAGGCCAGTATCAGGCTCATGGCTGCTGGCTGTGCTTGTGATGTCACAGCAGCCTCAGTGCCTCCGAGGCCAGTATCAGGCTCATGGCTGCTGGCTGTGCTTGTGAGGTCACAGCAGCCTCAGTGCCTCCCAGGCCAGTGTCAGGCTCATGGCTGCTGGCTGTGCTTGTGAGGTCACAGCAGCCCCAGTGCCTCCTCTGCCACTGTCAGGCTCATGGCTGCTGGCTGTGCTTCTGAGGTCACAGCAGACTCAGTGACTCTGTGGACAGTGCCATGCTCATGGCTGCTGGCTGTGCTTGTGAGGTCACAGCAGCCTCAGTGCCTCCTCTGCCAGTGCCATGCTCATGGCTGCTGGCTGTGCTTGTAACGTCACAGCAGCCTGAGTGCCTCCTAGGCCCGTGGCAGGCTCATGGCTGCTGGCTGTGATTGTGACGTCACAGCAGCCTCAGTGCCTCCTCTGCCAGTGGCAGTCTCATGGCTGCTGGCTGTGCTTGTGACATCACAGCAGCCTGAGTGCCTCCTAGGCCCGTGGCAGGCTCATGGCTGCTGGCTGTCATTGTGACGTCACAGCAGCCTCAGTGCCTGCTCTGCCAGTGCCATGCTCATGGCTGCTGGCTGTGCTTGTGAGGTCACAGCAGCCTCAGTGCCTCCTAGGCCAGTATCAGGCTCATGGCTGCTGGTTGTGCTTGTGAGGTCACAGCAGCCTGAATGCCTACTAGGCCAGTGGCAGGCTCATGGCTGCTGGCTGTGCTTGTGAGGTTATAGCAGCCTCAGTGCCTCACAGTTTAGTGTCCAGCGTCCATTGCTGGCTTTGCTTGTTTGGTCACAGCAGACTCAGTGCCTCATAGGTTAGTGTCCAGCGCCCCCTGCGGTTAGTGTCCAGCGCCCCCTGCTGGCTCTGCTTGTGAGGTCACAGCAGACTCAGTGCCTCCCAGGCCAATATCAGGCTCATGGCTGCTTGCTGTGCTTGTGACGTCACAGCAGACACAGTGCCTCCTAGGCCCGTGCCATGGTCATGGCTGCTGGCTGTGCTTGTGAGGTCACAGCAGCCTCAGTGCCTCCTAGGCCAGTATCAGGCTCATGGCTGCTGGCTGTGCTTGTGAGGTCACCGCAGCCTCATTGCCCCAAAAGTTAGTGTCCAGCGTCCCCTGCTGGCTCTGCTTGTGAGGTCACAGCAGACTCAGTGCCTCAAAACTTAGTGTCCAGCGTCCCCTGCTGGCTGTGCTTGTGAGGTCACAGCAGCCCCAGTGCCTCCGAGGCAAGTGCCATGTTCATGGCTGCTGCCTGTGCTTGTGAGGTCACAGCAGCCTCAGTGCCTCCTCTGCCAGTGCCAGGCTCATGGCTGCTGGCTGTGCTTGTGATGTCACAGCAGACACAGTGCCTCACAGGCCAGTATCAGGCTCATGGCTGCTGGCTGTGATTGTGACGTCACAGCAGACAAAGTGCCTCCTAGGCCCGTGCCATGCTCATGGCTGCTGGCTTTGCTTGTTTGGTCACAGCAGACTCAGTGCCTCATAGGTTAGTGTCCAGCGCCCCCTGCGGTTAGTGTCCAGCGCCCCCTGCTGGCTCTGCTTGTGAGGTCACAGCAGACTCAGTGCCTCCCAGGCCAATATCAGGCTCATGGCTGCTGGCTGTGCTTGTGAGGTCACAGCAGCCTGAATGCCTCCTCTGCCAGTGTCAGGCTCATGGCTGCTGGCTGTGCTTCTCAGGTCACAGCAGCCTCAGTGCCTCATAATTTAGTGTCCAGCGTCCCCTGCTGGCTCTGCTTGTGAGGTCACAGCAGACTCATTGCCTCATAGGTTAGTGTGCAGCGCCCCCTGCTGGCTGTGCTTGTGAGGTCACAGCAGCCTGAATGCCTCCTAGGCCAGTGTCAGGCTCATGGCTGCTGGCTGTGCTTGTTTGGTCACAGCAGCCTCAGTGCCTCACAGGCCAGTATCAGGCTCATGGCTGCTGGCTGTGATTGTGACGTCACAGCAGACAAAGTGCCTCCTAGGCCCGTGCCATGCTCATGGCTGCTGGCTGTGCTTGTGAGGTCACAGAAGCCTCAGTGCCTCCTAGGCCAGTGTCAGGCTCATGGCTGCTGGCTGTGCTTGTGAGGTCACAGCAGACTCAGTGCCCCAAAAGTTAGTGTCCAGCGTCCCCTGCTGGCTGTGCTTGTGAGGTCACAGCAGACTCAGTGCCTCATAGGTTAGTGTGCAGCGCCCCCTGCTGGCTGTGCTTGTGAGGTCACAGCAGCCTGAATGCCTCCTAGGCCAGTGTCAGGCTCATGGCTGCTGGCTGTGCTTGTGAGGTCACAGCAGCCTCAGTGCCTCATAATTTAGTGTCCAGCGTCCCCTGCTGGCTCTGATTGTGAGGTCACAGCAGACTCAGTGCCTCATAGGTTAGTGTGCAGCACCCCCTGCTGGCTGTGCTTGTGAGGTCACAGCAGCCTCAGTGCCTCACAGGCCAGTATCAGGCTCATGGCTGCTGGCTGTGCTTGTGAGGTCACAGCAGCCTCAGTGCCTCCTCTGCCAGTGCCATGCTCATGGCTGCTGGCTGTGCTTGTGAGGTCACAGCAGCCTCAGTGCCTCCTAGGCCAGTATCAGGCTCATGGCTGCTGGTTGTGCTTGTGAGGTCACAGCAGCCTGAATGCCTCCTAGGCCAGTGGCAGGCTCATGGCTGCTGGCTGTGCTTGTGAGGTCACAGCAGCCTCAGTGCCTCACAGTTTAGTGTCCAGCGTCCATTGCTGGCTCTGCTTGTTTGGTCACAGCAGACTCAGTGCCTCAAAACTTAGTGTCCAGCGTCCCCTGCTGGCTGTGCTTGTGAGGTCACAGCAGCCCCAGTGCCTCCTCTGCCACTGTCAGGCTCATGGCTGCTGGCTGTGCTTCTGAGGTCACAGCAGCCTCAGTGACTCTGTGGATAGTGCCATGCTCATGGCTGCTGGCTGTGCTTCTCAGGTCACAGCAGCCTCAGTGCCTCTGAGTCCAGGGGCAGTCTCATGGCTGCTGGCTGTGCTTGTGAGGTCACAGCAGCCTGAATGCCTCCTAGCCCTGTGGCAGGCTCATGGCTGCTGGCTGTGCTTGTGACGTCACAGCAGCCTGAGTGCCTCCTAGGCCCGTGGCAGGCTCATGGCTGCTGGCTGTGCTTGTGACGTCACAGCAGCCTCAGTGCCTCCTCTGCCAGTGCCATGCTCATGGCTGCTGGCTGTGCTTGTGAGGTCACAGCAGCCTCAGTGCCTCCTAGGCCAGTATCAGGCTCATGGCTGCTGGTTGTGCTTGTGAGGTCACAGCAGCCTGAATGCCTCCTAGGCCAGTGGCAGGCTCATGGCTGCTGGCTGTGCTTGTGAGGTCACAGCAGACTCAGTGCCTCAAAAGTTAATGTCCAGCGTCCCCTGCTGGCTCTGCTTGTGAGGACACAGCAGACTCAGTGCCTCATAGGTTAGTGTGCAGCGCCCCCTGCTGGCTGTGCTTGTGAGGTCAGAACAGCCTCAGTGCCTCACAGGCCAGTTTCAGGCTCATGGCTGCTGGCTGTGCTTGTGAGGTCACAGCAGCCTCAGTGCCTCCTATGCCAGTATCAGGCTCATGGCTGCTGGCTGTGCTTCTGAGGTCACAGAAACCTGAATACCTCCTAGGCCAGTGGCAGGCTCATGGCTGCTGGCTGTGCTTGTGAGGTCACAGAGGCCTGAATGCCTCCGAGGCCAGTGGCAGGCTCATGGCTGATGGCTGTGCTTGTGAGGTTATAGCAGCCTCAGTGCCTCACAGTTTAGTGTCCAGCGTCCATTGCTGGCTCTGCTTGTTTGGTCACAGCAGACTCAGTGCCTCATAGGTTAGTGTCCAGCACCCCCTGCTGGCTCTGCTTGTGACGTCACAGCAGACACAGTGCCTCACAGGCCAGTATCAGGCTCATGGCTGCTGGCTGTGCTTGTGAGGTCACAGCAGCCTCAGTGCCTCCTCTGCCAGTGCCATGCTCATGGCTGCTGGCTGTGCTTGTGAGGTCACAGCAGCCTCAGTGCCTCACAGGCCAGTATCAGGCTCATGGCTGCTGGCTGTGCTTGTGATGTCACAGCAGCCTCAGTGCCTCCGAGGCCAGTATCAGGCTCATGGCTGCTGGCTGTGCTTGTGAGGTCACAGCAGCCTCAGTGCCTCCCAGGCCAGTGTCAGGCTCATGGCTGCTGGCTGTGCTTGTGAGGTCACAGCAGCCCCAGTGCCTCCTCTGCCACTGTCAGGCTCATGGCTGCTGGCTATGCTTCTGAGGTCACAGCAGACTCAGTGACTCTGTGGACAGTGCCATGCTCATGGCTGCTGGCTGTGCTTGTGAGGTCACAGCAGCCTCAGTGCCTCCTCTGCCAGTGCCATGCTCATGGCTGCTGGCTGTGCTTGTAACGTCACAGCAGCCTGAGTGCCTCCTAGGCCCGTGGCAGGCTCATGGCTGCTGGCTGTGATTGTGACGTCACAGCAGCCTCAGTGCCTCCTCTGCCAGTGGCAGTCTCATGGCTGCTGGCTGTGCTTGTGACATCACAGCAGCCTGAGTGCCTCCTAGGCCCGTGGCAGGCTCATGGCTGCTGGCTGTCATTGTGACGTCACAGCAGTCTCAGTGCCTGCTCTGCCAGTGCCATGCTCATGGCTGCTGGCTGTGCTTGTGAGGTCACAGCAGCCTCAGTGCCTCCTAGGCCAGTATCAGGCTCATGGCTGCTGGTTGTGCTTGTGAGGTCACAGCAGCCTGAATGCCTACTAGGCCAGTGGCAGGCTCATGGCTGCTGGCTGTGCTTGTGAGGTTATAGCAGCCTCAGTGCCTCACAGTTTAGTGTCCAGCGTCCATTGCTGGCTTTGCTTGTTTGGTCACAGCAGACTCAGTGCCTCATAGGTTAGTGTCCAGCGCCCCCTGCGGTTAGTGTCCAGTGCCCCCTGCTGGCTCTGCTTGTGAGGTCACAGCAGACTCAGTGCCTCCCAGGCCAATATCAGGCTCATGGCTGCTTGCTGTGCTTGTGACGTCACAGCAGACACAGTGCCTCCTAGGCCCGTGCCATGGTCATGGCTGCTGGCTGTGCTTGTGAGGTCACAGCAGCCTCAGTGCCTCCTAGGCCAGTATCAGGCTCATGGCTGCTGGCTGTGCTTGTGAGGTCACCGCAGCCTCATTGCCCCAAAAGTTAGTGTCCAGCGTCCCCTGCTGGCTCTGCTTGTGAGGTCACAGCAGACTCAGTGCCTCAAAACTTAGTGTCCAGCGTCCCCTGCTGGCTGTGCTTGTGAGGTCACAGCAGCCCCAGTGCCTCCGAGGCAAGTGCCATGTTCATGGCTGCTGCCTGTGCTTGTGAGGTCACAGCAGCCTCAGTGACTCTGTGGATAGTGCCATGCTCATGGCTGCTGGCTGTGCTTGTGAGGTCACAGCAGCCTCAGTGCCTCTGAGTCCAGGGGCAGTCTCATGGCTGCTGGCTGTGCTTGTGAGGTCACAGCAGCCTGAATGCCTCCTAGCCCTGTGGCAGGCTCATGGCTGCTGGCTGTGCTTGTGACGTCACAGCAGCCTGAGTGCCTCCTAGGCCCATGGCAGGCTCATGGCTGCTGGCTGTCATTGTGACGTCACAGCAGCCTCAGTGCCTCCTCTGCCAGTGCCATGCTCATGGCTGCTGGCTGTGCTTGTGAGGTCACAGCAGCCTCAGTGCCTCCTAGGCCAGTATCAGGCTCATGGCTGCTGGTTGTGCTTCTGAGGTCACAGCAGCCTGAATGCCTCCTAGGCCAATATCAGGCTCATGGCTGCTGGCTGTGCTTGTGAGGTCACAGCAGCCTCAGTGCCTCCTAGGCCCGTGCCATGCTCATGGCTGCTGGCTGTGCTTGTGAGGTCACAGCAGCCTCAGTGCCTCCTAGGCCAGTATCAGGCTCATGGCTGCTGGCTGTGCTTGTGAGGTCACAGCAGCCTCAGTGACTCTGTGGACAGTGCCATGCTCATGGCTGCTGGCTGTGCTTGTGAGGTCACAGCAGCCTCAGTGCCTCCTAGGCCAGTATCAGGCTCATGGCTGCTGGCTGTGCTTCTGAGGTCACAGAAATCTCAATGCCTCCTAGGCCAGTGGCAGGCTCATGGCTGCTGGCTGTGATTGTGACGTCACAGCAGCCTCAGTGCCTCCTCTGCCAGTGCCATGCTCATGGCTGCTGGCTGTGCTTGTGACATCACAGCAGCCTGAGTGCCTCCTAGGCCCGTGGCAGGCTCATGGCTGCTGGCTGTCATTGTGAGGTCACAGCAGGCTCAGTGTCTCCGTGGATAGTGCCATGCTCATGGCTGCTGGCTGTGCTTGTGAGGTCACAGCAGCCTCAGTGCCTCCTAGGCCAGTATCAGGCTCATGGCTGCTGGTTGTGCTTGTGAGGTCACAGCAGCCTGAATGCCTCCTAGGCCAGTGGCAGGCTCATGGCTGCTGGCTGTGCTTGTGAGGTTATAGCAGCCTCAGTGCCTCACAGTTTAGTGTCCAGCGTCCATTGCTGGCTCTGCTTGTTTGGTCACAGCAGACTCAGTGCCTCATAGGTTAGTGTGCAGCGCCCCCTGCTGGCTCTGCTTGTGAGGTCACAGCAGACTCAGTGCCTCACAGGCCAGTATCAGGCTCATGGCTGCTGGCTGTGCTTGTGAGGTCACAGCAGCCTCAGTGCCTCCTCTGCCACTGCCATGCTCTTGGCTGCTGCCTGTGCTTGTGAGGTCACAGCAGCCTCAGTGCCTCCTAGGCCAGTATCAGGCTCATGGCTGCTGGCTGTGGTTCTGAAGGTCACAGAAACCTGAATGCCTCCTAGGCCAGTGGCAGGCTCATGGCTGCTGGCTGTGCTTGTGAGGTCACAGCAGACTCAGTGCCTCATCATTTAGTGTCCAGCGTCCCCTGCTGGCTCTGCTTGTGAGGTCACAGCAGACTCAGTTCCTCTCAGGCCAGTATCAGGCTCATGGCTGCTGGCTGTGCTTGTGACGTCACAGCAGCCTCAGTGGCTCCTCTGCCAGTGCCATGCTCATGGCTGCTGGCTGTGTTTGTGAGGTCACAACAGCCTCAGTGCCTCCGAGGCCAGTATCAGGCTCATGGCTGCTGGCTGTGCTTCTGAGGTCACAGCAGCCTCAGTGCCTCCCAGGCCAGTGTCAGGCTCATGGCTGCTGGCTGTCATTGTGACGTCACAGCAGCCTCAGTGCCTCCTCTGCCACTGCCATGCTCATGGCTGCTGGCTGTGCTTGTGAGGTCACAGCAGCCTCAGTGCCTCCTCTGCCAGTGTCAGGCTCATGGCTGCTGGCTCTGCTTGTGACGTCACAGCAGCCTCAGTGCCTCATAGTTTAGTGTCCATCGTCCCCTGCTGGCTCTGCTTGTGAGGTCACAGCAGACTCAGTGCCTCATCGTTTAGTGTCCAGCGCCCCCTGCTGGCTGTGCTTGTGAGGTCACAGCAGCCTCAGTGCCTCCTAGGCCAGTATCAGGCTCATGGCTGCTGGCTGTGCTTGTGAGGTCACAGCAGCCTCAGTGCCTCCTCTGCCAGTGCCATGCTCATGGCTGCTGGCTGTGCTTCTGAGGTCACAGAAATCTCAATGCCTCCTAGGCCAGTGCCATGCTCATGGCTGCTGGCTGTGCTTGTGACATCACAGCAGCCTGAGTGCCTCCTAGGCCCGTGGCAGGCTCATGGCTGCTGGCTGTCATTGTGAGGTCACAGCAGGCTCAGTGTCTCCGTGGATAGTGCCATGCTCATGGCTGCTGGCTGTGCTTGTGAGGTCACAGCAGCCTCAGTGCCTCCTAGGCCAGTATCAGGCTCATGGCTGCTGGTTGTGCTTGTGAGGTCACAGCAGCCTCAGTGCCTCCTCTGCCAGTGCCATGCTCATGGCTGCTGGCTGTGCTTGTGACATCACAGCAGCCTGAGTGCCTCCTAGGCCCGTGGCAGGCTCATGGCTGCTGGCTGTCATTGTGAGGTCACAGCAGCCTCAGTGATTCTGTGGATAGTGCCATGCTCATGGCTGCTGGCTGTGCTTGTGAGGTCACAGCAGCCTCAGTGCCTCTGAGTCCAGGGGCAGTCTCATGGCTGCTGGCTGTGCTTGTGAGGTCACAGCAGCCTGAATGCCTCCTAGGCCAGTGGCAGGCTCATGGCTGCTGGCTGTGCTTGTGACGTCACAGCAGCCTGAGTGCCTCCTAGGCCCATGGCAGGCTCATGGCTGCTGGCTGTCATTGTGACGTCACAGCAGCCTCAGTGCCTCCTCTGCCAGTGCCATGCTCATGGCTGCTGGCTGTGTTTGTGAGGTCACAACAGCCTCAGTGCCTCCGAGGCCAGTATCAGGCTCATGGCTGCTGGCTGTGCTTCTGAGGTCACAGCAGCCTCAGTGCCTCCCAGGCCAGTGTCAGGCTCATGGCTGCTGGCTGTCATTGTGACGTCACAGCAGCCTCAGTGCCTCCTCTGCCACTGCCATGCTCATGGCTGCTGGCTGTGCTTGTGAGGTCACAGCAGCCTCAGTGCCTCCTCTGCCAGTGTCAGGCTCATGGCTGCTGGCTCTGCTTGTGACGTCACAGCAGCCTCAGTGCCTCATAGTTTAGTGTCCATCGTCCCCTGCTGGCTCTGCTTGTGAGGTCACAGCAGACTCAGTGCCTCATCGTTTAGTGTCCAGCGCCCCCTGCTGGCTGTGCTTGTGAGGTCACAGCAGCCTCAGTGCCTCCTAGGCCAGTATCAGGCTCATGGCTGCTGGCTGTGCTTGTGAGGTCACAGCAGCCTCAGTGCCTCCTCTGCCACTGCCATGCTCATGGCTGCTGGCTGTGCTTGTGAGGTCACAGCAGCCTCAGTGCCTCCTAGGCCAGTATCAGGCTCATGGCTGCTGGCTGTGCTTGTGAGGTCACAGCAGCCTCAGTGACTCTGTGGACAGTGCCATGCTCATGGCTGCTGGCTGTGCTTGTGAGGTCACAGCAGCCTCAGTGCCTCTAGGCCAGTATCAGGCTCATGGCTGCTGGCTGTGCTTCTGAGGTCACAGAAATCTCAATGCCTCCTAGGCCAGTGGCAGGCTCATGGCTGCTGGCTGTGATTGTGACGTCACAGCAGCCTCAGTGCCTCCTCTGCCAGTGCCATGCTCATGGCTGCTGGCTGTGCTTGTGACATCACAGCAGCCTGAGTGCCTCCTAGGCCCGTGGCAGGCTCATGGCTGCTGGCTGTCATTGTGAGGTCACAGCAGGCTCAGTGTCTCCGTGGATAGTGCCATGCTCATGGCTGCTGGCTGTGCTTGTGAGGTCACAGCAGCCTCAGTGCCTCCTAGGCCAGTATCAGGCTCATGGCTGCTGGTTGTGCTTGTGAGGTCACAGCAGCCTGAATGCCTCCTAGGCCAGTGCCATGCTCATGGCTGCTGGCTGTGCTTGTGAGGTTATAGCAGCCTCAGTGCCTCACAGTTTAGTGTCCAGCGTCCATTGCTGGCTCTGCTTGTTTGGTCACAGCAGACTCAGTGCCTCATAGGTTAGTGTCCAGCTCCCCCTGCTGGCTCTGCTTGTGAGGTCACAACAGACTCAGTGCCTCCTAGACCAGTATCAGGCTCATGGCTGCTGGCTGTGCTTCTGAGGTCACAGAAACCTGAATGCCTCCTAGGCCCGTGCCATGCTCATGGCTGCTGGCTGTGCTTGTGAGGTCACAGCAGCCTCAGTGCCTCATCGTTTAGTGTCCAGCGTCCCCTGCTGGCTCTGCTTGTGAGGTCACAGCAGCCTCAGTGCCTCACAGGCCAATATCAGGTTCATGGCTGCTGGCTGTGATTGTGAGGTCACAGCAGCCTCAGTGCATCCTCTGCCAGTGGCAGTCTCATGGCTGCTGGCTGTGCTTGTGACATCACAGCAGCCTCAGTGCCTCCTCTGCCAGTGCCATGCTCATGGCTGCTGGCTGTGCTTGTGAGGTCACAGCAGCCTCAGTGCCTCCTAGGCCAGTATCAGGCTCATGGCTGCTGGTTGTGCTTGTGACGTCACAGCAGCCTGAGTGCCTCCTAGGCCAGTGGCAGGCTCATGGCTGCTGGCTGTGCTTGTGAGGTCACAGCAGCCTCAGTGCCTCATAGTTTAGTGTCCAGCGTCCCCTGCTGGCTCTGCTTCTAAGGCCACAGCAGACTCAGTGCCTCATAGGTTAGTGTGCAGCGCCCCCTGCTGGCTGTGCTTGTGAGGTCACAGCAGCCTCAGTGCCTCACAGGCCAGTATCAGGCTCATGGCTGCTGGCTGTGCTTGTGAGGTCACAGCAGCCTCAGTGCCTCCTCTGCCACTGCCATGCTCTTGGCTGCTGCCTGTGCTTGTGAGGTCACAGCAGCCTCAGTGCCTCCTAGGCCAGTATCAGGCTCATGGCTGCTGGCTGTGCTTCTGAAGGTCACAGAAACCTGAATGCCTCCTAGGCCAGTGGCAGGCTCATGGCTGCTGGCTGTGCTTGTGAGGTCACAGCAGACTCAGTGCCTCATCATTTAGTGTCCAGCGTCCCCTGCTGGCTCTGCTTGTGAGGTCACAGCAGACTCAGTTCCTCTCAGGCCAGTATCAGGCTCATGGCTGCTGGCTGTGCTTGTGACGTCACAGCAGCCTCAGTGCCTCCTCTGCCAGTGCCATGCTCATGGCTGCTGGCTGTGTTTGTGAGGTCACAACAGCCTCAGTGCCTCCGAGGCCAGTATCAGGCTCATGGCTGCTGGCTGTGCTTGTGAGGTCACAGCAGCCTCAGTGCCTCCCAGGCCAGTGTCAGACTCATGGCTGCTGGCTGTCATTGTGACGTCACAGCAGCCTCAGTGCCTCCTCTGCCACTGCCATGCTCATGGCTGCTGGCTGTGCTTGTGAGGTCACAGCAGCCTCAGTGCCTCCTCTGCCAGTGTCAGGCTCATGGCTGCTGGCTCTGCTTGTGACGTCACAGCAGCCTCAGTGCCTCATAGTTTAGTGTCCAGCGTCCCCTGCTGGCTCTGCTTGTGAGGTCACAGCAGACTCAGTGCCTCATCGTTTAGTGTCCAGCGCCCCCTGCTGGCTGTGCTTGTGAGGTCACAGCAGCCTCAGTGCCTCCTAGGCCAGTATCAGGCTCATGGCTGCTGGCTGTGCTTCTGAGGTCACAGCAGCCTCAGTGCCTCCCAGGCCAGTGTCAGGCTCATGGCTGCTGGCTGTCATTGTGACGTCACAGCAGCCTCAGTGCCTCCTCTGCCACTGCCATGCTCATGGCTGCTGGCTGTGCTTGTGAGGTCACAGCAGCCTCAGTGCCTCCTCTGCCAGTGTCAGGCTCATGGCTGCTGGCTCTGCTTGTGACGTCACAGCAGCCTCAGTGCCTCATAGTTTAGTGTCCAGCGTCCCCTGCTGGCTCTGCTTGTGAGGTCACAGCAGACTCAGTGCCTCATCGTTTAGTGTCCAGCGCCCCCTGCTGGCTGTGCTTGTGAGGTCACAGCAGCCTCAGTGCCTCCTAGGCCAGTATCAGGCTCATGGCTGCTGGCTGTGCTTGTGAGGTCACAGCAGCCTCAGTGCCTCCTCTGCCAGTGCCATGCTCATGGCTGCTGGCTGTGCTTGTGAGGTCACAGCAGCCTGAGTGCCTCCTAGGCCCGTGGCAGGCTCATGGCTGCTGGCTGTCATTGTGACGTCACAGCAGCCTCAGTGCCTCCTCTGCCAGTGCCATGCTCATGGCTGCTGGCTGTGCTTGTGA
Organism: Dromaius novaehollandiae; assembly: GCF_036370855.1. Lineage (NCBI taxonomy): Eukaryota > Metazoa > Chordata > Aves > Casuariiformes > Dromaiidae > Dromaius > Dromaius novaehollandiae. The sequence goes on from NC_088116.1 coordinate 14,843,188, forward strand.
GGTCACAGCAGCCTCAGTGCCTCCTAGGCCAGTATCAGGCTCATGGCTGCTGGTTGTGCTTGTGACGTCACAGCAGCCTGAGTGCCTCCTAGGCCAGTGGCAGGCTCATGGCTGCTGGCTGTGCTTGTGAGGTCACAGCAGCCTCAGTGCCTCATAGTTTAGTGTCCAGCGTCCCCTGCTGGCTCTGCTTCTGAGGCCACAGCAGACTCAGTGCCTCATAGGTTAGTGTGCAGCGCCCCCTGCTGGCTGTGCTTGTGAGGTCACAGCAGCCTCAGTGCCTCACAGGCCAGTATCAGGCTCATGGCTGCTGGCTGTGCTTGTGAGGTCACAGCAGCCTCAGTGCCTCCTCTGCCACTGCCATGCTCTTGGCTGCTGCCTGTGCTTGTGAGGTCACAGCAGCCTCAGTGCCTCCTAGGCCAGTATCAGGCTCATGGCTGCTGGCTGTGCTTCTGAAGGTCACAGAAACCTGAATGCCTCCTAGGCCAGTGGCAGGCTCATGGCTGCTGGCTGTGCTTGTGAGGTCACAGCAGACTCAGTGCCTCATCATTTAGTGTCCAGCGTCCCCTGCTGGCTCTGCTTGTGAGGTCACAGCAGACTCAGTGCCTCTCAGGCCAGTATCAGGCTCATGGCTGCTGGCTGTGCTTGTGACGTCACAGCAGCCTCAGTGCCTCCTCTGCCAGTGCCATGCTCATGGCTGCTGGCTGTGTTTGTGAGGTCACAACAGCCTCAGTGCCTCCGAGGCCAGTATCAGGCTCATGGCTGCTGGCTGTGCTTCTGAGGTCACAGCAGCCTCAGTGCCTCCCAGGCCAGTGTCAGACTCATGGCTGCTGGCTGTCATTGTGACGTCACAGCAGCCTCAGTGCCTCCTCTGCCACTGCCATGCTCATGGCTGCTGGCTGTGCTTGTGAGGTCACAGCAGCCTCAGTGCCTCCTCTGCCAGTGTCAGGCTCATGGCTGCTGGCTCTGCTTGTGACGTCACAGCAGCCTCAGTGCCTCATAGTTTAGTGTCCAGCGTCCCCTGCTGGCTCTGCTTGTGAGGTCACAGCAGACTCAGTGCCTCATCGTTTAGTGTCCAGCGCCCCCTGCTGGCTGTGCTTGTGAGGTCACAGCAGCCTCAGTGCCTCCTAGGCCAGTATCAGGCTCATGGCTGCTGGCTGTGCTTCTGAGGTCACAGCAGCCTCAGTGCCTCCCAGGCCAGTGTCAGGCTCATGGCTGCTGGCTGTCATTGTGACGTCACAGCAGCCTCAGTGCCTCCTCTGCCACTGCCATGCTCATGGCTGCTGGCTGTGCTTGTGAGGTCACAGCAGCCTCAGTGCCTCCTCTGCCAGTGTCAGGCTCATGGCTGCTGGCTCTGCTTGTGACGTCACAGCAGCCTCAGTGCCTCATAGTTTAGTGTCCAGCGTCCCCTGCTGGCTCTGCTTGTGAGGTCACAGCAGACTCAGTGCCTCATCGTTTAGTGTCCAGCGCCCCCTGCTGGCTGTGCTTGTGAGGTCACAGCAGCCTCAGTGCCTCCTAGGCCAGTATCAGGCTCATGGCTGCTGGCTGTGCTTGTGAGGTCACAGCAGCCTCAGTGCCTCCTCTGCCAGTGCCATGCTCATGGCTGCTGGCTGTGCTTGTGAGGTCACAGCAGCCTGAGTGCCTCCTAGGCCCGTGGCAGGCTCATGGCTGCTGGCTGTCATTGTGACGTCACAGCAGCCTCAGTGCCTCCTCTGCCAGTGCCATGCTCATGGCTGCTGGCTGTGCTTGTGAGGTCACAGCAGCCTCAGTGCCTCCTAGGCCAGTATCAGGATCATGGCTGCTGGCTCTGCTTGTGAGGTCACAGCAGCCTGAATGCCTCCTAGGCCAGTGGCAGGCTCATGGCTGCTGGCTCTGCTTGTGAGGTTATAGCAGCCTCAGTGCCTCACAGTTTAGTGTCCAGCGTCCATTGCTGGCTCTGCTTGTTTGGTCACAGCAGACTCCGTGCCTCATAGGTTAGTGTCCAGCGCCCCCTGCTGGCTGTGCTTGTGAGGTCACAGCAGACTCAGCGCCTCCCAGGCCAATATCAGGCTCATGGCTGCTGGCTGTGCTTGTGACGTCACAGCAGACACAGTGCCTCCTAGGCCCGTGCCATGCTCATGGCTGCTGGCTGTGCTTGTGAGGTCACAGCAGCCTCAGTGCCTCCTAGGCCAGTATCAGGCTCATGGCTGCTGGCTGTGCTTGTGAGGTCACAGCAGCCTCAGTGCCCTCTAGGCCAGTATCAGGCTCATGGCTGCTGGCTGGGCTTCTGAGGTCAGAGAAATCTGTATGCCTCCTAGGCCAGTGTCAGGCTCATGGCTGCTGGCTGTGCTTGTGACGTCACAGCAGCCTCAGTGCCTCATAGTTTAGTGTCCAGCGTCCCCTGCTGGCTGTGCTTGTGAGGGCACAGCAGACTCAGTGCCTCATAGGTTAGTGTGCAGCGCCCCCTGCTGGCTGTGCTTGGGAGGTCACAGCAGCCTCAGTGCCTCACAGGCCAGTATCAGGCTCATGGCTGCTGGCTGTGCTTGTGAGGTCACAGCAGCCTCAGTGCCTCCTCTGCCAGTGCCATGCTCATGGCTGCTGGCTGTGCTTGTGACATCACAGCAGCCTGAGTGCCTCCTAGGCCCGTGGCAGGCTCATGGCTGCTGGCTGTCATTGTGACGTCACAGCAGCCTCAGTGCCTCCTCTGCCAATGCCATGCTCATGGCTGCTGGCTGTGCTTGTGAGGTCACAGCAGCCTTAGTGCCTCCTAGGCCAGTATCAGGTTCATGGCTGCTGGTTGTGCTTGTGAGGTCACAGCAGCCTGAATGCCTCCTAGGCCAGTGGCAGGCTCATGGCTGCTGGCTGTGCTTGTGAGGTTATAGCAGCCTCAGTGCCTCACAGTTTAGTGTCCAGCGTCCCCTGCTGGCTCTGCTTGTTTGATCACAGCAGACTCAGTGCCTCATAGGTTAGTGTCCAGCGCCCCCTGCTGGCTCTGCTTGTGAGGTCACAGCAGACTCAGCGCCTCCCAGGCCAATATCAGGCTCATGGCTGCTGGCTGTGCTTGTGACGTCACAGCAGACACAGTGCCTCCTAGGCCTGTGCCATGGTCATGGCTGCTGGCTGTGCTTGTGAGGTTATAGCAGCCTCAGTGCCTCACAGTTTAGTGTCCAGCGTCCATTGCTGGCTCTGCTTGTTTGATCACAGCAGACTCAGTGCCTCATAGGTTAGTGTCCAGCGCCCCCTGCTGGCTCTGCTTGTGAGGTCACAGCAGCCTCAGTGCCTCTCAGGCCAGTATCAGGCTCATGGCTGCTGGCTGTGCTTGTGAGGTCACAGCAGCCCCAGTGCCTCCTAGGCCCATGCCATGCTCATGGCTGCTGGCTGTGCTTGTGAGGTCACAGCAGCCCCAGTGCCTCCTAGGCCAGTATCAGGCTCATGGCTGCTGGCTGTGCTTCTGAAGTCACAGCAGCCTCAGTGCCTCCTAGGCCAGTGGCAGGCTCATGGCTGCTGGCTGTGCTTGTGAGGTCACAGCAGACTCAGTGCCCCAAAAGTTAGTGTCCAGCGTCCCCTGCTGGCTGTGATTGTGAGGTCACAGCAGCCCCAGTGCCTCCTCTGCCAGTGTCAGGCTCATGGCTGCTGGCTGTGCTTCTGAGGTCACAGCAGCCTCAGTGACTCTGTGGATAGTGCCATGCTCATGGCTGCTGGCTGTGCTTCTCAGGTCACAGCAGCCTCAGTGCCTCTGAGTCCAGGGGCAGTCTCATGGCTGCTGGCTGTGCTTGTGAGGTCACAGCAGCCTGAATGCCTCCTAGCCCTGTGGTAGGCTCATGGCTGCTGGCTGTGCTTCTGAGGTCACAGCAGCCTCAGTGACTCTGTGGATAGTGCCATGCTCATGGCTGCTGGCTGTGCTTGTGACGTCACAGCAGCCTCAGTGCCTCCTAGGCCCGTGGCAGGCTCATGGCTGCTGGCTGTCATTTTGACGTCACAGCAGCCTCAGTGCCTCCTCTGCCAGTGCCATGCTCATGGCTGCTGGCTGTGCTTGTGAGGTCACAGCAGCCTCAGTGCCTCACAGGCCAGTATCAGGCTCATGGCTGCTGGCTGTGCTTGTGAGGTCACAGCAGCCTCAGTGCCTCCTCTGCCAGTGGCAGTCTCATGGCTGCTGGCTGTGCTTGTGAGGTCACAGCAGCCTCAGTGCCTCCTAGGCCAGTATCAGGCTCATGGCTGCTGGCTGTGCTTGTGAGGTCACAGCAGCCTCAGTGCCCCCTAGGCCAGTATCAGGTCACGGCTGCTGTCTGGGCTTCTGAGGTCAGAGAAATCTGAATGCCTGCTAGGCCCGTGTCAGGCTCATGGCTGCTGGCTGTGCTTGTGACGTCACAGCAGCCTCAGTGCCTCATAGGTTAGTGTGCAGCGCCCCCTGCTGGCTGTGCTTGGGAGGTCACAGCAGCCTCAGTGCCTCCTCTGCCAGTGCCATGCTCATGGCTGCTGGCTGTGCTTGTGACGTCACAGCAGCCTGAGTGCCTCCTAGGCCCGTGGCAGGCTCATGACTGCTGGCTGTGCTTGTGACGTCACAGCAGCCTCAGTGCCTCCTCTGCCAGTGCCATGCTCATGGCTGCTGGCTGTGCTTGTGAGGTCACAGCAGCCTCAGTGCCTCCTAGGCCAGTATCAGGCTCATGGCTGCTGGTTGTGCTTGTGAGGTCACAGCAGCCTGAATGCCTCCTAGGCCAGTGGCAGGCTCATGGCTGCTGGCTGTGCTTGTGAGGTTATAGCAGCCTCAGTGCCTCACAGTTTAGTGTCCAGCGTCCATTGCTGGCTCTGCTTGTTTGGTCACAGCAGACTCAGTGCCTCATAGGTTAGTGTCCAGCGCCCCCTGCTGGCTCTGCTTGTGAGGTCACAGCAGACTCAGCGCCTCCCAGGCCAATATCAGGCTCATGGCTGCTGGCTGTGCTTGTGACGTCACAGCAGACACAGTGCCTCCTAGGCCCGTGCCATGCTCATGGCTGCTGGCTGTGCTTGTGAGGTCACAGCAGCCTCAGTGCCTCCGAGGCCAGTATCAGGCTCATGGCTACTGGCTGTGCTTGTGAGGTCACAGCAGCCTCAGTGACTCCTAGGCCAGTGGCAGGCTCATGGCTGCTGGCTGTGCTTGTGAGGTTATAGCAGCCTCAGTGCCTCACAGTTTAGTGTCCAGCGTCCATTGCTGGCTCTGCTTGTTTGGTCACAGCAGATTCAGTGCCTCCTCTGCCAGTGTCAGGCTCATGGCTGCTGGCTGTGCTTCTGAGGTCACAGCAGCCTCAGTGACTCTGTGGATAGTGCCATGCTCATGGCTGCTGGCTGTGCTTCTCAGGTCACAGCAGCCTCAGTGCCTCTGAGTCCAGGGGCAGTCTCATGGCTGCTGGCTGTGCTTGTGAGGTCACAGCAGCCTGAATGCCTCCTAGCCCTGTGGCAGGCTCATGGCTGCTGGCTGTGATTGTGAGGTCACAGCAGCCTCAGTGCCTCCTCTGCCAGTGCCATGCTCATGGCTGCTGGCTGTGCTTGTGACGTCACAGCAGCCTCAGTGCCTCCTAGGCCCGTGGCAGGCTCATGGCTGCTGGCTGTCATTTTGACGTCACAGCAGCCTCAGTGCCTCCTCTGCCAGTGCCATGCTCATGGCTGCTGGCTGTGCTTGTGAGGTCACAGCAGCCTCAGTGCCTCCCAGGCCAGTGTCAGGCTCATGGCTGCTGGCTGTGCTTGTGAGGTCACAGCAGCCTCAGTGCCTCCTCTGCCAGTGGCAGTCTCATGGCTGCTGGCTGTGCTTGTGAGGTCACAGCAGCCTCAGTGCCTCCTAGGCCAGTATCAGGCTCATGGCTGCTGGCTGTGCTTGTGAGGTCACAGCAGCCTCAGTGCCCCCTAGGCCAGTATCAGGCTCACGGCTGCTGGCTGGGCTTCTGAGGTCAGAGAAATCTGAATGCCTCCTAGGCCAGTGTCAGGCTCATGGCTGCTGGCTGTGCTTGTGACGTCACAGCAGCCTCAGTGCCTCATAGGTTAGTGTGCAGCGCCCCCTGCTGGCTGTGCTTGGGAGGTCACAGCAGCCTCAGTGCGTCCTCTGCCAGTGCCATGCTCATGGCTGCTGGCTGTGCTTGTGACATCACAGCACCCTGACTGCCTCCTAGGCCCGTGGCAGGCTCATGGCTGCTGGCTGTCATTGTGACGTCACAGCAGCCTCAGTGCCTCCTCTGCCAGTGCCATGCTCATGGCTGCTGGCTGTGCTTGTGAGGTCACAGCAGCCTCAGTGCCTCCTAGGCCAGTATCAGGCTCATGGCTGCTGGTTGTGCTTGTGAGGTCACAGCAGCCTGAATGCCTCCTAGGCCAGTGGCAGGCTCATGGCTGCTGGCTGTGCTTGTGAGGTCACAGCAGCCTCAGTGCCTCACAGTTTAGTGTCCAGCGTCCATTGCTTGCTCTGCTTGTTTGGTCACAGCAGACTCAGTGCCTCATAGGTTAGTGTCCAGCGCCCCCTGCTGGCTCTGCTTGTGAGGTCACCGCAGCCTCAGTGCCTCCGAGGCCAGTATCAGGCTCATGGCTGCTGGCTGTGCTTGTGAGGTCACAGCAGCCTGAATGCCTCCTAGCCCTGTGGCAGGCTCCTGGCTGCTGGCTATGATTGTGAGGTCACAGCAGCCTCAGTGCCTCATAGTTTAGTGTCCAGCGTCCCCTGCCGGCTCTGCTTGTGAGGTCACATCAGACTCAGTGCCTCAAAACTTAGTGTCCAGCGCCCCCTGCTGGCTGTGCTTGTGAGGTCACAGCAGCCTCAGTGCCTCTCAGGCCAGTATCAGGCTCATGGCTGCTGGCTGTGCTTGTGAGGTCACACCAGCCTCAGTGCCTCCTCTGCCAGTGCCATGCTCATGGCTGCTGGCTGTGCTTGTGAGGTCACAGCAGCCTCAGTGCCTCCTCTGCCAGTATCAGGCTCATGGCTGCTGGCTGTGCTTCTGAGGTCACAGAGATCTGAATGCCTCCTAGGCCAGTGGCAGGCTCATGGCTGCTGGCTCTGCTTGTGAGGTCACAGCAGACTCAGTGCCTCATAGGTTAGTGTGCAGCGCCCCCTGCTGGCTGTGCTTGTGAGGTCACAGCAGCCTCAGTGCCTCACAGGCCAGTATCAGGCTCATGGCTGCTGGCTGTGCTTGTGAGGTCACAGCAGCCTCAGTGCCTCCTCTGCCAGTGCCATGCTCATGGCTGCTGGCTGTGCTTGTGAGGTCACAGCAGCCTCAGTGCCTCCTAGGCCAGTATCAGGCTCATGGCTGCTGGCTGTGCTTCTGAGGTCACAGAGGCCTGAATGCCTCCTAGGCCAGTGGCAGGCTCATGGCTGCTGGCTGTGCTTGTGAGGTCACAGCAGCCGCAGTGCCTCATCGTTTAGTGTCCAGCGTCCCCTGCTGGCTCTGCTTGTGAGGTCACAGCAGACTCAGTGCCTCATAGTTTAGTGTCCAGTGCCCTCTGCTGGCTCTGCTTGTGAGGTCACAGCAGACTCAGTGCCTCTCAGGCCAGTATCAGGCTCATGGCTGCTGGCTGTGCTTGTGAGGTCACAGCAGCCTCAGTGCCTCCTCTGCCAGTGCCATGCTCATGGCTGCTGGCTGTCCTTGTGAGGTCACAGCAGCCTCAGTGCCTCCTAGGCCAGTATCAGGCTCATGGCTGCTGGCTGTGCTTCTGAGGTCACAGCAGCCTCCGTGCCTCATAGTTTAGTGTCCAGCGTCCCCTGCTGGCTGTGCTTGTGAGGTCACAGCAGACTCAGTGCCTCAAAAGTTGGTGTCCAGCGCCCCCTGCTGGCTCTGCTTGTGAGGTCGCAGTAGACTCAGTGTCTCCGTGGATAGTACCATGCTCATGGCTGCTGGCTCTGCTTGTGAGGTCACAGCAGCCTCAGTGCCTCTCAGGCCAGTGGCAGTCTCATGGCTGCTGGCTGTGCTTGTGAGGTCACAGCAGCCTCAGTTCCTCCTAGGCCAGTATCAGGCTCATGGCTGCTGGCTGTGCTTGTGAGGTCACAGCAGCCTCAGTGCCTCCTAGGCCAGTATCAGGCTCATGGCTGCTGGCTGTGCTTCTGAGGTCACAGCAGCCTCAGTGCCTCCTAGGCCAGTGCCATGCTCATGGCTGCTGGCTGTGCTTGTGAGGTCACAGCAGCCTCAGTGCCTCATCGTTCAGTGTCCAGCATCCCCTGCTGGCTCTGCTTGTGAGGTCACAGCAGACTCAGTGCCTCATAGGTTAGTGTCCAGTGCCCCCTGCTGGCTCTGCTTGTGAGGTCACAGCAGACTCAGTGCCTCCTCTGCCAGTGCCATGCTCATGGCTGCTGGCTGTGCTTGTGACATCACAGCACCCTGACTGCCTCCTAGGCCCGTGGCAGGCTCATGGCTGCTGGCTGTCATTGTGACGTCACAGCAGCCTCAGTGCCTCATCGTTCAGTGTCCAGCATCCCCTGCTGCCTCTGCTTGTGAGGTCACAGCAGACTCAGTGCCTCATAGGTTAGTGTCCAGTGCCCCCTGCTGGCTCTGCTTGTGAGGTCACAGCAGACTCAGTGCCTCTCAGGCCAGTATCAGGCTCATGGCTGCTGGCTGTGCTTGTGACGTCACAGCAGCCTCAGTGCCTCCTCTGCCAGTGCCATGTTCATGGCTGCTGGCTGTGTTTGTGAGGTCACAGCAGCCTCAGTGCCTCACAGGCCAGTGGCAGGCTCATGGCTGCTGGCTGTGCTTGTGAGGTCACAGCAGCCTGAATGCCTCCTAGGCCAGTGGCAGGCTCATGGCTGCTGGCTGTGCTTGTGAGGTCACAGCAGCCTCAGTGCCTCATAATTTAGTGTGCAGCGTCCCCTGCTGGCTCTGGTTGTGAGGTCACAGCAGACTCAGTGCCTCATAGGTTAGTGTGCAGCGCGCCCTGCTGGCTCTGATTGTGAGGTCACAGCAGCCTCAGTGCCTCCTAGGCCAGTATCAGGCTCATGGCTGCTGGCTGTGCTTGTGAGGTCACAGAAGCCTCAGTGCCTCCTCTGCCACTGCCATGCTCATGGCTGCTGGCTGTACTTGTGAGGTCACAGCAGCCTGAATGCCTCCTAGGCCAGTGGCAGGCTCATGGCTGCTGGCTGTGCTTGTGAGGTTATAGCAGCCTCAGTGCCTCACAGTTTAGTGTCCAGCGTCCATTGCTGGCTCTGCTTGTGAGGTCACAGCAGACTCAGTGCCTGATAGGTTAGTGTCCAGGGCCCCCTGCTGGCTCTGCTTGTGAGGTCACCGCAGCCTCAGTGCCTCCGAGGCCAGTATCAGGCTCATGGCTGCTGGCTGTGCTTGTGAGGTCACAGCAGCCTGAATGCCTCCTAGCCCTGTGGCAGGCTCCTGGCTGCTGGCTATGATTGTGAGGTCACAGCAGCCTCAGTGCCTCACAGTTTAGTGTCCAGCGTCCCCTGCCGGCTCTGCTTGTGAGGTCACATCAGACTCAGTGCCTCAAAACTTAGTGTCCAGCGCCCCCTGCTGGCTGTGCTTGTGAGGTCACAGCAGCCTCAGTGCCTCTCAGGCCAGTATCAGGCTCATGGCTGCTGGCTGTGCTTGTGAGGTCACACCAGCCTCAGTGCCTCCTCTGCCAGTGCCATGCTCATGGCTGCTGGCTGTGCTTGTGAGGTCACAGCAGCCTCAGTGCCTCCTCTGCCAGTATCAGGCTCATGGCTGCTGGCTGTGCTTCTGAGGTCACAGAAATCTGAATGCCTCCTAGGCCAGTGGCAGGCTCATGGCTGCTGGCTCTGCTTGTGAGGTCACAGCAGACTCAGTGCCTCATAGGTTAGTGTGCAGCGCCCCCTGCTGGCTGTGCTTGTGAGGTCACAGCAGCCTCAGTGCCTCACAGGCCAGTATCAGGCTCATGGCTGCTGGCTGTGCTTGTGAGGTCACAGCAGCCTCAGTGCCTCCTCTGCCAGTGCCATGCTCATGGCTGCTGGCTGTGCTTCTCAGGTCACAGCAGCCTCAGTGCCTCCTAGGCCAGTATCAGGCTCATGGCTGCTGGCTGTGCTTCTGAGGTCACAGAGGCCTGAATGCCTCCTAGGCCAGTGGCAGGCTCATGGCTGCTGGCTGTGCTTGTGAGGTCACAGCAGCCGCAGTGCCTCATCATTTAGTGTCCAGCGTCCCCTGCTGGCTCTGCTTGTGAGGTCACAGCAGACTCAGTGCCTCTCAGGCCAGTATCAGGCTCATGGCTGCTGGCTGTGCTTGTGACGTCACAGCAGCCTCAGTGCCTCCTCTGCCAGTGCCATGCTCATGGCTGCTGGCTGTCCTTGTGAGGTCACAGCAGCCTCAGTGCCTCCTAGGCCAGTATCAGGCTCATGGCTGCTGGCTGTGCTTCTGAGGTCACAGCAGCCTCCGTGCCTCATAGTTTAGTGTCCAGCGTCCCCTGCTGGCTGTGCTTGTGAGGTCACAGCAGACTCAGTGCCTCAAAAGTTGGTGTCCAGCGCCCCCTGCTGGCTCTGCTTGTGAGGTCGCAGTAGACTCAGTGTCTCCGTGGATAGTACCATGCTCATGGCTGCTGGCTCTGCTTGTGAGGTCACAGCAGCCTCAGTGCCTCTCAGGCCAGTGGCAGTCTCATGGCTGCTGGCTGTGCTTGTGAGGTCACAGCAGCCTCAGTTCCTCCTAGGCCAGTATCAGGCTCATGGCTGCTGGCTGTGCTTGTGAGGTCACAGCAGCCTCAGTGCCCCCTAGGCCAGTATCAGGCTCATGGCTGCTGGCTGTGCTTCTGAGGTCACAGCAGCCTCAGTGCCTCCTAGGCCAGTGCCATGCTCATGGCTGCTGGCTGTGCTTGTGAGGTCACAGCAGCCTCAGTGCCTCATCGTTCAGTGTCCAGCATCCCCTGCTGGCTCTGCTTGTGAGGTCACAGCAGACTCAATGCCTCATAGGTTAGTGTCCAGTGCCCCCTGCTGGCTCTGCTTGTGAGGTCACAGCAGACTCAGTGCCTCCTCTGCCAGTGCCATGCTCATGGCTGCTGGCTGTGCTTGTGACATCACAGCACCCTGACTTCCTCCTAGGCCCGTGGCAGGCTCATGGCTGCTGGCTGTCATTGTGACGTCACAGCAGCCTCAGTGCCTCATCGTTCAGTGTCCAGCATCCCCTGCTCCCTCTGCTTGTGAGGTCACAGCAGACTCAGTGCCTCATAGGTTAGTGTCCAGTGCCCCCTGCTGGCTCTGCTTGTGAGGTCACAGCAGACTCAGTGCCTCTCAGGCCAGTATCAGGCTCATGGCTGCTGGCTGTGCTTGTGACGTCACAGCAGCCTCAGTGCCTCCTCTGCCAGTGCCATGCTCATGGCTGCTGGCTGTGTTTGTGAGGTCACAGCAGCCTCAGTGCCTCACAGGCCAGTGGCAGGCTCATGGCTGCTGGCTGTGCTTGTGAGGTCACAGCAGCCTGAATGCCTCCTAGGCCAGTGGCAGGCTCATGGCTGCTGGCTGTGCTTGTGAGGTCACAGCAGCCTCAGTGCCTCATAATTTAGTGTGCAGCGTCCCCTGCTGGCTCTGGTTGTGAGGTCACAGCAGCCTCAGTGCCTCACAGGCCAGTATCAGGCTCATGGCTGCTGGCTGTGCTTGTGAGGTCACAGCAGCCTCAGTGCCTCCTCTGCCAGTGCCATGCTCATGGCTGCTGGCTGTGCTTCTCAGGTCACAGCAGCCTCAGTGCCTCCTAGGCCAGTATCAGGCTCATGGCTGCTGGCTGTGCTTCTGAGGTCACAGAGGCCTGAATGCCTCCTAGGCCAGTGGCAGGCTCATGGCTGCTGGCTGTGCTTGTGAGGTCACAGCAGCCGCAGTGCCTCATCATTTAGTGTCCAGCGTCCCCTGCTGGCTCTGCTTGTGAGGTCACAGCAGACTCAGTGCCTCTCAGGCCAGTATCAGGCTCATGGCTGCTGGCTGTGCTTGTGACGTCACAGCAGCCTCAGTGCCTCCTCTGCCAGTGCCATGCTCATGACTGCTGGCTGTCCTTGTGAGGTCACAGCAGCCTCAGTGCCTCCTAGGCCAGTATCAGGCTCATGGCTGCTGGCTGTGCTTCTGAGGTCACAGCAGCCTCCGTGCCTCATAGTTTAGTGTCCAGCGTCCCCTGCTGGCTGTGCTTGTGAGGTCACAGCAGACTCAGTGCCTCAAAAGTTGGTGTCCAGCGCCCCCTGCTGGCTCTGCTTGTGAGGTCGCAGTAGACTCAGTGTCTCCGTGGATAGTACCATGCTCATGGCTGCTGGCTCTGCTTGTGAGGTCACAGCAGCCTCAGTGCCTCTCAGGCCAGTGGCAGTCTCATGGCTGCTGGCTGTGCTTGTGAGGTCACAGCAGCCTCAGTTCCTCCTAGGCCAGTATCAGGCTCATGGCTGCTGGCTGTGCTTGTGAGGTCACAGCAGCCTCAGTGCCTCCTAGGCCAGTATCAGGCTCATGGCTGCTGGCTGTGCTTCTGAGGTCACAGCAGCCTCAGTGCCTACTAGGCCAGTGCCATGCTCATGGCTGCTGGCTGTGCTTGTGAGGTCACAGCAGCCTCAGTGCCTCATCGTTCAGTGTCCAGCATCCCCTGCTGGCTCTGCTTGTGAGGTCACAGCAGACTCAGTGCCTCATAGGTTAGTGTCTAGTGCCCCCTGCTGGCTCTGCTTGTGAGGTCACAGCAGACTCAGTGCCTCCTCTGCCAGTGCCATGCTCATGGCTGCTGGCTGTGCTTGTGACATCACAGCACCCTGACTGCCTCCTAGGCCCGTGGCAGGCTCATGGCTGCTGGCTGTCATTGTGACGTCACAGCAGCCTCAGTGCCTCATCGTTCAGTGTCCAGCATCCCCTGCTGCCTCTGCTTGTGAGGTCAGAGCAGACTCAGTGCCTCATAGGTTAGTGTCCAGTGCCCCCTGCTGGCTCTGCTTGTGAGGTCACAGCAGACTCAGTGCCTCTCAGGCCAGTATCAGGCTCATGGCTGCTGGCTGTGCTTGTGACGTCACAGCAGCCTCAGTGCCTCCTCTGCCAGTGCCATGTTCATGGCTGCTGGCTGTGTTTGTGAGGTCACAGCAGCCTCAGTGCCTCACAGGCCAGTGGCAGGCTCATGGCTGCTGGCTGTGCTTGTGAGGTCACAGCAGCCTGAATGCCTCCTAGGCCAGTGGCAGGCTCATGGCTGCTGGCTGTGCTTGTGAGGTCACAGCAGCCTCAGTGCCTCATAATTTAGTGTGCAGCATCCCCTGCTGGCTCTGGTTGTGAGGTCACAGCAGACTCAGTGCCTCATAGGTTAGTGTGCAGCGCGCCCTGCTGGCTCTGATTGTGAGGTCACAGCAGCCTCAGTGCCTCCTAGGCCAGTATCAGGCTCATGGCTGCTGGCTGTGCTTGTGAGGTCACAGAAGCCTCAGTGCCTCCTCTGCCACTGCCATGCTCATGGCTGCTGGCTGTACTTGTGAGGTCACAGCAGCCTGAATGCCTCCTAGGCCAGTGGCAGGCCCATGGCTGCTGGCTGTGCTTGTGAGGTTATAGCAGCCTCAGTGCCTCACAGTTTAGTGTCCAGCGTCCATTGCTGGCTCTGCTTGTTTGGTCACAGCAGACTCAGTGCCTGATAGTTTAGTGTCCAGGGCCCCCTGCTGGCTCTGCTTGTGAGGTCACCGCAGCCTCAGTGCCTCCGAGGCCAGTATCAGGCTCATGGCTGCTGGCTGTGCTTGTGAGGTCACAGCAGCCTGAATGCCTCCTAGCCCTGTGGCAGGCTCCTGGCTGCTGGCTATGATTGTGAGGTCACAGCAGCCTCAGTGCCTCACAGTTTAGTGTCCAGCGTCCCCTGCCGGCTCTGCTTGTGAGGTCACATCAGACTCAGTGCCTCAAAACTTAGTGTCCAGCGCCCCCTGCTGGCTGTGCTTGTGAGGTCACAGCAGCCTCAGTGCCTCTCAGGCCAGTATCAGGCTCATGGCTGCTGGCTGTGCTTGTGAGGTCACACCAGCCTCAGTGCCTCCTCTGCCAGTGCCATGCTCATGGCTGCTGGCTGTGCTTGTGAGGTCACAGCAGCCTCAGTGCCTCCTCTGCCAGTATCAGGCTCATGGCTGCTGGCTGTGCTTCTGAGGTCACAGAAATCTGAATGCCTCCTAGGCCAGTGGCAGGCTCATGGCTGCTGGCTCTGCTTGTGAGGTCACAGCAGACTCAGTGCCTCATAGGTTAGTGTGCAGCGCCCCCTGCTGGCTGTGCTTGTGAGGTCACAGCAGCCTCAGTGCCTCACAGGCCAGTATCAGGCTCATGGCTGCTGGCTGTGCTTGTGAGGTCACAGCAGCCTCAGTGCCTCCTCTGCCAGTGCCATGCTCATGGCTGCTGGCTGTGCTTCTCAGGTCACAGCAGCCTCAGTGCCTCCTAGGCCAGTATCAGGCTCATGGCTGCTGGCTGTGCTTCTGAGGTCACAGAGGCCTGAATGCCTCCTAGGCCAGTGGCAGGCTCATGGCTGCTGGCTGTGCTTGTGAGGTCACAGCAGCCGCAGTGCCTCATCATTTAGTGTCCAGCGTCCCCTGCTGGCTCTGCTTGTGAGGTCACAGCAGACTCAGTGCCTCTCAGGCCAGTATCAGGCTCATGGCTGCTGGCTGTGCTTGTGACGTCACAGCAGCCTCAGTGCCTCCTCTGCCAGTGCCATGCTCATGGCTGCTGGCTGTCCTTGTGAGGTCACAGCAGCCTCAGTGCCTCCTAGGCCAGTATCAGGCTCATGGCTGCTGGCTGTGCTTCTGAGGTCACAGCAGCCTCCGTGCCTCATAGTTTAGTGTCCAGCGTCCCCTGCTGGCTGTGCTTGTGAGGTCACAGCAGACTCAGTGCCTCAAAAGTTGGTGTCCAGCGCCCCCTGCTGGCTCTGCTTGTGAGGTCGCAGTAGACTCAGTGTCTCCGTGGATAGTACCATGCTCATGGCTGCTGGCTGTGCTTGTGAGGTCACAGCAGCCTCAGTGCCTCTCAGGCCAGTGGCAGTCTCATGGCTGCTGGCTGTGCTTGTGAGGTCACAGCAGCCTCAGTTCCTCCTAGGCCAGTATCAGGCTCATGGCTGCTGGCTGTGCTTGTGAGGTCACAGCAGCCTGAGTGCCTCCTAGGCCAGTATCAGGCTCATGGCTGCTGGCTGTGCTTGTGAGGTCACAGCACCCTGACTGCCTCCTAGGCCCGTGGCAGGCTCATGGCTGCTGGCTGTCATTGTGACGTCACAGCAGCCTCAGTGCCTCATCGTTCAGTGTCCAGCATCCCCTGCTGCCTCTGCTTGTGAGGTCACAGCAGACTCAGTGCCTCATAGGTTAGTGTCCAGTGCCCCCTGCTGGCTCTGCTTGTGAGGTCACAGCAGACTCAGTGCCTCTCAGGCCAGTATCAGGCTCATGGCTGCTGGCTGTGTTTGTGACGTCACAGCAGCCTCAGTGCCTCCTCTGCCAGTGCCATGTTCATGGCTGCTGGCTGTGTTTGTGAGGTCACAGCAGCCTCAGTGCCTCACAGGCCAGTGGCAGGCTCATGGCTGCTGGCTGTGCTTGTGAGGTCACAGCAGCCTGAATGCCTCCTAGGCCAGTGGCAGGCTCATGGCTGCTGGCTGTGCTTGTGAGGTCACAGCAGCCTCAGTGCCTCATAATTTAGTGTGCAGCGTCCCCTGCTGGCTCTGGTTGTGAGGTCACAGCAGACTCAGTGCCTCATAGGTTAGTGTGCAGCGCCCCCTGCTGGCTCTGATTGTGAGGTCACAGCAGCCTCAGTGCCTCCTAGGCCAGTATCAGGCTCATGGCTGCTGGCTGTGCTTGTGAGGTCACAGAAGCCTCAGTGCCTCCTCTGCCACTGCCATGCTCATGGCTGCTGGCTGTACTTGTGAGGTCACAGCAGCCTCAGTGCCTCCTAGGCCAGTATCAGGCTCATGGCTGCTGGCTGTGCTTGTGAGGTCACAGCAGCCTCAGTGCCTCAAAAGTTAGTGTCCAGTGCCCCCTGCTGGCTGTGCCTGTGAGGTCACAGCAGCCCCAGTGCCTCCTCTGCCAGGGTCAGGGGCATGGCTGCTGGCTGTGCTTGTGAGGTCACAGCAGCCTCAGTGCCTCCTAGGCCAGTGTCAGGCTCATGGCTGCTGGTTGTGCTTGTGAGGTCACAGCAGCCTGAATGCTTCCTAGGCCAGTGTCAGGCTCATGGCTGCTGGGTGTGCTTGTGAGGTCACAGCAGCCTCAGTGCCTCACAGGCCAGTATCAGGCTCATGGCTGCTGGCTGTGCTTGTGAGGTCACAGCAGCCTCAGTTCCTCCTAGGCCAGTGTCAGGCTCATGGCTGCTGGCTGTGCTTCTGAGGTCACAGAGGCCTGAATGCCTCATAGGCCAGTGGCAGGCTCATGGCTGCTGGCTGTGCTTGTGAGGTTATAGCAGCCTCAGTGCCTCACAGTTTAGTGCCCAGCGTCCATTGCTGGCTCTGCTTGTTTGGTCACAGCAGACTCAGTGCCTCATAGGTTAGTGTCCAGCGCCCCCTGCTGGCTCTGCTTGTGAGGTCACAGCAGCCTCAGTGCCTCCCAGGCCAATATCAGGCTCATGGCTGCTGGCTGTGCTTGTGACGTCACAGCAGACACAGTGCCTCCTAGGCCCGTGCCATGCTCATGGCTGCTGGCTGTGCTTGTGAGGTCACAGCAGCCTCAGTGCCTCCGAGGCCAGTATCAGGCTCATGGCTGCTGGCTGTGCTTGTGAGGTCACAGCAGACTCAGTGCCTCAAAACTTAGTGTCCAGCGTCCCCTGCTGGCTGTGCTTGTGAGGTCACAGCAGCCCCAGTGCCTCCTCTGCCACTGTCAGGCTCATGGCTGCTGCCTGTGCTTCTGAGGTCACAGCAGCCTCAGTGACTCTGTGGATAGTGCCATGCTCATGGCTGCTGGCTGTGCTTCTCAGGTCACAGCAGCCTGAATGCCTCCTAGCCCTGTGGCAGGCTCATGGCTGCTGGCTATGATTGTGAGGTCACAGCAGCCTCAGTGCCTCATAGTTTAGTGTCCAGCGTCCCCTGCTGGCTCTGCTTGTGAGGTCACATCAGACTCAGTGCCTCAAATGTTATTATCCAGCGCCCCCTGCTGGCTGTGCTTGTGAGGTCACAGCAGCCTCAGTGCCTCCTCTGCCAGTGCCATGCTCATGGCTGCTGGCTGTGCTTGTGAGGTCACACCAGCCTCAGTGCCTCCCAGGCCAGTGTCAGGCTCATGGCTGCTGGCTGTGCTTGTGAGGTCACAGCAGCCTCAGTGCCTCCTCTGCCACTGCCATGCTCATGGCTGCTGGCTGTGCTTGTGAGGTCACAGCAGCCTCAGTGCCTCCTCGGCCAGTATCAGGCTCATGGCTGTTGGCTGTGCTTCTAAGGTCACAGAAATCTGAATGCCTCCTAGGCCAGTGGCAGGCTCATGGCTGCTGGCTGTGCTTGTGAGGTCACAGCAGCCACAGTGCCTCATAGTTTAGTGTCCAGCGTCCCCTGCTGGCTCTGCTTGTGAGGTCACAGCAGACTCAGTGCCTCAAAAGTTGGTGTCCAGCGCCCCCTGCTGGCTGTGCTTTTGAGGTCACAGCAGCCTCAGTGCCTCCTCTGCCAGTGCCATGCTCATGGCTGCTGGCTGTGCTTGTGAGGTCACACCAGCCTCAGTGCCTCCCAGGCCAGTGTCAGGCTCATGGCTGCTGGCTGTGCTTGTGACATCACAGCACCCTGAGTGCCTCCTAGGCCCGTGGCAGGCTCATGGCTGCTGGCTGTCATTGTGACGTCACAGCAGCCTCAGTGCCTCCTCTGCCAGTGCCATGCTCATGGCTGCTGGCTGTGCTTGTGACGTCACAGCAGCCTCAGTGCCGCCTAGGCCAGTATCAGGCTCATGGCTGCTGGTTGTGCTTCTGAGGTCACAGCAGCCTGAATGCCTCCTAGGCCAGTGGCAGGCTCATGGCTGCTGGCTGTGCTTGTGAGGTCACAGCAGCCTCAGTGCCTCACAGTTTAGTGTCCAGCGTCCATTGCTGGCTCTGCTTGTTTGGTCACAGCAGACTCAGTGCCTCCTCTGCCACTGTCAGGCTCATGGCTGCTGGCTGTGCTTCTGAGGTCACAGCAGCCTCAGTGACTCTGTGGATAGTGCCATGCTCATGGCTGCTGGCTGTGCTTCTCAGGTCACAGCAGCCTCAGTGCCTCTGAGTCCAGGGGCAGTCTCATGGCTGCTGGCTGTGCTTGTGAGGTCACAGCAGCCTGAATGCCTCCTAGCCCTGTGGCAGGCTCATGGCTGCTGGCTATGATTGTGAGGTCACAGCAGCCCCAGTGCCTCATAGTTTAGTGTCCAGCGCCCCCTGCTGGCTGTGCTTGTGAGGTCACAGCAGCCTCAGTGCCTCCTAGGCCAGTGTGATGCTCATGGCTGCTGGATGTGCTTGTGACGTCACACCAGCCTCAGTGCCTCCCAGGCCAGTGTCAGGCTCATGGCTGCTGGCTGTGCTTGTGAGGTCACAGCAGCCTCAGTGCCTCCTCTGCCACTGCCATGCTCATGGCTGCTGGCTGTGCTTCTCAGGTCACAGCAGCCTCAGTGCCTCCTAGGCCAGTATCAGGCTCATGGCTGCTGGCTGTGCTTCTGAGGTCACAGAGGCCTGAATGCCTCCTAGGCCAGTGGCAGGCTCATGGCTGCTGGCTGTGCTTGTGAGGTCACAGCAGCCGCAGTGCCTCATCATTTAGTGTCCAGCGTCCCCTGCTGGCTCTGCTTGTGAGGTCACAGCAGACTCAGTGCCTCTCAGGCCAGTATCAGGCTCATGGCTGCTGGCTGTGCTTGTGACGTCACAGCAGCCTCAGTGCCTCCTCTGCCAGTGCCATGCTCATGGCTGCTGGCTGTCCTTGTGAGGTCACAGCAGCCTCAGTGCCTCCTAGGCCAGTATCAGGCTCATGGCTGCTGGCTGTGCTTCTGAGGTCAGAGCAGCCTCCGTGCCTCATAGTTTAGTGTCCAGCGTCCCCTGCTGGCTGTGCTTGTGAGGTCACAGCAGACTCAGTGCCTCAAAAGTTGGTGTCCAGCGCCCCCTGCTGGCTCTGCTTGTGAGGTCGCAGTAGACTCAGTGTCTCCGTGGATAGTACCATGCTCATGGCTGCTGGCTCTGCTTGTGAGGTCACAGCAGCCTCAGTGCCTCTCAGGCCAGTGGCAGTCTCATGGCTGCTGGCTGTGCTTGTGAGGTCACAGCAGCCTCAGTTCCTCCTAGGCCAGTATCAGGCTCATGGCTGCTGGCTGTGCTTGTGAGGTCACAGCAGCCTCAGTGCCTCCTAGGCCAGTATCAGGCTCATGGCTGCTGGCTGTGCTTCTGAGGTCACAGCAGCCTCAGTGCCTCCTAGGCCAGTGCCATGCTCATGGCTGCTGGCTGTGCTTGTGAGGTCACAGCAGCCTCAGTGCCTCATCGTTCAGTGTCCAGCATCCCCTGCTGGCTCTGCTTGTGAGGTCACAGCAGACTCAGTGCCTCATAGGTTAGTGTCTAGTGCCCCCTGCTGGCTCTGCTTGTGAGGTCACAGCAGACTCAGTGCCTCCTCTGCCAGTGCCATGCTCATGGCTGCTGGCTGTGCTTGTGACATCACAGCACCCTGACTGCCTCCTAGGCCCGTGGCAGGCTCATGGCTGCTGGCTGTCATTGTGACGTCACAGCAGCCTCAGTGCCTCATCGTTCAGTGTCCAGCATCCCCTGCTGCCTCTGCTTGTGAGGTCAGAGCAGACTCAGTGCCTCATAGGTTAGTGTCCAGTGCCCCCTGCTGGCTCTGCTTGTGAGGTCACAGCAGACTCAGTGCCTCTCAGGCCAGTATCAGGCTCATGGCTGCTGGCTGTGCTTGTGACGTCACAGCAGCCTCAGTGCCTCCTCTGCCAGTGCCATGTTCATGGCTGCTGGCTGTGTTTGTGAGGTCACAGCAGCCTCAGTGCCTCACAGGCCAGTGGCAGGCTCATGGCTGCTGGCTGTGCTTGTGAGGTCACAGCAGCCTGAATGCCTCCTAGGCCAGTGGCAGGCTCATGGCTGCTGGCTGTGCTTGTGAGGTCACAGCAGCCTCAGTGCCTCATAATTTAGTGTGCAGCGTCCCCTGCTGGCTCTGGTTGTGAGGTCACAGCAGACTCAGTGCCTCATAGGTTAGTGTGCAGCGCGCCCTGCTGGCTCTGATTGTGAGGTCACAGCAGCCTCAGTGCCTCCTAGGCCAGTATCAGGCTCATGGCTGCTGGCTGTGCTTGTGAGGTCACAGAAGCCTCAGTGCCTCCTCTGCCACTGCCATGCTCATGGCTGCTGGCTGTACTTGTGAGGTCACAGCAGCCTGAATGCCTCCTAGGCCAGTGGCAGGCTCATGGCTGCTGGCTGTGCTTGTGAGGTTATAGCAGCCTCAGTGCCTCACAGTTTAGTGTCCAGCGTCCATTGCTGGCTCTGCTTGTTTGGTCACAGCAGACTCAGTGCCTGATAGTTTAGTGTCCAGGGCCCCCTGCTGGCTCTGCTTGTGAGGTCACCGCAGCCTCAGTGCCTCACAGGCCAGTATCAGGCTCATGGCTGCTGGCTGTGCTTGTGAGGTCACAGCAGCCTGAATGCCTCCTAGCCCTGTGGCAGGCTCCTGGCTGCTGGCTATGATTGTGAGGTCACAGCAGCCTCAGTGCCTCACAGTTTAGTGTCCAGCGTCCCCTGCCGGCTCTGCTTGTGAGGTCACATCAGACTCAGTGCCTCAAAACTTAGTGTCCAGCGCCCCCTGCTGGCTGTGCTTGTGAGGTCACAGCAGCCTCAGTGCCTCTCAGGCCAGTATCAGGCTCATGGCTGCTGGCTGTGCTTGTGAGGTCACACCAGCCTCAGTGCCTCCTCTGCCAGTGCCATGCTCATGGCTGCTGGCTGTGCTTGTGAGGTCACAGCAGCCTCAGTGCCTCCTCTGCCAGTATCAGGCTCATGGCTGCTGGCTGTGCTTCTGAGGTCACAGAAATCTGAATGCCTCCTAGGCCAGTGGCAGGCTCATGGCTGCTGGCTCTGCTTGTGAGGTCACAGCAGACTCAGTGCCTCATAGGTTAGTGTGCAGCGCCCCCTGCTGGCTGTGCTTGTGAGGTCACAGCAGCCTCAGTGCCTCACAGGCCAGTGTCAGGCTCATGGCTGCTGGCTGTGCTTGTGAGGTCACAGCAGCCTCAGTGCCTCCTCTGCCAGTGCCATGCTCATGGCTGCTGGCTGTGCTTCTCAGGTCACAGCAGCCTCAGTGCCTCCTAGGCCAGTATCAGGCTCATGGCTGCTGGCTGTGCTTCTGAGGTCACAGAGGCCTGAATGCCTCCTAGGCCAGTGGCAGGCTCATGGCTGCTGGCTGTGCTTGTGAGGTCACAGCAGCCGCAGTGCCTCATCATTTAGTGTCCAGCGTCCCCTGCTGGCTCTGCTTGTGAGGTCACAGCAGACTCAGTGCCTCTCAGGCCAGTATCAGGCTCATGGCTGCTGGCTGTGCTTGTGACGTCACAGCAGCCTCAGTGCCTCCTCTGCCAGTGCCATGCTCATGGCTGCTGGCTGTGCTTGTGAGGTCACAGCAGCCTCAGTGCCTCCTAGGCCAGTATCAGGCTCATGGCTGCTGGCTGTGCTTCTGAGGTCACAGCAGCCTCCGTGCCTCATAGTTTAGTGTCCAGCGTCCCCTGCTGGCTGTGCTTGTGAGGTCACAGCAGACTCAGTGCCTCAAAAGTTGGTGTCCAGCGCCCCCTGCTGGCTCTGCTTGTGAGGTCGCAGTAGACTCAGTGTCTCCGTGGATAGTACCATGCTCATGGCTGCTGGCTCTGCTTGTGAGGTCACAGCAGCCTCAGTGCCTCTCAGGCCAGTGGCAGTCTCATGGCTGCTGGCTGTGCTTCTGAGGTCACAGCAGCCTCAGTTCCTCCTAGGCCAGTATCAGGCTCATGGCTGCTGGCTGTGCTTGTGAGGTCACAGCAGCCTGAGTGCCTCCTAGGCCAGTATCAGGCTCATGGCTGCTGGCTGTGCTTGTGAGGTCACAGCACCCTGACTGCCTCCTAGGCCCGTGGCAGGCTCATGGCTGCTGGCTGTCATTGTGACGTCACAGCAGCCTCAGTGCCTCATCGTTCAGTGTCCAGCATCCCCTGCTGCCTCTGCTTGTGAGGTCACAGCAGACTCAGTGCCTCATAGGTTAGTGTCCAGTGCCCCCTGCTGGCTCTGCTTGTGAGGTCACAGCAGACTCAGTGCCTCTCAGGCCAGTATCAGGCTCATGGCTGCTGGCTGTGTTTGTGACGTCACAGCAGCCTCAGTGCCTCCTCTGCCAGTGCCATGTTCATGGCTGCTGGCTGTGTTTGTGAGGTCACAGCAGCCTCAGTGCCTCACAGGCCAGTGGCAGGCTCATGGCTGCTGGCTGTGCTTGTGAGGTCACAGCAGCCTGAATGCCTCCTAGGCCAGTGGCAGGCTCATGGCTGCTGGCTGTGCTTGTGAGGTCACAGCAGCCTCAGTGCCTCATAATTTAGTGTGCAGCGTCCCCTGCTGGCTCTGGTTGTGAGGTCACAGCAGACTCAGTGCCTCATAGGTTAGTGTGCAGCGCCCCCTGCTGGCTCTGATTGTGAGGTCACAGCAGCCTCAGTGCCTCCTAGGCCAGTATCAGGCTCATGGCTGCTGGCTGTGCTTGTGAGGTCACAGAAGCCTCAGTGCCTCCTCTGCCACTGCCATGCTCATGGCTGCTGGCTGTACTTGTGAGGTCACAGCAGCCTCAGTGCCTCCTAGGCCAGTATCAGGCTCATGGCTGCTGGCTGTGCTTGTGAGGTCACAGCAGCCTCAGTGCCTCAAAAGTTAGTGTCCAGTGCCCCCTGCTGGCTGTGCCTGTGAGGTCACAGCAGCCCCAGTGCCTCCTCTGCCAGGGTCAGGGGCATGGCTGCTGGCTGTGCTTGTGAGGTCACAGCAGCCTCAGTGCCTCCTAGGCCAGTGTCAGGCTCATGGCTGCTGGTTGTGCTTGTGAGGTCACAGCAGCCTGAATGCTTCCTAGGCCAGTGTCAGGCTCATGGCTGCTGGGTGTGCTTGTGAGGTCACAGCAGCCTCAGTGCCTCACAGGCCAGTATCAGGCTCATGGCTGCTGGCTGTGCTTGTGAGGTCACAGCAGCCTCAGTTCCTCCTAGGCCAGTGTCAGGCTCATGGCTGCTGGCTGTGCTTCTGAGGTCACAGAGGCCTGAATGCCTCATAGGCCAGTGGCAGGCTCATGGCTGCTGGCTGTGCTTGTGAGGTTATAGCAGCCTCAGTGCCTCACAGTTTAGTGCCCAGCGTCCATTGCTGGCTCTGCTTGTTTGGTCACAGCAGACTCAGTGCCTCATAGGTTAGTGTCCAGCGCCCCCTGCTGGCTCTGCTTGTGAGGTCACAGCAGCCTCAGTGCCTCCCAGGCCAATATCAGGCTCATGGCTGCTGGCTGTGCTTGTGACGTCACAGCAGACACAGTGCCTCCTAGGCCCGTGCCATGCTCATGGCTGCTGGCTGTGCTTGTGAGGTCACAGCAGCCTCAGTGCCTCCGAGGCCAGTATCAGGCTCATGGCTGCTGGCTGTGCTTGTGAAGTCACAGCAGCCTCAGTGCCTCACAGGCCAGTATCAGGCTCATGGCTGCTGGCTGTGCTTGTGAGGTCACAGCAGACTCAGTGCCTCAAAACTTAGTGTCCAGCGTCCCCTGCTGGCTGTGCTTGTGAGGTCACAGCAGCCCCAGTGCCTCCTCTGCCACTGTCAGGCTCATGGCTGCTGCCTGTGCTTCTGAGGTCACAGCAGCCTCAGTGACTCTGTGGATAGTGCCATGCTCATGGCTGCTGGCTGTGCTTCTCAGGTCACAGCAGCCTGAATGCCTCCTAGCCCTGTGGCAGGCTCATGGCTGCTGGCTATGATTGTGAGGTCACAGCAGCCTCAGTGCCTCATAGTTTAGTGTCCAGCGTCCCCTGCTGGCTCTGCTTGTGAGGTCACATCAGACTCAGTGCCTCAAAAGTTATTATCCAGCGCCCCCTGCTGGCTGTGCTTGTGAGGTCACAGCAGCCTCAGTGCCTCCTCTGCCAGTGCCATGCTCATGGCTGCTGGCTGTGCTTGTGAGGTCACACCAGCCTCAGTGCCTCCCAGGCCAGTGTCAGGCTCATGGCTGCTGGCTGTGCTTGTGAGGTCACAGCAGCCTCAGTGCCTCCTCTGCCACTGCCATGCTCATGGCTGCTGGCTGTGCTTGTGAGGTCACAGCAGCCTCAGTGCCTCCTCGGCCAGTATCAGGCTCATGGCTGTTGGCTGTGCTTCTAAGGTCACAGAAATCTGAATGCCTCCTAGGCCAGTGGCAGGCTCATGGCTGCTGGCTGTGCTTGTGAGGTCACAGCAGCCACAGTGCCTCATAGTTTAGTGTCCAGCGTCCCCTGCTGGCTCTGCTTGTGAGGTCACAGCAGACTCAGTGCCTCAAAAGTTGGTGTCCAGCGCCCCCTGCTGGCTGTGCTTTTGAGGTCACAGCAGCCTCAGTGCCTCCTCTGCCAGTGCCATGCTCATGGCTGCTGGCTGTGCTTGTGAGGTCACACCAGCCTCAGTGCCTCCCAGGCCAGTGTCAGGCTCATGGCTGCTGGCTGTGCTTGTGACATCACAGCACCCTGAGTGCCTCCTAGGCCCGTGGCAGGCTCATGGCTGCTGGCTGTCATTGTGACGTCACAGCAGCCTCAGTGCCTCCTCTGCCAGTGCCATGCTCATGGCTGCTGGCTGTGCTTGTGACGTCACAGCAGCCTCAGTGCCGCCTAGGCCAGTATCAGGCTCATGGCTGCTGGTTGTGCTTCTGAGGTCACAGCAGCCTGAATGCCTCCTAGGCCAGTGGCAGGCTCATGGCTGCTGGCTGTGCTTGTGAGGTCACAGCAGCCTCAGTGCCTCACAGTTTAGTGTCCAGCGTCCATTGCTGGCTCTGCTTGTTTGGTCACAGCAGACTCAGTGCCTCCTCTGCCACTGTCAGGCTCATGGCTGCTGGCTGTGCTTCTGAGGTCACAGCAGCCTCAGTGACTCTGTGGATAGTGCCATGCTCATGGCTGCTGGCTGTGCTTCTCAGGTCACAGCAGCCTCAGTGCCTCTGAGTCCAGGGGCAGTCTCATGGCTGCTGGCTGTGCTTGTGAGGTCACAGCAGCCTGAATGCCTCCTAGCCCTGTGGCAGGCTCATGGCTGCTGGCTATGATTGTGAGGTCACAGCAGCCCCAGTGCCTCATAGTTTAGTGTCCAGCGCCCCCTGCTGGCTGTGCTTGTGAGGTCACAGCAGCCTCAGTGCCTCCTAGGCCAGTGTGATGCTCATGGCTGCTGGATGTGCTTGTGACGTCACACCAGCCTCAGTGCCTCCCAGGCCAGTGTCAGGCTCATGGCTGCTGGCTGTGCTTGTGAGGTCACAGCAGCCTCAGTGCCTCCTCTGCCACTGCCATGCTCATGGCTGCTGGCTGTGCTTGTGAGGTCACAGCAGCCTCAGTGCTTCCTAGGCCAGTATCAGGCTCATGGCTGCTGGCTGTGCTTCTGAGGTCACAGAAATCTGAATGCCTCCTAGGCCAGTGGCAGGCTCATGGCTGCTGGCTGTGCTTGTGACGTCACAGCAGCCTCAGTGCCTCATAGGTTAGTGTCCAGCGTCCCCTGCTGGCTCTGCTTGTGAGGTCACAGCAGACTCAGTGCCTCATAGGTTAGTGTGCAGCGCCCCCTGCTGGCTGTGCTTGTGAGGTCACAGCAGCCTCAGTGCCTCCTCTGCCACTGCCATGCTCATGGCTGCTGGCTGTGCTTCTGAGGTCACAGCAGCCTCAGTGCCTCCTAGGCCAGTATCAGGCTCATGGCTGCTGGCTGTGCTTCTGAGGTCAC
This sequence comes from Dromaius novaehollandiae, assembly GCF_036370855.1. NCBI lineage: Eukaryota > Metazoa > Chordata > Aves > Casuariiformes > Dromaiidae > Dromaius > Dromaius novaehollandiae. The sequence continues at coordinate 14,868,821 of NC_088116.1, forward strand.
AGAAATCTGAATGCCTCCTAGGCCAGTATCATGCTCATGGCTGCTGGCTGTGCTTGTGACGTCACAGCAGCCTCAGTGCCTCATAGTTTAGTGTCCAGCGTCCCCTGCTGGCTCTGATTGTGAGGTCACAGCAGCCTCAGTGCCTCATAGCTTAGTGTCCAGCGTCCCCTGCTGGCTGTGCTTGTGAGGTCACAGCAGCCTCAGTGCCTCACTGGCCAGTATCAGGCTCATGGCTGCTGGCTGTGCTTGTGAGGTCACAGCAGCCTCAGTGCCTCCTCTGCCAGTGCCATGCTCATGGCTGCTGGCTGTGCTTGTGAGGTCACAGCAGCCTCAGTGCCTCCTCTGCCAGTATCAGGCTCATGGCTGCTGGCTGTGCTTCTGAGGTCACAGAAATCTGAATGCCTCCTAGGCCAGTGGCAGGCTCATGGCTGCTGGCTGTGCTTGTGAGGTCACAGCAGCCTCAGTGCCTCCTAGTTTAGTGTCCAGCGTCCCCTGCTGGCTCTGCTTGTGAGGTCACAGCAGACTCAGTGCCTCATAGGTTAGTGTGCAGCGCCCCCTGCTGGCTGTGCTTGTGAGGTCACAGCAGCCTCAGTGCCTCCTCTGCCACTGCCATGCTCATGGCTGCTGGCTGTGCTTCTGAGGTCACAGCAGCCTGAATGCCTCCTAGGCCAGTGTCAGGCTCATGGCTGATGGCTGTGCTTGTGAGGTCACAGCAGCCTCAGTGCCTCATAATTTAGTGTCCAGCGTCCCCTGCTGGCTCTGATTGTGAGGTCACAGCAGACTCAGTGCCTCATAGGTTAGTGTGCAGCGCCCCCTGCTGGCTGTGCTTGTGAGGTCACAGCAGACTCAGTGCCTCACAGGCCAGTATCAGGCTCATGGCTGCTGGCTGTGCTTGTGAGGTCACAGCAGCCTCAGTTCCTCCTAGGCCAGTATCAGGCTCATGGCTGCTGGCTGTGCTTCTGAGGTCACAGAGGCCTGAATGCCTCATAGGCCAGTGGCAGGCTCATGGCTGCTGGCTGTGCTTGTGAGGTTATAGCAGCCTCAGTGCCTCACAGTTTAGTGCCCAGCGTCCATTGCTGGCTCTGCTTGTGAAGTCACAGCAGACTCAGTGCCTCATAGGTTAGTGTCCAGCGCCCCCTGCTGGCTGTGCTTGTGAGGTCACAGCAGCCTCAGTGCTCCCTAGGCCAGTGGCAGGCTCATGGCTGCTGGCTGTGCTTGTGACGTCACAGCAGACTCAGTGCCTCAAAACTTAGTGTCCAGTGTCCCCTGCTGGCTGTGCTTGTGAGGCCACAGCAGCCCCAGTGCCTCCTCTGCCAGTGTCAGGCTCATGGCTGCTGGCTGTGCTTCTGAGGTCACAGCAGCCTCAGTGACTCTGTGGATAGTGCCATGCTCATGGCTGCTGGCTGTGCTTCTCAGGTCACAGCAGCCTCAGTGCCTCTGAGTCCAGGGGCAGTCTCATGGCTGCTGGCTATGATTGTGAGGTCACAGCAGCCTCAGTGCCTCATAGTTTAGTGTCCAGCGTCCCCTGCTGGCTCTGCTTGTGAGGTCACAGCAGACTCAGTGCCTCATAGGTTAGTGTCCAGCGCCCCCTGCTGCCTGTGCTTGTGAGGTCACAGCAGCCTCAGTGCCTCACAGGCCAGTGCCATGCTCATGGCTGCTGGCTGTGCTTGTGAGGTCACACCAGCCTCAGTGCCTCCCAGGCCAGTGTCAGGCTCATGGCTGCTGGCTGTGCTTGTGAGGTCACAGCAGCCTCAGTGCCTCCTCTGCCACTGCCATGCTCATGGCTGCTGGCTGTGCTTGTGAGGTCACAGCAGCCTCAGTGCCTCCTAGGCCAGTATCAGGCTCATGGCTGCTGGCTGTGCTTCTGAGGTCACAGAAATCTGAATGCCTCCTAGGCCAGTGGCAGGCTCATGGCTGCTGGCTGTGCTTGTGACGTCACAGCAGCCTCAGTGCCTCATAGTTTAGTGTCCAGCGTCCCCTGCTGGCTCTGCTTGTGAGGTCACAGCAGACTCAGTGCCTCAAAAGTTGGTGTCCAGCGCCCCCTGCTGGCTGTGCTTGTGAGGTCACAGCAGCCTCAGTGCCTCCTCTGCCAGTGCCATGCTCATGGCTGCTGGCTGTGCTTGTGGCGTCACACCAGCCTCAGTGCCTCCCAGGCCAGTGTCAGGCTCATGGCTGCTGGCTGTGCTTGTGACGTCACAGCAGCCTCAGTGCCTCCTCTGCCACTGCCATGCTCATGGCTGCTGGCTGTGCTTGTGAGGTCACAGCAGCCTGAATGCTTCCTAGGCCCGTGGCAGGCTCATGGCTGCTGGCTGTCATTGTGACGTCACAGCAGCCTCAGTGCCTCCTCTGCCAGTGCCATGCTCATGGCTGCTGGCTGTGCTTGTGAGGTCACAGCAGCCTCAGTGCCTCCTAGGCCAGTATCAGGCTCATGGCTGCTGGTTGTGCTTGTGAGGTCACAGCAGCCTGAATGCCTCCTAGGCCAGTGGCAGGCTCATGGCTGCTGGCTGTGCTTGTGAGGTCACAGCAGCCTCAGTGCCTCACAGTTTAGTGTCCAGCGTCCATTGCTGGCTCTGCTTGTTTGGTCACAGCAGACTCAGTGACTCTGTGGATAGTGCCATGCTCATGGCTGCTGGCTGTGCTTGTGAGGTCACAGAAGCCTCAGTGCCTCCTCTGCCACTGGCATGCTCATGGCTGCTGGCTGTACTTGTGAGGTCACAGCAGCCTCAGTGCCTCCTAGGCCAGTATCAGGCTCATGGCTGCTGGCTGTGCTTGTGAGGTCACAGCAGCCTCAGTGCCTCAAAAGTTAGTGTCCAGTGCCCCCTGCTGGCTGTGCCTGTGAGGTCACAGCAGCCCCAGTGCCTCCTCTGCCAGGGTCAGGGGCATGGCTGCTGGCTGTGCTTGTGAGGTCACAGCAGCCTCAGTGCCTCCTAGGCCAGTGTCAGGCTCATGGCTGCTGGTTGTGCTTGTGAGGTCACAGCAGCCTGAATGCTTCCTAGGCCAGTGTCAGGCTCATGGCTGCTGGGTGTGCTTGTGAGGTCACAGCAGCCTCAGTGCCTCACAGGCCAGTATCAGGCTCATGGCTGCTGGCTGTGCTTGTGAGGTCACAGCAGCCTCAGTTCCTCCTAGGCCAGTGTCAGGCTCATGGCTGCTGGCTGTGCTTCTGAGGTCACAGAGGCCTGAATGCCTCATAGGCCAGTGGCAGGCTCATGGCTGCTGGCTGTGCTTGTGAGGTTATAGCAGCCTCAGTGCCTCACAGTTTAGTGCCCAGCGTCCATTGCTGGCTCTGCTTGTTTGGTCACAGCAGACTCAGTGCCTCATAGGTTAGTGTCCAGCGCCCCCTGCTGGCTCTGCTTGTGAGGTCACAGCAGCCTCAGTGCCTCCCAGGCCAATATCAGGCTCATGGCTGCTGGCTGTGCTTGTGACGTCACAGCAGACACAGTGCCTCCTAGGCCCGTGCCATGCTCATGGCTGCTGGCTGTGCTTGTGAGGTCACAGCAGCCTCAGTGCCTCCGAGGCCAGTATCAGGCTCATGGCTGCTGGCTGTGCTTGTGAAGTCACAGCAGCCTCAGTGCCTCACAGGCCAGTATCAGGCTCATGGCTGCTGGCTGTGCTTGTGAGGTCACAGCAGACTCAGTGCCTCAAAACTTAGTGTCCAGCGTCCCCTGCTGGCTGTGCTTGTGAGGTCACAGCAGCCCCAGTGCCTCCTCTGCCACTGTCAGGCTCATGGCTGCTGCCTGTGCTTCTGAGGTCACAGCAGCCTCAGTGACTCTGTGGATAGTGCCATGCTCATGGCTGCTGGCTGTGCTTCTCAGGTCACAGCAGCCTGAATGCCTCCTAGCCCTGTGGCAGGCTCATGGCTGCTGGCTATGATTGTGAGGTCACAGCAGCCTCAGTGCCTCATAGTTTAGTGTCCAGCGTCCCCTGCTGGCTCTGCTTGTGAGGTCACATCAGACTCAGTGCCTCAAAAGTTATTATCCAGCGCCCCCTGCTGGCTGTGCTTGTGAGGTCACAGCAGCCTCAGTGCCTCCTCTGCCAGTGCCATGCTCATGGCTGCTGGCTGTGCTTGTGAGGTCACACCAGCCTCAGTGCCTCCCAGGCCAGTGTCAGGCTCATGGCTGCTGGCTGTGCTTGTGAGGTCACAGCAGCCTCAGTGCCTCCTCTGCCACTGCCATGCTCATGGCTGCTGGCTGTGCTTGTGAGGTCACAGCAGCCTCAGTGCCTCCTCGGCCAGTATCAGGCTCATGGCTGTTGGCTGTGCTTCTAAGGTCACAGAAATCTGAATGCCTCCTAGGCCAGTGGCAGGCTCATGGCTGCTGGCTGTGCTTGTGAGGTCACAGCAGCCACAGTGCCTCATAGTTTAGTGTCCAGCGTCCCCTGCTGGCTCTGCTTGTGAGGTCACAGCAGACTCAGTGCCTCAAAAGTTGGTGTCCAGCGCCCCCTGCTGGCTGTGCTTGTGAGGTCACAGCAGCCTCAGTGCCTCCTCTGCCAGTGCCATGCTCATGGCTGCTGGCTGTGCTTGTGAGGTCACACCAGCCTCAGTGCCTCCCAGGCCAGTGTCAGGCTCATGGCTGCTGGCTGTGCATGTGACGTCACAGCAGCCTCAGTGCCTCCTCTGCCACTGCCATGCTCATGGCTGCTGGCTGTGCTTGTGACATCACAGCACCCTGAGTGCCTCCTAGGCCAGTGGCAGGCTCATGGCTGCTGGCTGTCATTGTGACGTCACAGCAGCCTCAGTGCCTCCTCTGCCACTGCCATGCTCATGGCTGCTGGCTGTGCTTGTGAGGTCACAGCAGCCTCAGTGCCTCCTAGGCCAGTATCAGGCTCATGGCTGCTGGTTGTGCTTCTGAGGTCACAGCAGCCTGAATGCCTCCTAGGCCAGTGGCAGGCTCATGGCTGCTGGTTGTGCTTGTGAGGTCACAGCAGCCTCAGTGCCTCACAGTTTAGTGTCCAGCGTCCATTGCTGGCTCTGCTTGTTTGGTCACAGCAGACTCAGTGCCTCCTCTGCCACTGTCAGGCTCATGGCTGCTGGCTGTGCTTCTGAGGTCACAGCAGCCTCAGTGACTCTGTGGATAGTGCCATGCTCATGGCTGCTGGCTGTGCTTCTCAGGTCACAGCAGCCTCAGTGCCTCTGAGTCCAGGGGCAGTCTCATGGCTGCTGGCTGTGCTTGTGAGGTCACAGCAGCCTGAATGCCTCCTAGCCCTGTGGCAGGCTCATGGCTGCTGGCTATGATTGTGAGGTCACAGCAGCCCCAGTGCCTCATAGTTTAGTGTCCAGCGCCCCCTGCTGGCTGTGCTTGTGAGGTCACAGCAGCCTCAGTGCCTCCTAGGCCAGTGGAAGGCTCATGGCTGCTGGATGTGCTTGTGACGTCACACCAGCCTCAGTGCCTCCCAGGCCAGTGTCAGGCTCATGGCTGCTGGCTGTGCTTGTGAGGTCACAGCAGCCTCAGTGCCTCCTATGCCACTGCCATGCTCATGGCTGCTGGCTGTGCTTGTGAGGTCACAGCAGCCTCAGTGGTTCCTAGGCCAGTATCAGGCTCATGGCTGCTGGCTGTGCTTCTGAGGTCACAGACATCTGAATGCCTCCTAGGCCAGTGGCAGGCTCATGGCTGCTGGCTGTGCTTGTGACGTCACAGCAGCCTCAGTGCCTCATAGGTTAGTGTCCAGCGTCCCCTGCTGGCTCTGCTTGTGAGGTCACAGCAGACTCAGTGCCTCATAGGTTAGTGTGCAGCGCCCCCTGCTGGCTGTGCTTGTGAGGTCACAGCAGCCTCAGTGCCTCCTCTGCCACTGCCATGCTCATGGCTGCTGGCTGTGCTTCTGAGGTCACAGCAGCCTCAGTGCCTCCTAGGCCAGTATCAGGCTCATGGCTGCTGGCTGTGCTTCTGAGGTCACAGAAATCTGAATGCCTCCTAGGCCAGTATCATGCTCATGGCTGCTGGCTGTGCTTGTGACGTCACAGCAGCCTCAGTGCCTCATAGTTTAGTGTCCAGCGTCCCCTGCTGGCTCTGATTGTGAGGTCACAGCAGCCTCAGTGCCTCATAGCTTAGTGTCCAGCGTCCCCTGCTGGCTGTGCTTGTGAGGTCACAGCAGCCTCAGTGCCTCACTGGCCAGTATCAGGCTCATGGCTGCTGGCTGTGCTTGTGAGGTCACAGCAGCCTCAGTGCCTCCTCTGCCAGTGCCATGCTCATGGCTGCTGGCTGTGCTTGTGAGGTCACAGCAGCCTCAGTGCCTCCTCTGCCAGTATCAGGCTCATGGCTGCTGGCTGTGCTTCTGAGGTCACAGAAATCTGAATGCCTCCTAGGCCAGTGGCAGGCTCATGGCTGCTGGCTGTGCTTGTGAGGTCACAGCAGCCTCAGTGCCTCCTAGTTTAGTGTCCAGCGTCCCCTGCTGGCTCTGCTTGTGAGGTCACAGCAGACTCAGTGCCTCATAGGTTAGTGTGCAGCGCCCCCTGCTGGCTGTGCTTGTGAGGTCACAGCAGCCTCAGTGCCTCCTCTGCCACTGCCATGCTCATGGCTGCTGGCTGTGCTTCTGAGGTCACAGCAGCCTGAATGCCTCCTAGGCCAGTGTCAGGCTCATGGCTGATGGCTGTGCTTGTGAGGTCACAGCAGCCTCAGTGCCTCATAATTTAGTGTCCAGCGTCCCCTGCTGGCTCTGATTGTGAGGTCACAGCAGACTCAGTGCCTCATAGGTTAGTGTGCAGCGCCCCCTGCTGGCTGTGCTTCTGAGGTCACAGCAGACTCAGTGCCTCACAGGCCAGTATCAGGCTCATGGCTGCTGGCTGTGCTTGTGAGGTCACAGCAGCCTCAGTTCCTCCTAGGCCAGTATCAGGCTCATGGCTGCTGGCTGTGCTTCTGAGGTCACAGAGGCCTGAATGCCTCCTAGGCCAGTGGCAGGCTCATGGCTGCTGGCTGTGCTTGTGAGGTTATAGCAGCCTCAGTGCCTCACAGTTTAGTGCCCAGCGTCCATTGCTGGCTCTGCTTGTGAAGTCACAGCAGACTCAGTGCCTCATAGGTTAGTGTCCAGCGCCCCCTGCTGGCTGTGCTTGTGAGGTCACAGCAGCCTCAGTGCTCCCTAGGCCAGTGGCAGGCTCATGGCTGCTGGCTGTGCTTGTGACGTCACAGCAGACTCAGTGCCTCAAAACTTAGTGTCCAGTGTCCCCTGCTGGCTGTGCTTGTGAGGCCACAGCAGCCCCAGTGCCTCCTCTGCCACTGTCAGGCTCATGGCTGCTGGCTGTGCTTCTGAGGTCACAGCAGCCTCAGTGACTCTGTGGATAGTGCCATGCTCATGGCTGCTGGCTGTGCTTCTCAGGTCACAGCAGCCTCAGTGCCTCTGAGTCCAGGGGCAGTCTCATGGCTGCTGGCTATGATTGTGAGGTCACAGCAGCCTCAGTGCCTCATAGTTTAGTGTCCAGCGTCCCCTGCTGGCTCTGCTTGTGAGGTCACAGCAGACTCAGTGCCTCATAGGTTAGTGTCCAGCGCCCCCTGCTGCCTGTGCTTGTGAGGTCACAGCAGCCTCAGTGCCTCACAGGCCAGTGCCATGCTCATGGCTGCTGGCTGTGCTTGTGAGGTCACACCAGCCTCAGTGCCTCCCAGGCCAGTGTCAGGCTCATGGCTGCTGGCTGTGCTTGTGAGGTCACAGCAGCCTCAGTGCCTCCTCTGCCACTGCCATGCTCATGGCTGCTGGCTGTGCTTGTGAGGTCACAGCAGCCTCAGTGCCTCCTAGGCCAGTATCAGGCTCATGGCTGCTGGCTGTGCTTCTGAGGTCACAGAAATCTGAATGCCTCCTAGGCCAGTGGCAGGCTCATGGCTGCTGGCTGTGCTTGTGACGTCACAGCAGCCTCAGTGCCTCATAGTTTAGTGTCCAGCGTCCCCTGCTGGCTCTGCTTGTGAGGTCACAGCAGACTCAGTGCCTCAAAAGTTGGTGTCCAGCGCCCCCTGCTGGCTGTGCTTGTGAGGTCACAGCAGCCTCAGTGCCTCCTCTGCCAGTGCCATGCTCATGGCTGCTGGCTGTGCTTGTGGCGTCACACCAGCCTCAGTGCCTCCCAGGCCAGTGTCAGGCTCATGGCTGCTGGCTGTGCTTGTGACGTCACAGCAGCCTCAGTGCCTCCTCTGCCACTGCCATGCTCATGGCTGCTGGCTGTGCTTGTGAGGTCACAGCAGCCTGAATGCTTCCTAGGCCCGTGGCAGGCTCATGGCTGCTGGCTGTCATTGTGACGTCACAGCAGCCTCAGTGCCTCCTCTGCCAGTGCCATGCTCATGGCTGCTGGCTGTGCTTGTGAGGTCACAGCAGCCTCAGTGCCTCCTAGGCCAGTATCAGGCTCATGGCTGCTGGTTGTGCTTGTGAGGTCACAGCAGCCTGAATGCCTCCTAGGCCAGTGGCAGGCTCATGGCTGCTGGCTGTGCTTGTGAGGTCACAGCAGCCTCAGTGCCTCACAGTTTAGTGTCCAGCGTCCATTGCTGGCTCTGCTTGTTTGGTCACAGCAGACTCAGTGACTCTGTGGATAGTGCCATGCTCATGGCTGCTGGCTGTGCTTCTCAGGTCACAGCAGCCTCAGTGCCTCTGAGTCCAGGGGCAGTCTCATGGCTGCTGGCTGTGCTTGTGAGGTCACAGCAGCCTGAATGCCTCCTAGCCCTGTGGCAGGCTCATGGCTGCTGGCTATGATTGTGAGGTCACAGCAGCCTCAGTGCCTCATAGTTTAGTGTCCAGCGCCCCCTGCTGGCTGTGCTTGTGAGGTCACAGCAGCCTCAGTGCCTCCTAGGCCAGTGTGATGCCCATGGCTGCTGGATGTGCTTGTGACGTCACACCAGCCTCAGTGCCTCCTAGGCCAGTGTCAGGCTCATGGCTGCTGGCTGTGCTTGTGAGGTCACAGCAGCCTCAGTGCCTCCTCTGCCACTGCCATGCTCATGGCTGCTGCCTGTGCTTGTGAGGTCACAGCAGCCTCAGTGCCTCCTCTGCCAGTATCAGGCTCATGGCTGCTGGCTGTGCTTCTGAGGTCACAGAAATCTGAATGCCTCCTAGGCCAGCGGCAGGCTCATGGCTGCTGGCTGTGCTTGTGAGGTCACAGCAGCCTCAGTGCCTCATAGTTTAGTGTCCAGCGTCCCCTGCTGGCTCTGCTTGTGAGGTCACAGCAGACTCAGTGCCTCATAGGTTAGTGTGCAGCGCCCCCTGCTGGCTGTGCTTGTGAGGTCACAGCAGCCTCAGTGCCTCACAGGCCAGTATCAGGCTCATGGCTGCTGGCTGTGCTTGTGAGGTCACAGCAGCCTCAGTGCCTCCTCTGCCAGTGCCATGCTCATGGCTGCTGGCTGTGCTTGTGAGGTCACAGCGGCCTCAGTGCCTCCTAGGCCAGTATCAGGCTCATGGCTGCTGGCTGTGCTTCTGAGGTCACAGAAATCTGAATGCCTCCTAGGCCAGTGGCAGGCTCATGGCTGCTGGGTGTGCTTGTGAGGTCACAGCAGCCTGAATGCTTCCTAGGCCAGTGTCAGGCTCATGGCTGCTGGGTGTGCTTGTGACGTCACAGCAGCCTCAGTGCCTCACAGGCCAGTATCAGGCTCATGGCTGCTGGCTGTGCTTGTGAGGTCACAGCAGCCTCAGTGCCTCCTAGGCCAGTATCAGGCTCATGGCTGCTGGCTGTGCTTCTGAGGTCACAGAGGCCTGAATGCCTCATAGGCCAGTGGCAGGCTCATGGCTGCTGGCTGTGCTTGTGAGGTTATAGCAGCCTCAGTGCCTCACAGTTTATTGTCCAGCGTCCATTGCTGGCTCTGCTTGTGAGGTCACAGCAGACTCAGTGCCTCATAGGTTAGTGTCCAGTGCCCCCTGCTGGCTCTGCTTGTGAGGTCACAGCAGACTCAGTGCCTCCCAGGCCAATATCAGGCTCATGGCTGCTGGCTGTGCTTGTGACGTCACAGCAGACACAGTGCCTCCTAGGCCCGTGCCATGCTCATGGCTGCTGGCTGTGCTTGTGAGGTCACAGCAGCCTCAGTGCCTCCGAGGCCAGTATCAGGCTCATGGCTGCTGGCTGTGCTTGTGAGGTCACAGCAGCCTCAGTGCTCCCTAGGCCAGGGGCAGGCTCATGGCTGCTGGCTGTGCTTGTGAGGTCACAGCAGACTCAGTGCCTCAAAACTTAGTGTCCAGCATCCCCTGCTGGCTCTGCTTGTGAGGTCACAGCAGCCCCAGTGCCTCCTCTGCCACTGTCAGGCTCATGGCTGCTGGCTGTGCTTCTGAGGTCACAGCAGCCTCAGTGACTCTGTGGATAGTGCCATGCTCATGGCTGCTGGCTGTGCTTCTCAGGTCACAGCAGCCTCAGTGCCTCTGAGTCCAGGGGCAGTCTCATGGCTGCTGGCTGTGCTTGTGAGGTCACAGCAGCCTCAGTGCCTCCTAGGCCAATATCAGGCTCCTGGCTGCTGGCTGTGCTTCTGAGGTCACAGAAGTCTGAATGCCTCCTAGGCCAGTGGCAGGCTCATGGCTGCTGGCTGTGCTTGTGAGGTCACAGCAGTCTCAGTGCCTCATAGTTTAGTGTCCAGCGTCCCCTGCTGGCTCTGCTTGTGAGGTCACAGCAGACTCAGTGCCTCATAGGTTAGTGTGCAGCGCCCCCTGCTGGCTGTGCTTGTGAGGTCACAGCAGCCTCAGTGCCTCACAGGCCAGTATCAGGCTCATGGCTGCTGGCTGTGCTTGTGAGGTCACAGCAGCCTCAGTGCCTCCTCTGCCAGTGCCATGCTCATGGCTGCTGGCTGTGCTTGTGAGGTCACAGCAGCCTCAGTGCCTCCTAGGCCAGTATCAGGCTCATGGCTGCTGGCTGTGCTTCTGAGGTCACAGAAATCTGAATGCCTCCTAGGCCAGTGGCAGGCTCATGGCTGCTGGCTGTGCTTGTGAGGTCACAGCAGCCTCAGTGCCTCATAGTTTAGTGTCCAGCGTCCCCTGCTGGCTCTGCTTGTGAGGTCACAGCAGCCTCAGTGCCTCCTAGGCCAGTATCAGGCTCATGGCTGCTGGCTGTGCTTGTGACGTCACAGCAGCCTCAGTGCCTCCTCTGCCAGTGGCAGTCTCATGGCTGCTGGCTGTGCTTGTGAGGTCACAGCAGCCTCTGTGCCTCCTAGGCCAGTATCAGGCTCCTGGCTGCTGGCTATGATTGTGAGGTCACATCAGCCTCAGTGCTTCATTTTTTAGTGTCCAGCGTCCCCTGCTGGCTGTGCTTGTGAGGTCACAGCAGACTCAGTGCCTCAAAAGTTGGTGTCCAGTGCCCCCTACTGGCTCTGCTTGTGAGGTCACAGCAGACTCAGTGTCTCCGTGGATAGTACCATGCTCATGGCTGCTGGCTGTGCTTGTGAGGTCACAGCAGCCTCAGTGCCTCTCAGGCCAGTGGAAGGCTCATGGCTGCTGGCTGTGCTTGTGAGGTAACAGCAGCCTCAGTTCCTCCTAGGCCAGTATCAGGCTCATGGCTGCTGGCTGGGTTTCTGAGGTCACAGAAGCCTGAATGCCTCCTAGCCCTGTGGCAGGCTCATGGCTGCTGGCTGTGCTTGTGAGGTCACAGCAGCCTCAGTGCCTCATAGTTTAGTGTCCAGCATCCCCTGCTGACTCTGCTAGTGAGGTCACAGCAGCCTCAGTGCCTCAAAAGTTAGTGTCCAGCGCCCCCTGCTGGCTGTGCTTGTGAGGTCACAGCAGCCTCAGTGCCTCCTCTGCCAGTGCCATGCTCATGGCTGCTGGCTGTGCTTGTGACGTCACACCAGCCTCAGTGCCTCCCAGGCCAGTGTCAGGCTCATGGCTGCTGGCTGTGCTTGTGAGGTCACAGCAGCCTCAGTGCCTCTCAGGCCAGTGGCAGTCTCATGGCTGCTGGCTGTGCTTGTGAGGTCACAGTAGCCTCAGTTCCTCCTAGGCCAGTATGAGGCTCATGGCTGCTGGCTGGGTTTCTGAGGTCACAGAAGCCTGAATGCCTCCCAGCTCTGTGGCAGGCTCAGGGCTGCTGGCTGTGCTTGTGAGGTCACAGCAGCCTCAGTGCCTCCAAGCCAGTGGCAGGCTCATGGCTGCTGGCTGTGCTTGTGAGGTCACAGCAGCCTCAGTGCCTCCTCTGCCACTGTCAGGCTCATGGCTGCTGGCTGTGCTTCTGAGGTCACAGCAGCCTCAGTGACTCTGTGGATAGTGCCATGCTCATGGCTGCTGGCTGTGCTTCTCAGGTCACAGCAGTCTCAGTGCCTCCTCTGCCAGTGCCATGCTCATGGCTGCTGGCTGTGCTTGTGAGGTCACAGCAGCCTCAGTGCCTCCTAGGCCAATATCAGGCTCCTGGCTGCTGGCTGTGCTTCTGAGGTCACAGAAATCTGAATGCCTCGTAGGGCAGTGGCAGGCTCATGGCTGCTGGCTGTGCTTGTGAGGTCACAGCAGCCTCAGTGCCTTTTAGTTTAGTGTCCAGCGTCCCCTGCTGGCTGTGCTTGTGAGGTCACAGCAGACTCAGTGCCTCATAGGTTAGTGTGCAGCGCCCCCTGCTGGCTGTGCTTGTGAGGTCACAGCAGCCTCAGTGCCTCACAGGCCAGTATCAGGCTCATGGCTGCTGGCTGTGCTTGTGACGTCACAGCAGCCTCAGTGCCTCCTCTGCCAGTGCCATGCTCATGGCTGCTGGCTGTGCTTGTGAGGTCACAGCAGCCTCAGTGCCTCTCAGTCCAGGGGCAGTCTCATGGCTGCTGGCTGTGCTTGTGAGGTCACAGCAGCCTGAATGCCTCCTAGCCCTGTGGCAGGCTCATGGCTGCTGGCTGTGCTTGTGAGGTCACAGCAGCCTCAGTGCCTCATCGTTTAGTGTCCAGCGTCCCCTGCTGGCTCTGCTTGTGAGGTCACAGCAGACTCAGTGCCTCATAGGTTAGTGTCCAGTGCCCCCTGCTGGCTCTGCTTGTGAGGTCACAGCAGCCTCAGTGCCTCTCAGGCCAGTATCAGGCTCATGGCTGCTGGCTGTGCTTGTGAAGTAACAGCAGCCTCAGTGCCTCCTCTGCCAGTGGCAGTCTCATGGCTGCTGGCTGTGCTTGTGAGGTCACAGCAGCCTCAGTGCCTCATAGTTTAGTGTCCAGCATCCCCTGCTGACTCTGCTAGTGAGGTCACAGCAGCCTCAGTGCCTCAAAAGTTAGTGTCCAGCGCCCCCTGCTGGCTGTGCTTGTGAGGTCACAGCAGCCTCAGTGCCTCCTCTGCCAGTGGCAGTCTCATGGCTGCTGGCTGTGCTTGTGACGTCACACCAGCCTCAGTGCCTCCCAGGCCAGTGTCAGGTTCATGGCTGCTGGCTGTGCTTGTGAGGTCACAGCAGCCTCAGTGCCTCTCAGGCCAGTGGCAGTCTCATGGCTGCTGGCTGTGCTTGTGAGGTCACAGCAGCCTCAGTGCCTCCTAGGCCAGTATCAGGCTCATGGCTGCTGGCTGTGCTTCTGAGGTCACAGCAGCCTCAGTGCCTCATAGTTTAGTGTCCAGCGTCCCCTGCTGGCTCTGCTTGTGAGGTCACAGCAGCCTCAGTGCCTCATAGGTTAGTGTCCAGCGTCCCCTGCTGGCTGTGCTTGTGAGGTCACAGCAGACTCAGTGCCTCATAGGTTAGTGTGCAGCGCCCCCTGCTGGCTGTGCTTGTGAGGTCACAGCAGCCTCAGTGCCTCCTAGGCCAGTATCAGGCTCATGGCTGCTGGCTGTGCTTGTGAGGTCACAGCAGCCTCAGTGCCTCCTAGGCCAGTATGAGGCTCATGGCTGCTGGCTGTGCTTGTGAGGTCACAGCAGCCTCAGTGCCTCCTAGGACAGTGGCAGGCTCATGGCTGCTGGCTGTGCTTGTGAGGTCACAGCAGCCTCATTGCCTCATCGTTTAGTATCCAGCATCCCCTGCTGGCTCTGCTTGTGAGGTCACAGCAGCCTCAGTGCCTCACAGGCCAGTATCAGGCTCATGGCTGCTGGCTGTGCTTGTGACGTCACAGCAGCCTCAGTGCCTCCTCTGCCAGTGCCATGCTCATGGCTGCTGGCTGTGCTTGTGACATCACAGCACCCTGAGTGCCTCCTAGGCCCGTGGCAGGCTCATGGCTGCTGGCTGTCATTGTGACGTCACAGCAGCCTCAGTGCCTCCTCTGCCAGTGCCATGCTCATGGCTGCTGGCTGTGCTTGTGAGGTCACAGCAGCCTCAGTGCCTCCTAGGCCAGTATCAGGCTCATGGCTGCTGGTTGTGCTTGTGAGGTCACAGCAGCCTGAATGCCTCCTAGGCCACTGTCAGGCTCATGGCTGCTGGCTGTGCTTCTGAGGTCACAGCAGCCTCATTGACTCTGTGGATAGTGCCATGCTCATGGCTGCTGGCTGTGCTTGTGAGGTCACAGCAGCCTCAGTGCCTCCTCTGCCACTGCCATGCTCATGGCTGCTGGCTGTGCTTGTGAGGTCACAGCAGCCTGAATGCCTCCTAGCCCTGTGGCAGGCTCATGGCTGCTGGCTATGATTGTGAGGTCACAGCAGCCTCACTGCCTCATAGTTTAGTGTCCAGCTCCCCCTACTGGCTGTGCTTGTGAGGTCACAGCAGCCTCAGTGCCTCCTAGGCCAGTGTGATGCTCATGGCTGCTGGATGTGCTTGTGAGGTCACAGCAGCCTGAGTGCCTCACAGGCCAGTGTCAGGCTCATGGCTGCTGGCTGTGCTTGTGAGGTCACAGCAGCCTCAGTGCCTCCTCTGCCACTGCCATGCTCATGGCTGCTGGCTGTGCTTGTGACGTCACAGCATCCTCAGTGCCTCCTAGGCCAGTATCAGCCTCATGGCTGCTGGCTGTGCTTCTGAGGTCACAGAAATCTGAATGCCTCCTCTGCCAGTGCCATGCTCATGGCTGCTGGCTGTGCTTGTGAGGTCACAGCAGCCTCAGTGCCTCATCGTTTAGTGTCCAGCGTCCCCTGATGGCTCTGCTTGTGAGGGCACAGCAGACTCAGTGCCTCATAGGTTAGTGTCCAGTGCCCCCTGCTGGCTCTGCTTGTGAGGTCACAGCAGACTTAGTGCCTCCTAGGCCAGTATCAGGCTCATGGCTGCTGGCTGTGCTTGTGAGGTCACAGCAGCCTCAGTGCCTCTCAGGCCAGTGGCAGTCTCATGGCTGCTGGCTGTGATTGTGAGGTCACAGCAGCCTCAGTTCCTCCTAGGCCAGTATGAGGCTCATGACTGCTGGCTGGGTTTCTGAGGTCACAGAGGCCTGAATGCCTCCTAGCCCTGTGACAGGCTCAGGGCTGCTGGGTGTGCTTGTGAGGTCACAGCAGCCTCAGTGCCTCATCGTTTAGTGTCCAGCGTCCCCTGCTGGCTCTGCTTGTGAGGTCACAGCAGACTCAGTGCCTCATAGGTTAGTGTCCAGTGCCCCCTGCTGGCTCTGCTTGTGAGGTCACAGCAGACTCAGTACCTCTCAGGCCAGTATCAGGCTCATGGCTGCTGGCTGTGCTTGTGAGGTCACAGCAGACTCAGTGCCTCATAGGCCAGTGTCAGGCTCATGGCTGCTGGGTGTGCTTGTGAGGTCACAGCAGCCTCAGTGCCTCACAGGCTAGTATCAGGCTCATGGCTGCTGGCTGTGCTTGTGAGGTCACAGCAGCCTCAGTTCCTCCTAGGCCAGTATCAGGCTCATGGCTGCTGGCTGTGCTTCTGAGGTCACAGAGGCCTGAATGCCTCCTAGGCCAGTGGCAGGCTCATGGCTGCTGGCTGTGCTTGTGAGGTTATAGCAGCCTCAGTGCCTCACAGTTTAGTGTCCAGCGCCCCTTGCTGTCTGTGCTTGTGAGGTCACAGCAGACTCAGTGTCTCCCAGGCCAATATCAGGCTCATGGCTGCTTGCTGTGCTTGTGAGGTCACAGCAGACACAGTGCCTCCTAGGCCCGTGCCATGCTCATGGCTGCTGGCTGTGCTTGTGAGGTCACAGCAGCCTCAGTGCCTCCTAGGCCAGTATCAGGCTCATGGCTGCTGGCTGTGCTTGTGAGGTCACAGCAGCCTCAGTGCCTCCTAGGCCGGTGGCAGGCTCATGGCTGCTGGCTGTGCTTGTGAGGTCACAGCAGACTCAGTGCCCCAAAATTTAGTGTCCAGCGTCCCCTGCTGGCTGTGCTTGTGAGGTCACAGCAGCCCCAGTGCCTCCTCTGCCAGTGCCATGCTCATGGCTGGTGGCTGTGCTTCTCAGGTCACAGCAGCCTCAGTGCCTCTGAGTCCAGGGGCAGTCTCATGGCTGCTGGCTGTGCTTGTGAGGTCACAGCAGCCTGAATGCCTCCTAGCCCTGTGGCAGGCTCATGGCTGCTGGCTATGATTGTGAGGTCACAGCAGACTCAGTGCCTGAAAAGTTAGTGTCCAGCGTCCCCTGCTGGCTGTTCTTGTGAGGTCACAGCAGCCTCAGTGCCTCATAATTTAGTGTCCAGCGTCCCCTGCTAGCTCTGCTTGTGAGGTCACAGCAGACTCAGTGCCTCATAAGTTAGTGTCCAGCGCCCCCTGCTGTATGTGCTTGTGAGGTCACACCAGCCTCAGTGCTTCCCAGGCCAATGTCAGGCTCATGGCTGCTGGCTGTGCTTGTGAGGTCACAGCAGCCTCAGTGCCTCCTCTGCCAGTGCCATGCTCATGGCTGCTGCCTGTGCTTGTGACGTCACAGCAGCCTCAGTGGCTCCTAGGTCTGTTGCAGGCTCATGGCTGCTGGCTGTGCTTGTGAGGTCACAGCAGCCTCAGTGCCTCCTCTGCCAGTGCCATGCTCATGGCTGCTGGCTGTGCTTGTGACGTCACAGCAGCCTGAGTGCCTCCTAGGCCCGTGGCAGGCTCATGGCTGCTGGTTGTCATTGTGACGTCACAGCAGCCTCAGTGCCTCCTCTGCCAGTGCCATGCTCATGGCTGCTGGCTGTGCTTCTGAGGTCACAGCAGCCTCAGTGCCTCCTAGGCCAGTGTCAGGCTCATGGCTGCTGGCCGTGCTTGTGAGGTCACAGAAACCTGAATGCCTCCTAGGCCAGTGGCAGGCTCATGGCTGCTGGCTGTGCTTGTGAGGTCACAGCAGCCTCAGTGCCTCCCAGGCCAGTGTCAGGCTCATGGCTGCTGGCTGTGCTTGTGAGGTCACAGCAGCCTCAGTGCCTCCTCTGCCAGTGCCATGCTCATGGCTGCTGGCTCTGCTTGTGACGTCACAGCAGCCTGAGTGTCTCCTAGGCCCGTGGCAGGCTCATGGCTGCTGGCTGTGCTTCTCAGGTCACAGCAGCCTCAGTGCCTCCTAGGCCAGTATCAGGCTCATGGCTGCTGGTTGTGCTTGTGAGGTCACAGCAGCCTGAATGCCTCCTAGGCCCGTGGCAGGCTCATGGCTGCTGGCTGTGATTGTGAGGTCACAGCAGCCTCAGTGCCTCCTCTGCCAGTGCCATGCTCATGGCTGCTGGCTGTGCTTGTGACGTCACAGAAACCTCAGTGCCTCATAGGCCCGTGGCAGGCTCATGGCTGCTGGCTGTCATTGTGACGTCACAGCAGCCTCAGTGCCTCCTCTGCCAGTGCCGTGCTCATGTCTGCTGGCTGTGCTTGTGACGTCACAGCAGCCTGAGTGCCTCCTAGGCCCGTGGCAGGCTCATGGCTGCTGGCTGTGATTGTGAGGTCACAGCAGCCTCAGTGCCTCCTCTGCCAGTGCCATGCTCATGGCTGCTGGCTGTGCTTGTGACGTCACAGCAGCCTCAGTGCCTCCTAGGCCCGTGGCAGGCTCATGGCTCCTGGCTGTCATTGTGACGTCACAGCAGCCTCAGTGCCTCCTCTGCCAGTGCCATGCTCATGGCTGCTGGCTGTGCTTGTGAGGTCAGAGCAGCCTCAGTGCCTACTAGGCCAGTATCAGGCTCATGGCTGCTGGTTGTGCTTGTGAGGTCACAGCAGCCTCAGTGCCTCCTCTGCCAGTGCCAGGGTCATGGCTGCTGGCTGTGCTTGTGAGGTCACAGCAGCCTCAGTGCCTCCCAGGCCAGTGTCAGGCTCATGGCTGCTGGCTGTGATTGTGAGGTCACAGCAGCCTCAGTGCCTCCTCTGCCAGTGCCATGCTCATGGCTGCTGGCTGTGCTTGTGACGTCACAGCAGCCTGAGTGCCTCCTAGGCCCGTGGCAGGCTCATGGCTGCTGGCTGTGATTGTGAGGTCACAGCAGCCTCAGTGCCTCCACTGCCAGTGCCATGCTCATGGCTGCTGGCTGTGCTTGTGACGTCACAGCAGCCTGAGTGCCTCCTAGGCCCGTGGCAGGCTCATGGCTGCTGGCTGTGCTTGTGAGGTCACAGCAGCCTCAGTGCCTCACAGGCCAGTGTGAGGCTCATGGCTGCTGGCTGTGATTGTGAGGTCACAGCAGCCTCAGTGCCTCCTAGGCCAGTATCAGGCTCATGGCTGCTGGCTGTGCTTGTGAGGTCACAGAAACCTCAGTGCCTCATAGGCCAGTGTCAGGCTCATGGCTGCTGGCTGTGATTCTGAGGTCACAGCAGCCTGAATGCCTCCTAGCCCTGTGGCAGGCTCATGGCTGCTGGCTATGACTGTGAGGTCACAGCAGCCTCACTGCCTCATAGTTTAGTGTCCAGCTCCCCCTACTGGCTGTGCTTGTGAGGTCACAGCAGCCTCAGTGCCTCCTAGGCCAGTGTGATGCTCATGGCTGCTGGCTGTGCTTGTGACGTCACAGCATCCTCAGTGCCTCCTAGGCCAGTATCAGCCTCATGGCTGCTGGCTGTGCTTCTGAGGTCACAGAAATCTGAATGCCTCCCCTGCCAGTGCCATGCTCATGGCTGCTGGCTGTGCTTGTGAGGTCACAGCAGCCTCAGTGCCTCATCGTTTAGTGTCCAGCGTCCCCTGCTGGCTCTGCTTGTGAGGGCACAGCAGACTCAGTGCCTCATAGGTTAGTGTCCAGTGCCCCCTGCTGGCTCTGCTTGTGAGGTCACAGCAGACTCAGTGCCTCCTAGGCCAGTATCAGGCTCATGGCTGCTGGCTGTGCTTGTGAGGTCACAGCAGCCTCAGTGCCTCTCAGGCCAGTGGCAGTCTCATGGCTGCTGGCTGTGATTGTGAGGTCACAGCAGCCTCAGTTCCTCCTAGGCCAGTATGAGGCTCATGACTGCTGGCTGGGTTTCTGAGGTCACAGAGGCCTGAATGCCTCCTAGCCCTGTGGCAGACTCAGGGCTGCTGGGTGTGCTTGTGAGGTCACAGCAGCCTCAGTGCCTCATCGTTTAGTGTCCAGCGTCCCCTGCTGGCTCTGCTTGTGAGGTCACAGCAGACTCAGTGCCTCATAGGTTAGTGTCCAGTGCCCCCTGCTGGCTCTGCTTGTGAGGTCACAGCAGACTCAGTACCTCTCAGGCCAGAGTCAGGCTCATGGCTGCTGGCTGTGCTTGTGAGGTCACAGCAGACTCAGTGCCTCATAGGCCAGTGTCAGGCTCATGGCTGCTGGGTGTGCTTGTGAGGTCACAGCAGCCTCAGTGCCTCACAGGCTAGTATCAGGCTCATGGCTGCTGGCTGTGCTTGTGAGGTCACAGCAGCCTCAGTTCCTCCTAGGCCAGTATCAGGCTCATGGCTGCTGGCTGTGCTTCTGAGGTCACAGAGGCCTGAATGCCTCCTAGGCCAGTGGCAGGCTCATGGCTGCTGGCTGTGCTTGTGAGGTTATAGCAGCCTCAGTGCCTCACAGTTTAGTGTCCAGCGCCCCTTGCTGTCTGTGCTTGTGAGGTCACAGCAGACTCAGTGCCTCCCAGGCCAATATCAGGCTCATGGCTGCTGGCTGTGCTTGTGACGTCACAGCAGACACAGTGCCTCCTAGGCCCGTGCCATGCTCATGGCTGCTGGCTGTGCTTGTGAGGTCACAGCAGCCTGAGTGCCTCCTAGGCCAGTATCAGGCTCATGGCTGCTGGCTGTGCTTGTGAGGTCACAGCAGCCTCAGTGCCTCCTAGGCCGGTGGCAGGCTCATGGCTGCTGGCTGTGCTTGTGAGGTCACAGCAGACTCAGTGCCCCAAAATTTAGTGTCCAGCGTCCCCTGCTGGCTGTGCTTGTGAGGTCACAGCAGCCCCAGTGCCTCCTCTGCCAGTGCCATGCTCATGGCTGGTGGCTGTGCTTCTCAGGTCACAGCAGCCTCAGTGCCTCTGAGTCCAGGGGCAGTCTCATGGCTGCTGGCTGTGCTTGTGAGGTCACAGCAGCCTGAATGCCTCCTAGGCCTGTGGCAGGCTCATGGCTGCTGGCTATGATTGTGAGGTCACAGCAGACTCAGTGCCTCAAAAGTTAGTGTCCAGGGTCCCCTGCTGGCTGTGCTTGTGAGGTCACAGCAGCCTCAGTGCCTCATAGTTTAGTGTCCAGCGTCCCCTGCTAGCTCTGCTTGTGAGGTCACAGCAGACTCAGTGCCTCATAAGTTAGTGTCCAGCGCCCCCTGCTGTATGTGCTTGTGAGGTCACACCAGCCTCAGTGCTTCCCAGGCCAATGTCAGGCTCATGGCTGCTGGCTGTGCTTGTGAGGTCACAGCAGCCTCAGTGCCTCCTCTGCCAGTGCCATGCTCATGGCTGCTGCCTGTGCTTGTGACGTCACAGCAGCCTCAGTGGCTCCTAGGTCTGTTGCAGGCTCATGGCTGCTGGCTGTGCTTCTGAGGTCACAGCAGCCTCAGTGCCTCCTAGGCCAGTGTCAGGCTCATGGCTGCTGGCCGTGCTTGTGAGGTCACAGAAACCTGAATGCCTCCTAGGCCAGTGGCAGGCTCATGGCTGCTGGCTGTGCTTGTGAGGTCACAGCAGCCTCAGTGCCTCCCAGGCCAGTGTCAGGCTCATGGCTGGTGGCTGTGCTTGTGAGGTCACAGCAGCCTCAGTGCCTCCTCTGCCAGTGCCATGCTCATGGCTGCTGGCTCTGCTTGTGACGTCACAGCAGCCTGAGTGCCTCCTAGGCCCGTGGCAGGCTCATGGCTGCTGGCTGTGCTTGTGAGGTCACAGCAGCCTCAGTGCCTCCTAGGCCAGTATCAGGCTCATGGCTGCTGGTTGTGCTTGTGAGGTCACAGCAGCCTGAATGCCTCCTAGGCCAGTGTGAGGCTCATGGCTGCTGGCTGTGATTGTGAGGTCACAGCAGCCTCAGTGCCTCACAGGCCAGTATCAGGCTCATGGCTGTTGGCTGTGATTGTGAGGTCACAGCAGCCTCAGTGCCTCCTAGGCCAGTGTCAGGCTCATGGCTGCTGGCTGTGCTTCTGAGGTCACAGAAACCTGAATGCCTCATAGGCCAGTGTCAGGCTCATGGCTGCTGGCTGTGATTGTGAGGTCACAGAAAGCTGAATGCCTCCTAGGCCAGTGTCAGGCTCATGGCTGCTGGCTGTGTTTCTGAGGTCACAGCAGCCTCAGTGCCTGCTAGGCCAGTATCAGGCTCATGGCTGCTGGCTGTGCTTCTGACGTCACAGCAGACTCAGTGCCTCCTAGGCCCGTGCCATGCTCATGGCTGCTGGCTGTGCTTGTGAGGTCACAGCAGCGTCAGTGCCTCCGAGGCCAGTATCAGGCTCATGGCTGCTGGCTGTGCTTGTGAGGTCACAGCAGCCTCAGTGCCTCAAAAGTTAGTGTCCAGCGTCCCCTGCTGGCTGTGCCTGTGAGGTCACAGCAGCCTCAGTGCCTCCTCTGCCAGTGCCGTGCTCATGTCTGCTGGCTGTGCTTGTGACGTCACAGCAGCCTCAGTGCCTCCTAGGCCCGTGGCAGGCGCATGGCTGCTGGCTGTGATTGTGAGGTCACAGCAGCCTCAGTGCCTCCTCTGCCAGTGCCATGCTCATGGCTGCTGGCTGTGCTTGTGACGTCACAGAAACCTCAGTGCCTCATAGGCCCGTGGCAGGCTCATGGCTGCTGGCTGTCATTGTGACGTCACAGCAGCCTCAGTGCCTCCTCTGCCAGTGCCGTGCTCATGTCTGCTGGCTGTGCTTGTGACGTCACAGCAGCCTGAGTGCCTCCTAGGCCCGTGGCAGGCTCATGGCTGCTGGCTGTGATTGTGAGGTCACAGCAGCCTCAGTGCCTCCTCTGCCAGTGCCATGCTCATGGCTGCTGGCTGTGCTTGTGACGTCACAGCAGCCTCAGTGCCTCCTAGGCCCGTGGCAGGCTCATGGCTCCTGGCTGTGCTTGTGACGTCACACCAGCCTCAGTGCCTCCTCTGCCAGTGCCATGCTCATGGCTGCTGGCTGTGCTTGTGACGTCACAGCAGCCTCAGTGCCTACTAGGCCAGTATCAGGCTCATGGCTGCTGGTTGTGCTTGTGAGGTCACAGCAGCCTCAGTGCCTCCTCTGCCAGTGCCAGGGTCATGGCTGCTGGCTGTGCTTGTGAGGTCACAGCAGCCTCAGTGCCTCCCAGGCCAGTGTCAGGCTCATGGCTGCTGGCTGTGATTGTGAGGTCACAGCAGCCTCAGTGCCTCCTCTGCCAGTGCCATGCTCATGGCTGCTGGCTGTGCTTGTGACGTCACAGCAGCCTGAGTGCCTCCTAGGCCCGTGGCAGGCTCATGGCTGCTGGCTGTGATTGTGAGGTCACAGCAGCCTCAGTGCCTCCACTGCCAGTGCCATGCTCATGGCTGCTGGCTGTGCTTGTGACGTCACAGCAGCCTGAGTGCCTCCTAGGCCCGTGGCAGGCTCATGGCTGCTGGCTGTGCTTGTGAGGTCACAGCAGCCTCAGTGCCTCCTAGGCCAGTATCAGGCTCATGGCTGCTGGCTGTGCTTGTGAGGTCACAGAAACCTCAGTGCCTCATAGGCCAGTGTCAGGCTCATGGCTGCTGGCTGTGATTCTGAGGTCACAGAAAGCTGAATGCCTCCTAGCCCTGTGGCAGGCTCAGGGCTGCTGGCTGTGCTTGTGAGGTCACAGCAGCCTCAGTGCCTCCTAGGCCAGTGGCAGGCTCATGGCTGCTGGCTGTGCTTGTGAGGTCACAGCAGCCTCAGTGCCTCCTAGGCCAGTATCAGGCTCATGGCTGCTGGCTGTGCTTCTGAGGTCACAGAAATCTGAATGCCTCCTAGGCCAGTGGCAGGCTCATGGCTGCTGGCTGTGCTTGTGAGGTCACAGCAGCCTCAGTGCCTCATAGTTTAGTGTCCAGCGTCCCGTGCTGGCTCTGCTTGTGAGGTCACAGCAGACTCAGTGCATCATAGGTTAGTGTGCAGCGCCCCCTGCTGGCTGTGCTTGTGAGGTCACAGCAGCCTCAGTGCCTCACAGGCCAGTATCAGGCTCATGGCTGCTGGCTGTGCTTGTGAGGTCACAGCAGCCTCAGTGCCTCCTCTGCCAGTGCCATGCTCATGGCTGCTGGCTGTGCTTGTGAGGTCACAGCGGCCTCAGTGCCTCCTAGGCCAGTATCAGGCTCATGGCTGCTGGCTGTGCTTCTGAGGTCACAGAGGCCTGAATGCCTCCTAGGCCAGTGGCAGGCTCATGGCTGCTGGCTGTGCTTGTGAGGTCACAGCAGCCTCAGTGCCTCATCGTTTAGTGTCCAGCGTCCCCTGCTGGCTCTGCTTGTGAGGTCACAGCAGCCTCAGTGCCTCATAGGTTAGTGTCCAGCGTCCCCTGCTGGCTCTGCTTGTGAGGTCACAGCAGACTCAGTACCTCATAGGTTAGTGTGCAGCGCCCCCTGCTGGCTGTGCTTGTGAGGTCACAGCAGCCTCAGAGCCTCCTAGGCCAGTATCAGGCTCATGGCTGCTGGCTGTGCTTGTGAGGTCACAGCAGCCTCAGTGCCTCACAGGCCAGTATCAGGCTCATGGCTGCTGGCTGTGCTTGTGAGGTCGCAGCAGCCTCAGTGCCTCCTAGGCCAGTGGCAGGCTCATGGCTGCTGGCTGTGCTTGTGAGGTCACAGCAGCCTCAGTGCCTCATTGTTTAGTGTCCAGCATCCCCTGCTGGCTCTGCTTGTGAGGTCACAGCAGACTCAGTACCTCTTAGGTTAGTGTCCAGCGCCCCCTGCTGGCTCTGCTTGTGAGGTCACAGCAGCCTCAGTGCCTCCCAGGCCAGTATCAGGCTCATGGCTGCTGGCTGTGCTTGTGAGGTCACAGCAGCCTCAGTGCCTCCTGAGGCCAGTGCCATGCTCATGGCTGCTGGCTGTGCTTGTGAGGTCACAGCAGCCTCAGTGCCTCTGAGGCCAGTGGCAGGCTCATGGCTGCTGGCTGTGCTTGTGAGGTCACAGCAGCCTGAATGCCTCCTAGGCCAGTGTCAGGCTCATGGCTGCTGGCTGTGCTTGTGAGGTCACAGCAGCCTCAGTGCCTCATAATTTAGTGTCCAGCGTCCCATGCTGGCTCTGGTTGTGAGGTCACAGCAGACTCAGTGCCTCATAGGTTAGTGTGCAGCGCCCCCTGCTGGCTCTGATTGTGAGGTCACAGCAGCCTCAGTGCCTCCTAGGCCAGTATCAGGCTCATGGCTGCTGGCTGTGCTTGTGAGGTCACAGACGCCTCAGTGCCTCCTCTGCCACTGCCATGCTCATGGCTGCTGGCTGTGCTTGTGAGGTCACAGCAGCCTCAGTGCCTCCGAGGCCAGTATCAGGCTCATGGCTGCTGGCTGTGCTTGTGAGGTCACAGCAGACTCAGTGCTTCATAGTTTAGTGTCCAGCGTCCCCTGCTGGCTGTGCCTGTGAGGTCACAGCAGACTCAGTGCCTCATAGGTTAGTGTGCAGCGCCCCCTGCTGGCTGTGCTTGTGAGGTCACAGCAGACTCAGTGCCTCACAGGCCAGTATCAGGCTCATGGCTGCTGGCTGTGCTTGTGAGGTCACAGCAGCCTCAGTGCCTCCTAGGCCAGTGTCAGGCTCATGGCTGCTGGTTGTGCTTGTGAGGTCACAGCAGCCTGAATGCTTCCTAGGCCAGTGTCAGGCTCATGGCTGCTGGGTGTGCTTGTGAGGTCACAGCAGCCTCAGTGCCTCACAGGCCAGTATCAGGCTCATGGCTGCTGGCTGTGCTTGGGAGGTCACAGCAGCCTCAGTTCCTCCTAGGCCAGTATCAGGCTCATGGCTGCTGGCTGTGCTTCTGAGGTCACAGAGGCCTGAATGCCTCATAGGCCAGTGGCAGGCTCATGGCTGCTGGCTGTGCTTGTGAGGTTATAGCAGCCTCAGTGCCTCACAGTTTATTGTCCAGCGTCCATTGCTGGCTCTGCTTGTGAGGTCACAGCAGACTCAGTGCCTCATAGGTTAGTGTCCAGTGCCCCCTGCTGGCTCTGCTTGTGAGGTCACAGCAGACTCAGTGCCTCCCAGGCCAATATCAGGCTCATGGCTGCTGGCTGTGCTTGTGACGTCACAGCAGACACAGTGCCTCCTAGGCCCGTGCCATGCTCATGGCTGCTGGCTGTGCTTGTGAGGTCACAGCAGCCTCAGTGCCTCCGAGGCCAGTATCAGGCTCATGGCTGCTGGCTGTGCTTGTGAGGTCACAGCAGCCTCAGTGCTCCCTAGGCCAGTGGCAGGCGCATGGCTGCTGGCTGTGCTTGTGAGGTCACAGCAGACTCAGTGCCTCAAAACTTAGTGTCCAGCGTCCCCTGCTGGCTGTGCTTGTGAGGTCACAGCAGCCCCAGTGCCTCCTCTGCCACTGTCAGGCTCATGGCTGCTGGCTGTGCTTCTGAGGTCACAGCAGCCTCAGTGACTCTGTGGATAGTGCCATGCTCATGGCTGCTGGCTGTGCTTGTCAGGTCACAGCAGCCTCAGTGCCTCTCAGTCCAGGGGCAGTCTCATGGCTGCTGGCTGTGCTTGTGAGGTCACAGCAGCCTGAATGCCTCCTAGCCCTGTGGCAGGCTCATGGCTGCTGGCTATGATTGTGAGGTCACAGCAGGCTCAGTGCCTCATAGTTTAGTGTCCAGCGCCCCCTGCTGGCTGTGCTTGTGAGGTCACAGCAGCCTCAGTGCCTCCTAGGCCAGTGTGATGCTCATGGCTGCTGGCTGTGCTTGTGAGGTCACACCAGCCTCAGTGCCTCCCAGGCCAGTGTCAGGCTCATGGCTGCTGGCTGTGCTTGTGAGGTCACAGCAGCCTCAGTGCCTCCTCTGCCACTGCCATGCTCATGGCTGCTGGCTGTGCTTGTGAGGTCACAGCAGCCTCAGTGCCTCCTAGGCCAGTATCAGGCTCATGGCTGCTGGCTGTGCTTCTGAGGTCACAGAAATCTGAATGCCTCCTAGGCCAGTGGCAGGCTCATGGCTGCTGGCTGTGCTTGTGAGGTCAAAGCAGCCTCAGTGCCTCATCGTTTAGTGTCCAGCGTCCCCTGCTGGCTCTGCTTGTGAGGTCACAGCAGACTCAGTGCCTCTCAGGCCAGTATCAGGCTCATGGCTGCTGGCTGTGCTTGTGACGTCACAGCAGCCTCAGTGCCTCCTCTGCCAGTGCCATGCTAATGGCTGCTGGCTGTGCTTGTGACGTCACAGCAGCCTCAGTGCCTCCTAGGCCAGTATCAGGCTCATGGCTGCTGGCTGTGATTGTGAGGTCACAGCAGCCTCAGTGCTTCATAGTTTAGTGTCCAGCGTCCCCTGCTGGCTGTGCTTGTGAGGTCACAGCAGACTCAGTGCCTCAAAAGTTGTTGTCCAGTGCCCCCTACTGGCTCTGCTTGTGAGGTCACAGCAGACTCAGTGTCTCCGTGGATAGTACCATGCTCATGGCTGCTGGCTGTGCTTGTGAGGTCACAGCAGCCTCAGTGCCTCTCAGGCCAGTGGCAGTCTCATGGCTGCTGGCTGTGCTTGTGAGGTCACAGCAGCCTCAGTTCCTCCTAGGCCAGTATCAGGCTCATGGCTGCTGGCTGGGTTTCTGAGGTCACAGAAGCCTGAATGCCTCCTAGCCCTGTGGCAGGCTCATGGCTGCTGGCTGTGCTTGTGAGGTCACAGCAGCCTCAGTGCCTCAAAAGTTAGTGTCCAGCGTCCCCTGCTGGCTCTGCTTGTGAGGTCACAGCAGACTCAGTGCCTCTCAGGCCAGTATCAGGCTCATGGCTGCTGGCTGTGCTTGTGACGTCACAGCAGCCTCAGTGCCTCCTCTGCCAGTGCCATGCTAATGGCTGCTGGCTGTGCTTGTGAGGTCACAGCAGCCTCAGTGCCTCCTAGGCCAGTATCAGGCTCATGGCTGCTGGCTGTGATTGTGAGGTCACATCAGCCTCAGTGCTTCATAGTTTAGTGTCCAGCGTCCCCTGCTGGCTGTGCTTGTGAGGTCACAGCAGACTCAGTGCCTCAAAAGTTGTTGTCCAGTGCCCCCTACTGGCTCTGCTTGTGAGGTCACAGCAGACTCAGTGTCTCCGTGGATAGTACCATGCTCATGGCTGCTGGCTGTGCTTGTGACGTCACACCAGCCTCAGTGCCTCCCAGGCCAGTGTCAGGCTCATGGCTGCTGGCTGTGCTTGTGAGGTCACAGCAGCCTCAGTGCCTCTCAGGCCAGTGGCAGTCTCATGGCTGCTGGCTGTGATTGTGAGGTCACAGCAGCCTCAGTTCCTCCTAGGCCAGTATGAGGCTCATGGCTGCTGGCTGGGTTTCTGAGGTCACAGAAGCCTGAATGCCGCCTAGCCCTGTGGCAGGCTCAGGGCTGCTGGCTGTGCTTGTGAGGTCACAGCAGCCTCAGTTCCTCCTAGGCCAGTATCAGGCTCATGGCTGCTGGCTGTGCTTGTGACGTCACAGCAGCCTCAGTGCCTCCTCTGCCAGTGCCATGCTCATGGCTGCTGGCTGTGCTTGTGACATCACAGCACCCTGAGTGCCTCCTAGGCCCGTGGCAGGCTCATGGCTGCTGGCTGTCATTGTGACGTCACAGCAGCCTCAGTGCCTCCTCTGCCAGTGCCATGCTCATGGCTGCTGGCTGTGCTTGTGAGGTCACAGCAGCCTCAGTGCCTCCTAGGCCAGTATCAGGCTCATGGCTGCTGGTTGTGCTTGTGAGGTCACAGCAGCCTGAATGCCTCCTAGGCCAGTGGCAGGCTCATGGCTGCTGGCTGTGCTTGTGAGGTTATAGCAGCCTCAGTGCCTCACAGTTTAGTGTCCAGCGTCCATTGCTGGCTCTGCTTGTTTGGTCACAGCAGACTCAGTGCCTCATAGGTTAGTGTCCAGCGCCCCCTGCTGGCTCTGCTTGTGAGGTCACAGCAGCCTCAGTGCCTCCCAGGCCAATATCAGGCTCATGGCTGCTGGTTGTGCCTGTGACGTCACAGCAGACACAGTGCCTGCTAGGCCCGTGCCATGCTCATGGCTGCTGCCTGTGATTGTGAGGTCACAGCAGCCTCAGTGCCTCCTAGGCCAGTGGCAGGCTCATGGCTGCTGGCTGTGCTTGTGAGGTCACAGCAGACTCAGTGCCTCAAAACTTAGTGTCCAGCGTCCCCTGCTGGCTGTGCTTGTGAGGTCACAGCAGCCCCAGTGCCTCCTCTGCCACTGTCAGGCTCATGGCTGCTGGCTGTGCTTCTGAGGTCACAGCAGCCTCAGTGACTCTGTGGATAGTGCCATGCTCATGGCTGCTGGCTGTGCTTCTCAGGTCACAGCAGCCTCAGTGCCTCTGAGTCCAGGGGCAGTCTCATGGCTGCTGGCTGTGCTTGTGAGGTCACAGCAGCCTCAGTGCCTCCTCTGCCACTGCCATGCTCATGGCTGCTGGCTGTGCTTGTGAGGTCACAGCAGCCTCAGTGCCTCCTAGGCCAGTATCAGGCTCATGGCTGCTGGCTGTGATTGTGAGGTCACATCAGCCTCAGTGCTTCATAGTTTAGTGTCCAGCGTCCCCTGCTGGCTGTGCTTGTGAGGTCACAGCAGACTCAGTGCCTCAAAAGTTGGTGTCCAGTGCCCCCTACTGGCTCTGCTTGTGAGGTCACAGCAGACTCAGTGTCTCCGTGGATAGTACCATGCTCATGGCTGCTGGCTGTGCTTGTGAGGTCACAGCAGCCTCAGTGCCTCTCAGGCCAGTGGCAGTCTCATGGCTGCTGGCTGTGCTTGTGAGGTCACAGCAGCCTCAGTTCCTCCTAGGCCAGTATCAGGCTCATGGCTGCTGGCTGGGTTTCTGAGGTCACAGAAGCCTGAATGCCTCCTAGCCCTGTGGCAGGCTCATGGCTGCTGGCTGTGCTTGTGAGGTCACAGCAGCCTCAGTGCCTCAAAAGTTAGTGTCCAGCGTCCCCTGCTGGCTCTGCTTGTGAGGTCACAGCAGACTCAGTGCCTCTCAGGCCAGTATCAGGCTCATGGCTGCTGGCTGTGATTGTGACGTCACAGCAGCCTCAGTGCCTCCTCTGCCAGTGCCATGCTAATGGCTGCTGGCTGTGCTTGTGAGGTCACAGCAGCCTCAGTGCCTCCTAGGCCAGTATCAGGCTCATGGCTGCTGGCTGTGATTGTGAGGTCACATCAGCCTCAGTGCTTCATAGTTTAGTGTCCAGCGTCCCCTGCTGGCTGTGCTTGTGAGGTCACAGCAGACTCAGTGCCTCAAAAGTTGTTGTCCAGTGCCCCCTACTGGCTCTGCTTGTGAGGTCACAGCAGACTCAGTGCCTCAAAAGTTGGTGTCCAGTGCCCCCTGTTGGCTCTGCTTGTGAGGTCACAGCAGACTCAGTGTCTCCGTGGATAGTACCATGCTCATGGCTGCTGGCTGTGCTTGTGAGGTCACAGCAGCCTCAGTGCCTCTCAGGCCAGTGGCAGTCTCATGGCTGCTGGCTGTGCTTGTGAGGTCACAGCAGCCTCAGTTCCTCCTAGGCCAGTATCAGGCTCATGGCTGCTGGCTGGGTTTCTGAGGTCACAGAAGCCTGAATGCCTCCTAGCCCTGTGGCAGGCTCATGGCTGCTGGCTGTGCTTGTGAGGTCACAGCAGCCTGAATGCCTCATAGTTTAGTGTCCAGCGTCCCCTGCTGACTCTGCTAGTGAGGTCACAGCAGCCTCAGTGCCTCAAAAGTTAGTGTCCAGCGCCCCCTGCTGGCTGTGCTTGTGAGGTCACAGCAGCCTCAGTGCCTCCTCTGCCAGTGCCATGCTCATGGCTGCTGGCTGTGCTTGTGACGTCACACCAGCCTCAGTGCCTCCCAGGCCAGTGTCAGGCTCATGGCTGCTGGCTGTGCTTGTGAGGTCACAGCAGCCTCAGTGCCTCTCAGGCCAGTGGCAGTCTCATGGCTGCTGGCTGTGATTGTGAGGTCACAGCAGCCTCAGTTCCTCCTAGGCCAGTATGAGGCTCATGGCTGCTGGCTGGGTTTCTGAGGTCACAGAAGCCTGAATGCCGCCTAGCCCTGTGGCAGGCTCAGGGCTGCTGGCTGTGCTTGTGAGGTCACAGCAGCCTCAGTTCCTCCTAGGCCAGTATCAGGCTCATGGCTGCTGGCTGTGCTTGTGACGTCACAGCAGCCTCAGTGCCTCCTCTGCCAGTGCCATGCTCATGGCTGCTGGCTGTGCTTGTGACGTCACAGCAGCCTCAGTGCCTCCTCTGCCAGTGCCATGCTCATGGCTGCTGGCTGTGCTTGTGAGGTTATAGCAGCCTCAGTGCCTCACAGTTTAATGTCCAGCGTCCATTGCTGGCTCTGCTTGTTTGGTCACAGCAGACTCAGTGCCTCAAAACTTAGTGTCCAGCGTCCCCTGCTGGCTGTGCTTGCGACGTCACAGCAGCCCCAGTGCCTCCTCTGCCACTGTCAGGCTCATGGCTGCTGGCTGTGCTTCTGAGGTCACAGCAGCCTCAGTGACTCTGTGGATAGTGCCATGCTCATGGCTGCTGGCTGTGCTTCTCAGGTCACAGCAGCCTCAGTGCCTCTGAGTCCAGGGGCAGTCTCATGGCTGCTGGCTGTGCTTGTGAGGTCACAGCAGCCTCAATGCCTCCTAGCCCTGTGGCAGGCTCATGGCTGCTGGCTATGATTGTGAGGTCACAGCAGCCTCACTGCCTCCTAGGCCAGTGTGATGCTCATGGCTGCTGGCTGTGCTTGTGACGTCACACCAGCCTCAGTGCCTCCCAGGCCAGTATCAGGCTCATGGCTGCTGGCTGTGCTTGTGAGGTCACAGCAGCCTCAGTGCCTCCTCTGCCACTGCCATGCTCATGGCTGCTGGCTGTGCTTGTGAGGTCACAGCAGCCTCAGTGCCTCCTAGGCCAGTATCAGGCTCATGGCTGCTGGCTGTGCTTCTGAGGTCACAGAAATCTGAATGCCTCCTAGGCCAGTGGCAGGCTCATGGCTGCTGGCTGTGCTTGTGAGGTCACAGCAGCCTCAGTGCCTCATAGTTTAGTGTCCAGCGTCCCCTGCTGGCTCTGCTTGTGAGGTCACAGCAGACTCAGTGCCTCATAGGTTAGTGTGCAGCGCCCCCTGCTGGCTGTGCTTGTGAGGTCACAGCAGCCTCAGTGCCTCTGAGGCCAGTATCAGGCTCATGGCTGCTGGCTGTGCTTGTGAGGTCACAGCAGCCTCAGTGCCTCCTAGGCCAGTGGCAGTCTCATGGCTGCTGGCTGTGCTTCTGAGGTCACAGAAATCTGAATGCCTCCTAGGCCAGTGGCAGGCTCATGGCTGCTGGTTGTGCTTGTGAGGTCACAGCAGCCTCAGTGCCTCATCGTTTAGTGTCCAGCGTCCCCTGCTGGCTCTGCTTGTGAGGTCACAGCAGACTCAGTGCCTCATAGGTTAGTGTCCAGTGCCCCCTGCTGGCTCTGCTTGTGAGGTCACAGCAGCCTCAGTGCCTCTCAGGCCAGTATCAGGCTCATGGCTGCTGGCTGTGCTTGTGACGTCACAGCAGCCTCAGTGCCTCCTCTGCCAGTGGCAGTCTCATGGCTGCTGGCTGTGCTTGTGAGGTCACAGCAGCCTCAGTGCCTCCTAGGCCAGTATCAGGCTCATGGCTGCTGGCTGTGATTGTGAGGTCACATCAGCCTCAGTGCTTCATTTTTCAGTGTCCAGCGTCCCCTGCTGGCTGTGCTTGTGAGGTCACAGCAGACTCAGTGCCTCAAAAGTTGGTGTCCAGTGCCCCCTACTGGCTCTGCTTGTGAGGTCACAGCAGACTCAGTGTCTCCGTGGATAGTACCATGCTCATGGCTGCTGGCTGTGCTTGTGAGGTCACAGCAGCCTCAGTGCCTCTCAGGCCAGTGGCAGTCTCATGGCTGCTGGCTGTGCTTGTGAGGTAACAGCAGCCTCAGTTCCTCCTAGGCCAGTATCAGGCTCATGGCTGCTGGCTGGGTTTCTGAGGTCACAGAAGCCTGAATGCCTCCTAGCCCTGTGGCAGGCTCATGGCTGCTGGCTGTGCTTGTGAGGTCACAGCAGCCTCAGTGCCTCATAGTTTAGTGTCCAGCGTCCCCTGCTGACTCTGCTAGTACAGCAGACTCAGTGTCTCCGTGGATAGTACCATGCTCATGGCTGCTGGCTGTGCTTGTGAGGTCACAGCAGCCTCAGTGCCTCTCAGGCCAGTGGCAGTCTCATGGCTGCTGGCTGTGCTTGTGAGGTAACAGCAGCCTCAGTTCCTCCTAGGCCAGTATGAGGCTCATGGCTGCTGGCTGGGTTTCTGAGGTCACAGAAGCCTGAATGCCTCCTAGCCCTGTGGCAGGCTCATGGCTGCTGGCTGTGCTTGTGAGGTCACAGCAGCCTCAGTGCCTCCAAGCCAGTGGCAGGCTCATGGCTGCTGGCTGTGCTTGTGAGGTCACAGCAGCCTCAGTGCCTCCTAGGCCAGTATCAGGCTCATGGCTGCTGGCTGTGCTTCTGAGGTCACAGAAATCTGAATGCCTCCTAGGCCAGTGGCAGGCTCATGGCTGCTGGCTGTGCTTGTGAGGTCACAGCAGACTCAGTGCCTCATAGTTTAGTGTCCAGCGCCCCCTGCTGGCTCTGCTTGTGAGGTCACAGCAGACTCAGTGCCTCATAGGTTAGTGTGCAGCGCCCCCTGCTGGCTGTGCTTGTGAGGTCACAGCAGCCTCAGTGCCTCATAGGTTAGTGTCCAGCGTCCCCTGCTGGCTGTGCTTGTGAGGTCACAGCAGACTCAGTGCCTCATAGGTTAGTGTGCAGCGCCCCCTGCTGGCTGTGCTTGTGAGGTCACAGCAGCCTCAGTGCCTCCTAGGCCAGTATCAGGCTCATGGCTGCTGGCTGTGCTTGTGAGGTCACAGCAGCCTCAGTGCCTCCTAGGCCAGTATCAGGCTCATGGCTGCTGGCTGTGCTTGTGAGGTCACAGCAGCCTCAGTGCCTCCTAGGTTAGTGTCCAGCGTCCCCTGCTGGCTGTGCTTGTGAGGTCACAGCAGACTCAGTGCCTCATAGGTTAGTGTGCAGCGCCCCCTGCTGGCTGTGCTTGTGAGGTCACAGCAGCCTCAGTGCCTCCTAGGCCAGTATCAGGCTCATGGCTGCTGGCTGTGCTTGTGAGGTCACAGCAGCCTCAGTGCCTCCTAGGCCAGTATCAGGCTCATGGCTGCTGGCTGTGCTTGTGAGGTCACAGCAGCCTCAGTGCCTCCTAGGACAGTGGCAGGCTCATGGCTGCTGGCTGTGCTTGTGAGGTCACAGCAGCCTCAGTGCCTCATCGTTTAGTATCCAGCATCCCCTGCTGGCTGTGCTTGTGAGGTCACAGCAGCCTCAGTGCCTCACAGGCCAGTATCAGGCTCATGGCTGCTGGCTGTGCTTGTGACGTCACAGCAGCCTCAGTGCCTCCTCTGCCAGTGCCATGCTCATGGCTGCTGGCTGTGCTTGGGACATCACAGCACCCTGAGTGCCTCCTAGGCCCGTGGCAGGCTCATGGCTGCTGGCTGTCATTGTGACGTCACAGCAGCCTCAGTGCCTCCTCTGCCAGTGCCATGCTCATGGCTGCTGGCTGTGCTTGTGAGGTCACAGCAGCCTCAGTGCCTCCTAGGCCAGTATCAGGCTCATGGCTGCTGGTTGTGCTTGTGAGGTCACAGCAGCCTGAATGCCTCCTAGGCCAGTGGCAGGCTCATGGCTGCTGGCTGTGCTTGTGAGGTTATAGCAGCCTCAGTGCCTCACAGTTTAGTGTTCAGCGTCCCCTGCTGGCTCTGCTTCTTTGGTCACAGCAGACTCAGTGCCTCAAAACTTAGTGTCCAGCGTCCCCTGCGGGCTGTGCTTGTGAGGTCACAGCAGCCCCAGTGCCTCCTCTGCCACTGTCAGGCTCATGGCTGCTGGCTGTGCTTCTCGGGTCACAGCAGCCTCAGTGCCTCTGAGTCCAGGGGGAGTCTCATGGCTGCTGGCTGTGCTTGTGAGGTCACAGCAGCCTGAATGCCTCCGAGCCCTGTGGCAGGCTCATGGCTGCTGGCTATGATTGTGAGGTCACAGCAGCCTCAGTGCCTCATAGTTTAGTGTCCAGCGCCCCCTACTGGCTGTGCTTGTGAGGTCACAGCAGCCTCAGTGCCTCCTAGGCCACTGTGATGCTCATGGCTGCTGGCTGTGCTTGTGAGGTCACAGCAGCCTCAGTGCCTCCTCTGCCACTGCCATGCTCATGGCTGCTGGCTGTGCTTGTGACGTCACAGCAGCCTCAGTGCCTCCTAGGCCCGTGGCAGGCTCATTGCTGCTGGTTGTCATTGTGACGTCACAGCAGCCTCAGTGCCTCCTCTGCCAGTGCCATGCTCATGGCTGCTGGCTGTGCTTCTGAGGTCACAGCAGCCTCAGTGCCTCCTAGGCCAGTGTCAGGCTCATGGCTGCTGGCCGTGCTTGTGAGGTCACAGAAACCTGAATGCCTCCTAGGCCAGTGGCAGGCTCATGGCTGCTGGCTGTGCTTGTGAGGTCACAGCAGCCTCAGTGCCTCCGAGGCCAGTATCAGGCTCATGGCTGCTGGCTGTGCTTGTGAGGTCACAGCAGCCTCAGTGCCTCATAGTTTAGTGTCCAGCGTCCCCTGCTGGCTCTGCTTGTGAGGTCACAGCAGACTCACTGCCTCCTAGGCCAGTGCCAGGCTCATGGCTGCTGGCTGTGCTTGTGAGGTCACAGCAGCCTGAGTGCCTCCTAGGCCCGTGGCAGGCTCATGGCTGCTGGCTGTGCTTGTGAGGTCACAGCAGCCTCAGTGCCTCCTCTGCCAGTGCCATGCTCATGGCTGCTGGCTGTGCTTGTGAGGTCACAGCAGCCTCAGTGCCTCCTAGGCCAGTATCAGGCTCATGCCTGCTGGCTGTGCTTCTGAGGTCACAGAAATCTGAACGCCTCCTAGGCCAGTATCAGGCTCATGGCTGCTGGCTGTGCTTGTGAGGTCACAGCAGCCTGAATGCCTCCTCGGCCAGTGGCAGGCTAATGGCTGCTGGCTGTGCATGTGAGGTCACAGCAGCCTCAGTGCCTGATAGTTTAGTGTCCAGCGTTCCCTGCTGGCTCTGCTTGTGAGGTCACAGCAGACTCAGTGACTCAAAAGTTGGTGTCCAGCGCCCCCTGCTGGCTCTGCTTGTGAGGTCACAGCAGCCTCAGTGCCTCCTCTGCCAGTGCCAGGGTCATGGCTGCTGGCTGTGCTTGTGAGGTCACAGCAGCCTCAGTGCCTCCCAGGCCAGTGTCAGGCTCATGGCTGCTGGCTGTGCTTGTGAGGTCACAGCAGCCTCAGTGCCTCCTCTGCCAGTGCCATGCTCATGGCTGCTGGCTCTGCTTGTGACGTCACAGCAGCCTGAGTGCCTCCTAGGCCCGTGGCAGGCTCATGGCTGCTGGCTGTGCTTGTGAGGTCACAGCAGACTCAGTGCCTCCTAGGCCCGTGGCAGGCTCATGGCTGCTGGTTGTGCTTGTGAGGTCACAGCAGCCTGAATGCCTCCTAGGCCAGTGTCAGGCTCATGGCTGCTGGCTGTGCTTGTGAGGTCACAGCAGCCTCAGTGCCTCACAGGCCAGTATCAGGCTCATGGCTGTTGGCTGTGATTGTGAGGTCACAGCAGCCTCAGTGCCTCCTAGGCCAGTGTCAGGCTCATGGCTGCTGGCTGTGTTTCTGAGGTCACAGAAACCTGTATGCCTCATAGGCCAGTGTCAGGCTCATGGCTGCTGGCTGTGATTGTGAGGTCACAGCAGCCTCAGTGCCTCTCAGGCCAGTGTCAGGCTCATGGCTGCTGGCTGTGATTGTGAGGTCACAGCAGCCTCAGTGCCTCCTAGGCCAGTATCAGGCTCATGGCTGCTGGCTGTGCTTCTGACGTCACCGCAGACTCAGTGCCTCCTAGGCCCGTGCCATGCTCATGGCTGCTGGCTGTGCTTGTGAGGTCACAGCAGCCTCAGTGCCTCCGAGGCCAGTATCAGGCTCATGGCTGCTCGCTGTTCTTGTGAGGTCACAGCAGCCTCAGTGCCTCAAAAGTTAGTGTCCAGTGTCCCCTGCTGGCTGTGCCTGTGAGGTCACAGCAGCCTCAGTGCCTCCTCTGCCAGTGCCGTGCTCATGTCTGCTGGCTGTGCTTGTGACGTCACAGCAGCCTGAGTGCCTCCTAGGCCCGTGGCAGGCTCATGGCTGCTGGCTGTGCTTGTGAGGTCACAGCAGCCTGAATGCCTCCTCGGCCAGTGGCAGGCTAATGGCTGCTGGCTGTGCTTGTGAGGTCACAGCAGCCTCAGTGCCTGATAGTTTAGTGTCCAGCGTCCCCTGCTGGCTCTGCTTGTGAGGTCACAGCAGACTCAGTGCCTCAAAAGTTAGTGTGCAGCGCCCCCTACTGGCTCTGCTTTTGAGCTCACAGCAGACTCAGTGCCTCTTCTGCCAGTGCCAGGGTCATGGCTGCTGGCTGTGCTTGTGACGTCACAGCAGCCTCAGTGCCTCCTCTGCCACTGCCATGCTCATGGCTGCTGGCTGTGCTTGTGAGGTCACAGCAGCCTCAGTGCCTCCTCTGCCACTGCCATGCTCATGGCTGCTGGCTGTGCTTGTGACGTCACAGCAGCCTGAGTGCCTCCCAGGCCAGTGCAGGCTCATGGCTGCTGGCTGTGCTTCTGAGGTCACAGCAGCCTCAGTGCCTCCCAGGCCAGTGCAGGCTCATGGCTGCTGGCTGTGCTTGTGAGGTCACAGCAGCCTCAGTGCCTCCTCTGCCACTGCCATGCTCATGGCTGCTGGCTGTGCTTGTGACGTCACAGCAGCCTGAGTGCCTCCTAGGCCCGTGGCAGGCTCATGGCTGCTGGCTGTCATTGTGACGTCACAGCAGCCTCAGTGCCTCCTCTGCCAGTGCCATGCTCATGGCCGCTGGCTGTGCTTGTGACGTCACAGCAGCCTGAGTGCCTCCTAGGCCCGTGGCAGGCTCATGGCTGCTGGCTGTGCTTGTGAGGTCACAGCAGCCTCGGTGCCTCCTCTGCCAGTGCCATGCTCATGGCTGCTGGCTGTGCTTGTGAGGTCAGAGCAGCCTCAGTGCCTCACAGGCCAGTATCAGGCTCACGGCTGCTGGCTGTGCTTGTGAGGTCACAGCAGCCTCAGGGCCTCCTAGGCCAGTGGCAGGCTCATGGCTGCGGGCTGTGCTTGTGAGGTCACATCAGCCTCAGTGCTTCATAGTTTAGTGTCCAGCGTCCCCTGCTGGCTGTGCTTGTGAGGTCACAGCAGACTCAGTGCCTCAGAAGTTGGAGTCCAGCGCCCCCTGCTGGCTCTGCTTGTGAGGTCACAGCAGACTCAGTGTCTCCGTGGATAGTGCCATGCTCATGGCTGCTGGCTGTGCTTGTGAGGTCACAGCAGCCTCAGTGCCTCCTAGTTTAGTGTCCAGCGTCCCCTGCTGGCTCTGATTGTGAGGTCACAGCAGACTCAGTGCCTCAAAAGTTAGTGTTCAACGCCCCCTGCTGGCTGTGTTTGTGAGGTCACAGCAGCCTCAGTGCCTCCTCTGCCAGTGCCATGCTCATGGCTGCTGGCTGTGCTTCTGAGGTCACAGCAGCCTCAGTGCCTCCTAGGCCAGTGGCAGGCTCATGGCTGCTGACTGTGATTGTGACGTCACAGCAGCCTCAGTGCTTCATAGTTTAGTGTCCAGCATCCCCTGCTGGCTCTGCTTGTGAGGTCACAGCAGACTCAGTGCCTCAAAAGTTGGTGTCCAGCGCCCCCTGCTGGCTCTGCTTGTGAGGTCACAGCAGGCTCAGTGTCTCCGTGGATAGTGCCATGCTCATGGCTGCTGGCTGTGCTTGTGACGTCACAGCAGCCTCAGTGCCTCTCAGGCCAGTTGCAGTCTCATGGCTGCTGGCTGTGCTTGTGAGGTCACAGCAGACTCAGTGCCTCATAGGTTAGTGTCCACCGCCCCCTGCTGGCTGTGCTTGTGAGGTCACAGCAGCCTCATTGCCTCCCAGGCCAATATCAGGCTCATGGCTGCTGGTTGTGCTTGTGAGGTCACAGCAGCCTCAGTGTCTCCTCTGCCAGTGCCATGCTCATGGCTGCTGGCTGTGCTTGTGAGGTCACAGCAGCCTCAGTGCCTCCTAGGCCAGTATCAGGCTCATGGCTGCTGGTTGTGCTTGTGAGGTCACAGCAGCCTGAATGCCTCCTAGGCCAGTGGCAGGCTCATGGCTGCTGGCTGTGCTTGTGAGGTCACATCAGCCTCAGTGCTTCATAGTTTAGTGTCCAGCGTCCCCTGCTGGCTGTGCTTGTGAGGTCACAGCAGACTCAGTGCCTCAGAAGTTGGAGTCCAGCGCCCCCTGCTGGCTCTGCTTGTGAGGTCACAGCAGACTCAGTGTCTCCTTGCATAGTGCCATGCTCATGGCTGCTGCTTGTGCTTGTGAGGTCACAGCAGCCTCAGTGCCTCCTAGGCCCGTTCCATGTTCATGGCTGCTGGCTGTGCTTGTGAGGTCACAGCAGCCTCAGTGCCTCCTCTGCCAGTGCCATGCTCATGGCTGCTGGCTGTGCTTGTGAGGTCACAGCAGCCTCAGTGCCTCCTCTGCCAGTGCCATGCTCATGGCTGCTGGCTGTGCTTGTGAGGTTATAGCAGCCTCAGTGCCTCATAGTTTAGTGTCCAGCGTCCCCTGCTGGCTCTGCTTGTGAGGTCACAGCAGACTCAGTGCCTCAAAAGTTAGTGTCCAGCCCCCCCTGCTGGCTGTGCTTGTGAGGTCACAGCAGCCTCAGTGCCTCCTCTTCCCGTGCCAGGGTCATGGCTGCTGGCTGTGCTTGTGAGGTCACAGCAGCCTGAATGCCTCCTAGGCCAGTATCAGGCTCATGGCTGCTGGCTGTGCTTCTGAGGTCACAGCAGCCTCCGTGCCTCATAGTTTAGTGTCCAGCGTCCCCTGCTGGCTCTGCTTGTGAGGTCACAGCAGACTCAGTGCCTCTCTGGCCAGTGGCAGGCTCATGGCTGCTGGCTGTGATTGTGAGGTCACATCAGCCTCAGTGCCTCATATTTTAGTGTCCAGCTTCCCCTGTTGGCTCTCCTTGTGAGGTCACAGCAGACTCAGTGCCTCAAAAGTTAGTCTGCAGCGGCCCCTGCTGGCTGTGCTTCTGAGGTCACAGCAGCCTCAGTGCCTCCCAGGCCAATATCAGGCTCCTGGCTGCTGGCTGTGCTTGTGAGGTCAGAGCAGCCTCAGTGCCTCCTAGGCCAGTGTGATGCTCACGGCTGCTGGCTGTGCTTGTGAGGTCACAGCAGCCTCAGTGCCTCCTAGGCCAGTGGCAGTCTCATGGCTGCTGGCTGTGCTTGTGAGGTCACAGCAGCCTCAGTGCCTCATAGGTTAGTGTCCATCGCCCCCTGCTGGCTGTGCTTGTGAGGTCACAGCAGCCCCAGTGTCTCCTCTGCCAGTGTCAGGCTCATGGCTGCTGGCTGTGCTTCTGATGTCACAGCAGCCTCAGTGTCTCCGTGGATAGTGCCATGCTCATGGCTGCTGGCTGTGCTTGTGAGGTCACAGCAGTCTGAATGCCTCCTAGCCCTGTGGCAGTCTCATGGCTGCTGGCTGTGCTTGCGAGGTCACAGCAGACTCAGTGCCTCAAAAGTTAGTGTCCAGCGCCCCCTGCTGGCTCTGCTTGTGAGCTCACAGCAGCCTCAGTTCCTCCTAGGCCAGTATCAGGCTCATGGCTGCTGGCTGTGCTTGTGAGGTCACAGCAGCCTCAGTGCCTCCTCTGCCAGTGCCATACTCATGGCTGCTGGCTGTGCTTGTGAGGTCACAGCAACGTCAGTGTCTCCTAGGACAGTGTCAGGCTCATGGCTGCTGACTGTGCTTCTGAGGTCACAGAGGCCTGAATGCCTCCTAGGCCAGTGGCAGGCTCATGGCTGCTGGCTGTGCTTGTGAGGTCACACCATCCTCAGTGCCTCACAGTTTAGTGTCCAGCGCCCCCTGATGGCTCTGCTTGTGAGGTCACACCAGACTCAGTGCCTCAAAAGTTAGGGTGCAGCACCCCCTACTGGCTGTGCTTGTGAGGTCACAGCAGACTCAGTGCCTTTAAGGCCAGTATCAGGCTCATGGCTGCTGGCTGTGCTTCTGAGGTCACAGAAGCCTCAGTGCCTCCTAGACCAGTGTCAAGCTCATGGCTGCTGGCTGTGCTTCTGAGGTCCCAGAAGCCTGAATGCGTCCTAGGCCAGTGTCAGGCTCATGGCTGCTGGCTGTGCTTGTGAGGTCACAGCAGCCTCAGTGCCTCCTCTGCCAGTGCCATGCTCATGGCTGCTGGCTGTGCTTGTGAGGTCACAGCAGACTCAGTGCCTCAAAAGTTAGTCTGCAGCGCCCCCTGCTGGCTGTGCTTGTGAGGTCACAGCAGCCTCAGTGCCTCCTCTGCCAGTGCCATGCTCATGGCTGCTGGCTGTGCTTGTGACGTCACAGCAGCCTGAGTGCCTCCTAGGCCCGTGGCAGGCTCATGGCTGCTGGCTGTGCTTGTGAGGTCACAGCAGCCTCAGTGCCTCCTCTGCCAGTGCCATGCTCATGGCTGCTGGCTGTGCTTGTGAGGTCACAGCAGCCTCAGTGCCTCCCAGGCCAGTAT
Source organism: Dromaius novaehollandiae (assembly GCF_036370855.1). Lineage (NCBI taxonomy): Eukaryota > Metazoa > Chordata > Aves > Casuariiformes > Dromaiidae > Dromaius > Dromaius novaehollandiae. Next base: position 14,909,306 of record NC_088116.1, read on the forward strand.
CAGGCTCATAGCTGCTGGCTGTGCTTGTGACGTCACAGCAGCCTGAATGCCTCCTAGGCCAGTGGCAGGCTCATGGCTGCTGGCTGTGCTTCTGAGGTCACAGCAGCCTCAGTGCCTCATAGTTTAGTGTCCAGCGTCCCCTGTTGGCTGTGCTTCTGAGGTCACAGCAGCCTCACTGCCTCCTCTGCCACTGCCGTGCTCATGGCTGCTGGCTGTGCTTGTGAGGTCACAGCAGCCTCAGTGCCTCCTAGGCCAGTGGCAGGCTCATGGCTGCTGGCTGTGCTTGTGAGGTCACATCAGCCTCAGTGCTTCATAGTTTAGTGTCCAGCGTCCCCTGCTGGCTCTGCTTGTGAGGTCACAGCAGCCTCAGTGCCTCAAAAGTGGTTGTCCAGCGCTCCCTGCTGGCCCTGCTTGTGAGGTCACAGCAGACTCGGTGTCTCCGTGGATAGTGCCATGCTCATGGCTGCTGTCTGTGCTTGTGAGGTCACAGCAGCCTCAGTGCCTCTCAGGCCAGTGGCAGTCTCATGACTGCTGGCTGTGCTTCTGAGGTCACAGCAGCCTCAGTGCCTCCTAGTTTAGTGTCCAGCGTCCCCTGCTGGCTCTGATTGTGAGGTCACAGCAGACTCAGTGCCTCAAAAGTTAGTGTGCAGCGCCCCCTACTGGCTCTGCTTGTGAGCTCACAGCAGCCTCAGTGCCTCCTAGGCCAGTGGCAGGCTCATGGCTGCTGGCTGTGATTGTGACGTCACAGCAGCCTCAGTGCTTCATAGTTTAGTGTCCAGCATCCCCTGCTGGCTCTGCTTGTGAGGTCACAGCAGACGCAGTGCCTCAAAAGTTGTTGTCCAGCGCCCCCTGCTGGCTCTGCTTGTGAGGTCACAGCAGGCTCAGTGTCTCCGTGGATAGTGCCATGCTCATGGCTGCTAGCTGTGCTTGTGACGTCACAGCAGCCTCAGTGCCTCTCAGGCCAGTGGCAGTCTCATGGCTGCTGGCTGTGCTTGTGAGGTCACAGCAGACTCAGTGCCTCATAGGTTAGTGTCCACCGCCCCCTGCTGGCTGTGCTTGTGAGGTCACAGCAGACTCAGTGCCTCCCAGGCCAATATCAGGTTCCTGGTTGCTAGCTGTGCTTTTGAGGTCACAGCAGCCTGAATGCCTCCTAGGCCAGTGGCAGGCTCATGGCTGCTGGCTGTCATTGTGACGTCACAGCAGACTCAGTGCCTCCTAGGCTAGTGTCCAGCGCCCCCTGCTGGCTGTGCTTGTGACGTCACAGCAGCCTCAGTGCCTCTCAGGCCAGTATCAGGCTCATGGCTGCTGGCTGTGCTTGTGAGGTCACAGCAGCCTCAGTGCTTCATAGTTTAGTGTCCAGCGTCCCCTGCTGGCTCTGCTTGTGAGGTCACAGCAGCCTCAGTACCTCAAAAGTGGTTGTCCAGCGCTCCCTGCTGGCCCTGCTTGTGAGGTCACAGCAGACTCGGTGTCTCCGTGGATAGTGCCATGCTCATGGCTGCTGTCTGTGCTTGTGAGGTCACAGCAGCCTCAGTGCCTCTCAGGCCAGTGGCAGTCTCATGGCTGCTGGCTGTGCTTGTGAGGTCACAGCAGCCTCAGTGCCTCCTAGTTTAGTGTCCAGCGTCCCCTGCTGGCTCTGCTTGTGAGCTCACAGCAGACTCAGTGCCTATTCTGCCAGTGCCAGGGTCATGGCTGCTGCTGTGCTTGTGACGTCACAGCAGCCTGAGTGCCTCCTAGGCCCGTGGCAGGCTCCTGGCTCCTGGCTGTGCTTGTGAGGTCACAGCAGCCTCAGTGCTTCTGAGGCCAGTGGCAGGCTCATGGCTGCTGGCTGTGCTTGTGAGGTCACAGCAGCCTCAGTGCCTCCTATGCCCGTGGCAGGCTCATGGCTGCTGGCTGTGCTTCTGAGATCACAGCAGCCTGAATGCCTCCTAGGCCAGTGGCAGGCTCATGGCTGCTGGCTGTGCTTGTGAGGTCACATCAGCCTCAGTGCTTCATAGTTTAGTGTCCAGCGTCCCCTGCTGGCTGTGCTTGTGAGGTCACAGCAGCCTCAGTGCCTCCCAGGCCAGTGTCAGGCTCATGGCTGCTGGCTGTGCTTGTGAGGTCACAGCAGCCTCAGTGCCTCCTCTGCCAGTGCCATGCTCATGGCTGCTGGCTGTGCTTGTGACATCACAGCAGCCTGAGTGCCTCCTAGGCCCGTGGCAGGCTCATGACTGCTGGCTGTCATTGTGACGTCACAGCAGCCTCAGTGCCTCCTCTGCCACTGCCATGCTCATGGCTGCTGGCTGTGCTTGTGAGGTCACAGAGGCCTCAGTGCCTCCTAGGCCAGTATCAGGCTCATGGCTGCTGGTTGTGCTTGTGAGGTCACAGCAGCCTGAATGCCTCCTAGGCCAGTGGCAGGCTCATGGCTGCTGGCTGTACTTGTGAGGTTATAGCAGCCTCAGTGCCTCACAGTTTAGTGTCCAGCGTCCATTGCTGGCTCTGCTTGTTTGGTCACAGCAGACTAAGTGCCTCATAGGTTAGTGTCCAGCGCCCCCTGCTGGCTGTGCTTGTGAGGTCACAGCAGCCTCAGTGCCTCCCAGGCCAATATCAGGCTCATGGCTGCTGGCTGTGCTTGTGACGTCACAGCAGACACAGTGCCTCCTAGGCCCGTGCCATGCTCATGGCTGCTGGCTGTGCTTGTGAGGTCACAGCAGCCTCAGTGCCTCCTAGGCCAGTGTCAGGCTCATGGCTGCTGGCTGTGCTTGTGAGGTCACAGCAGCCTCAGTGCCTCAAAAGTTAGTGTCCAGCGTCCCCTGCTGGCTGTGCTTGTGAGGTCACAGCAGCCCCAGTGCCTCCTCTGCCACGGTCAGGCTCATGGCTGCTGCCTGTGCTTCTGAGGTCACAGCAGCCTCAGTGACTCTGTGGATAGTGCCATGCTCATGGCTGCTGGCTGTGCTTCTCAGGTCACAGCAGCCTCAGTGCCTCTGAGTCCAGGGGCAGTCTCATGGCTGCTGGCTGTGCTTGTGAGGTCACAGCAGCCTGAATGCCTCCTAGCCCTGTGGCAGGCTCATGGCTGCTGGCTGTGCTTGTGACGTCACAGCAGACACAGTGCCTCAAAAGTTAGTGTCCAGCGTCCCCTGCTGGCTCTGGTTGTGAGGTCACAGCAGACTCAGTGCCTCATACGTTAGTGTGCAGCGCCCCCTGCTGGCTCTGCTTGTGAGGTCACAGCAGCCTCAGTTCCTCCTAGGCCAGTATCAGGCTCATGGCTACTGGCTGTGCTTCTGAGGTCACAGAGGCCTGAATGCCTCCTAGGCCAGTGGCAGGCTCATGGCTGCTGGCTGTGCTTGTGAGGTTATAGCAGCCTCAGTGCCTCACAGTTTAGTGTCCAGCGTCCATTCCTGGCTCTGCTTGTTTGGTCACAGCAGACTCAAGGCCTCATAGGTTAGTGTCCAGCGCCCCCTGCTGGCTCTGCTTGTGAGGTCACAGCAGACTCAGTGCCTCCCAGGCCAATATCAGGCTCATGGCTGCTGGCTGTGCTTGTGACGTCACAGCAGACACAGTTTCTCCTAGGCCCATTCCAATGCTCTTGGCTGCTGGTTGTGCTTGTGAGGTCACAGCAGCCTCAGTTCCTCCTAGGCCAGTATCAGGCTCATGGCTGCTGGCTGGGTTTCTGAGGTCACAGAAGCCTGAATGCCTCCTAGCCCTGTGGCAGGCTCATGGCTGCTGGCTGTTCTTGTGAGGTCACAGCAGCCTCAGTGCCTCATAATTTAGTGTCCAGCGCCCCCTGCTGGCTGTGCTTGTGAGGTCACAGCAGACTCAGTGCCTCCTCTGCCAGTGCCATGCTCATGGCTGCTGGCTGTGCTTGTGACGTCACACCAGCCTCAGTGCCTCCCAGGCCAGTGTCAGGCTCATGGCTGCTCGCTGTGCTTCTCAGGTCACAGCAGCCTCAGTGCCTCCTCTGCCACTGCCATGCTCATGGCTGCTGGCTGTGCTTGTGAGGTCACAGCAGCCTCAGTGCCTCCTAGGCCAGTGGCAGGCTCATGGCTGCTGGCTGTGCTTGTGAGGTCACAGCAGCCTCAGTGCCTCATAGTTTAGTGTCCAGCGTCCCCTGCTGGCTCTGCTTGTGAGGTCACAGCAGACTCAGTGCCTCATAGGTTAGTGTGCAGCGCCCCCTGCTGGCTGTGCTTGTGAGGTCACAGCAGCCTCAGTGCCTCACAGGCCAGTATCAGGCTCATGGCTGCTGGCTGTGCTTCTGAGGTCACAGCAGCCTCAGTGCCTCCTAGGCCAGTGGCAGGCTCATGGCTGCTGGCTGTGCTTGTGAGGTCACAGCAGACTCAGTGCCCCAAAAGTTAGTGTCCAGCGTCCCCTGCTGGCTGTGCTTGTGAGGTCACAGCAGCCTCAGTGCCTCCTCTGCCACTGCCATGCTCATGGCTGCTGGCTGTGCTTGTGACGTCACAGCAGCCTGAGTGCCTCCTAGGCCCGTGGCAGGCTCATGGCTGCTGGCTGTCATTGTGACGTCACAGCAGCCTCAGTGTCTCCTCTGCCAGTGCCATGCTCATGGCTGCTGGCTGTGCTTGTGAGGTCACAGCAGCCTCAGTTCCTCCTAGGCCAGTGTCAGGCTCATGGCTGCTGGCTGTGCTTGTGACATCACAGCAGCCTCAGTGCCTCCTAGGCCAGTGGCAGGCTCATGGCTGCTGCCTGTGATTGTGACGTCACAGCAGACTCAGTGCCTCAAAAGTTAGTGTCCAACGTCCCCTGCTGGCTGTGCCTGTGAGGTCACAGCAGCCCCAGTGCCTCCTCTGCCAGTGTCAGGCTCATGGCTGCTGGCTGTGCTTCTGAGGTCACAGCAGCCTCAGTGACTCTGTGGATAGTGCCATGCTCATGGCTGCTGGCTGTGCTTCTCAGGTCACAGCAGCCTCAGTGCCTCCTAGGCCAGTATCATGCTCATGGCTGCTGGCTGTGCTTGTGAGGTCACAGGAGCCTCAGTGCCTCCTCTGCCAGCGCCATGCTCATGGCTGCTGGCTGTGCTTGTGACGTCACAGCAGCCTGAGTGCCTCCTAGGCCCGTGGCAGGCTCATGGCTGCTGGCTGTGATTGTGACGTCACAGCAGCCTCAGTGCCTCCTCTGCCAGTGCCATGCTCATGGCTGCTGGCTGTGCTTGTGACATCACAGCAGCCTGAGTGCCTCCTAGGCCCGTGGCAGGCTCATGACTGCTGGCTGTCATTGTGACGTCACAGCAGCCTCAGTGCCTCCTCTGCCACTGCCATGCTCATGGCTGCTGGCTGTGCTTGTGAGGTCACAGAGGCCTCAGTGCCTCCTAGGCCAGTATCAGGCTCATGGCTGCTGGTTGTTCTTGTGAGGTCACAGCAGCCTGAATGCCTCCTAGGCCAGTGGCAGGCTCATGGCTGCTGGCTGTACTTGTGAGGTTATAGCAGCCTCAGTGCCTCACAGTTTAGTGTCCAGCGTCCATTGCTGGCTCTGCTTGTTTGGTCACAGCAGACTCAGTGCCTCATAGGTTAGTGTCCAGCGCCCCCTGCTGGCTGTGCTTGTGAGGTCACAGCAGCCTCAGTGCCTCCCAGGCCAATATCAGGCTCATGGCTGCTGGCTGTGCTTGTGACGTCACAGCAGACACAGTGCCTCCTAGGCCCGCGCCATGCTCATGGCTGCTGGCTGTGCTTGTGAGGTCACAGCAGCCTCAGTGCCTCCTAGGCCAGTATCAGGCTCATGGCTGCTGGCTGTGCTTGTGAGGTCACAGCAGCCTCAGTGCCTCAAAAGTTAGTGTCCAGCGTCCCCTGCTGGCTGTGCTTGTGAGGTCACAGCAGCCCCAGTGCCTCCTCTGCCACGGTCAGGCTCATGGCTGCTGCCTGTGCTTCTGAGGTCACAGCAGCCTCAGTGACTCTGTGGATAGTGCCATGCTCATGGCTGCTGGCTGTGCTTCTCAGGTCACAGCAGCCTCAGTGCCTCCTAGGCCAGTATCAGGCTCATGGCTGCTGGCTGTGCTTGTGAGGTCACAGCAGCCCCAGTGCCTCCTCTGCCACTGTCAGGCTCATGGCTGCTGCCTGTGCTTCTGAGGTCACAGCAGCCTCAGTGACTCTGTGGATAGTGCCATGCTCATGGCTGCTGGCTGTGCTTCTCAGGTCACAGCAGCCTCAGTGCCTCTGAGTCCAGGGGCAGTCTCATGGCTGCTGGCTGTGCTTGTGAGGTCACAGCAGCCTGAATGCCTCCTAGCCCTGTGGCAGGCTCATGGCTGCTGGCTGTGCTTGTGACGTCACAGCAGACACAGTGCCTCAAAAGTTAGTGTCCAGCGTCCCCTGCTGGCTCTGGTTGTGAGGTCACAGCAGACTCAGTGCCTCATACGTTAGTGTGCAGCGCCCCCTGCTGGCTCTGCTTGTGAGGTCACAGCAGCCTCAGTTCCTCCTAGGCCAGTATCAGGCTCATGGCTACTGGCTGTGCTTCTGAGGTCACAGAGGCCTGAATGCCTCCTAGGCCAGTGGCAGGCTCATGGCTGCTGGCTGTGCTTGTGAGGTTATAGCAGCCTCAGTGCCTCACAGTTTAGTGTCCAGCGTCCATTCCTGGCTCTGCTTGTTTGGTCACAGCAGACTCAGTGCCTCATAGGTTAGTGTCCAGCGCCCCCTGCTGGCTCTGCTTGTGAGGTCACAGCAGACTCAGTGCCTCCCAGGCCAATATCAGGCTCATGGCTGCTGGCTGTGCTTGTGACGTCACAGCAGACACAGTTTCTCCTAGGCCCATTCCAATGCTCTTGGCTGCTGGTTGTGCTTGTGAGGTCACAGCAGCCTCAGTGCCTCCGAGGCCAGTATCAGGCTCATGGCTGCTGGCTGGGTTTCTGAGGTCACAGAAGCCTGAATGCCTCCTAGCCCTGTGGCAGGCTCATGGCTGCTGGCTGTTCTTGTGAGGTCACAGCAGCCTCAGTGCCTCATAATTTAGTGTCCAGCGCCCCCTGCTGGCTGTGCTTGTGAGGTCACAGCAGCCTCAGTGCCTCCTAGGCCAGTGGCAGGCTCATGGCTGCTGGCTGTGCTTGTGAGGTCACAGCAGCCTCAGTGCCTCATAGTTTAGTGTCCAGCGTCCCCTGCTGGCTCTGCTTGTGAGGTCACAGCAGACTCAGTGTCTCATAGGTTAGTGTGCAGCGCCCCCTGCTGGCTGTGCTTGTGAGGTCACAGCAGCCTCAGTGCCTCACAGGCCAGTATTAGGCTCATGGCTGCTGGCTGTGCTTCTGAGGTCACAGCAGCCTCAGTGCCTCCTAGGCCAGTGGCAGGCTCATGGCTGCTGGCTGTGCTTGTGAGGTCACAGCAGACTCAGTGCCCCAAAAGTTAGTGTCCAGCGTCCCCTGCTGGCTGTGCTTGTGAGGTCACAGCAGCCTCAGTGCCTCCTCTGCCAGTGCCATGCTCATGGCTGCTGGCTGTGCTTGTGACGTCACAGCAGCCTGAGTGCCTCCTAGGCCCGTGGCAGGCTCATGGCTGCTGGCTGTCATTGTGACGTCACAGCAGCCTCAGTGTCTCCTCTGCCAGTGCCATGCTCATGGCTGCTGGCTGTGCTTGTCAGGTCACAGCAGCCTCAGTGCCTCCTAGGCCAGTATCAGGCTCATGGCTGCTGGTTGTGCTTGTGAGGTCACAGCAGCCTGAATGCCTCCTAGGCCAGTGGCAGGCTCATGGCTGCTGGCTGTGCTTGTGAGGTCACATCAGCCTCAGTGCTTCACAGTTTAGTGTCCAGCGTCCCCTGCTGGCTGTGCTTGTGAGGTCACAGCAGACTCAGTGCCTCAGAAGTTGGAGTCCAGCGCCGCCTGCTGGCTGTGCTTGTGAGGTCACAGCAGACTCAGTGCCTCCTCTGCCAGTGCCATGCTCATGGCTGCTGCTTGTGCTTGTGAGGTCACAGCAGCCTGAGTGCCTCCTAGGCCCGTGCCATGCTCATGGCTGCTGGCTGTGCTTGTGAGGTCACAGCAGCCTCAGTTCCTCCTAGGCCAGTATCGGGCTCATGGCTGCTGGCTGTGCTTGTGAGGTCACAGCAGCCTCAGTGCCTCCTAGGCCAGTGTCAGGCTCATGGCTGCTGGCTGTGATTGTGAGGTCACAGCAGACTCAGTGCCTCAAAAGTTAGTGTCCAGCGTCCCCTGCTGGCTGTGCCTGTGAGGTCACAGCAGCCCCAGTGCCTCCTCTGCCAGTGTCAGGCTCATGGCTGCTGGCTGTGCTTCTCAGGTCACAGCAGCCTCAGTGCCTCCTCTGCCAGTGCCATGCTCATGGCTGCTGGCTGTGCTTGTGACGTCACAGCAGCCTGAGTGCCTCCTAGGCCCGTGGCAGGCTCATGGCTGCTGGCTGTGCTTGTGAGGTCACAGCAGCCTCAGTGCCTCCTCTGCCAGTGCCATGCTCATGGCTGCTGGCTGTGCTTGTGACATCACAGCAGCCTGAGTGCCTCCTAGGCCCGTGGCAGGCTCATGGCTGCTGGCTGTCATTGTGACGTCACAGCAGCCTCAGTGCCTCCTCTGCCACTGCCATGCTCATGGCTGCTGGCTGTGCTTGTGAGGTCACAGCAGCCTCAGTGCCTCCTAGGCCAGTATCAGGCTCATGGCTGCTGGCTGTGCTTGTGAGGTCACAGGAGCCTCAGTGCCTCCTCTGCCAGCGCCATGCTCATGGCTGCTGGCTGTGCTTGTGACGTCACAGCAGCCTGAGTGCCTCCTAGGCCCGTGGCAGGCTCATGGCTGCTGGCTGTGATTGTGACGTCACAGCAGCCTCAGTGCCTCCTCTGCCAGTGCCATGCTCATGGCTGCTGGCTGTGCTTGTGACATCACAGCAGCCTGAGTGCCTCCTAGGCCCGTGGCAGGCTCATGACTGCTGGCTGTCATTGTGACGTCACAGCAGCCTCAGTGCCTCCTCTGCCACTGCCATGCTCATGGCTGCTGGCTGTGCTTGTGAGGTCACAGAGGCCTCAGTGCCTCCTAGGCCAGTATCAGGCTCATGGCTGCTGGTTGTTCTTGTGAGGTCACAGCAGCCTGAATGCCTCCTAGGCCAGTGGCAGGCTCATGGCTGCTGGCTGTACTTGTGAGGTTATAGCAGCCTCAGTGCCTCACAGTTTAGTGTCCAGCGTCCATTGCTGGCTCTGCTTGTTTGGTCACAGCAGACTCAGTGCCTCATAGGTTAGTGTCCAGCGCCCCCTGCTGGCTGTGCTTGTGAGGTCACAGCAGCCTCAGTGCCTCCCAGGCCAATATCAGGCTCATGGCTGCTGGCTGTGCTTGTGACGTCACAGCAGACACAGTGCCTCCTAGGCCCGCGCCATGCTCATGGCTGCTGGCTGTGCTTGTGAGGTCACAGCAGCCTCAGTGCCTCCTAGGCCAGTATCAGGCTCATGGCTGCTGGCTGTGCTTGTGAGGTCACAGCAGCCTCAGTGCCTCAAAAGTTAGTGTCCAGCGTCCCCTGCTGGCTGTGCTTGTGAGGTCACAGCAGCCCCAGTGCCTCCTCTGCCACGGTCAGGCTCATGGCTGCTGCCTGTGCTTCTGAGGTCACAGCAGCCTCAGTGACTCTGTGGATAGTGCCATGCTCATGGCTGCTGGCTGTGCTTCTCAGGTCACAGCAGCCTCAGTGCCTCCTAGGCCAGTATCAGGCTCATGGCTGCTGGCTGTGCTTGTGAGGTCACAGCAGCCCCAGTGCCTCCTCTGCCACTGTCAGGCTCATGGCTGCTGCCTGTGCTTCTGAGGTCACAGCAGCCTCAGTGACTCTGTGGATAGTGCCATGCTCATGGCTGCTGGCTGTGCTTCTCAGGTCACAGCAGCCTCAGTGCCTCTGAGTCCAGGGGCAGTCTCATGGCTGCTGGCTGTGCTTGTGAGGTCACAGCAGCCTGAATGCCTCCTAGCCCTGTGGCAGGCTCATGGCTGCTGGCTGTGCTTGTGACGTCACAGCAGACACAGTGCCTCAAAAGTTAGTGTCCAGCGTCCCCTGCTGGCTCTGGTTGTGAGGTCACAGCAGACTCAGTGCCTCATACGTTAGTGTGCAGCGCCCCCTGCTGGCTCTGCTTGTGAGGTCACAGCAGCCTCAGTTCCTCCTAGGCCAGTATCAGGCTCATGGCTACTGGCTGTGCTTCTGAGGTCACAGAGGCCTGAATGCCTCCTAGGCCAGTGGCAGGCTCATGGCTGCTGGCTGTGCTTGTGAGGTTATAGCAGCCTCAGTGCCTCACAGTTTAGTGTCCAGCGTCCATTCCTGGCTCTGCTTGTTTGGTCACAGCAGACTCAGTGCCTCATAGGTTAGTGTCCAGCGCCCCCTGCTGGCTCTGCTTGTGAGGTCACAGCAGACTCAGTGCCTCCCAGGCCAATATCAGGCTCATGGCTGCTGGCTGTGCTTGTGACGTCACAGCAGACACAGTTTCTCCTAGGCCCATTCCAATGCTCTTGGCTGCTGGTTGTGCTTGTGAGGTCACAGCAGCCTCAGTGCCTCCGAGGCCAGTATCAGGCTCATGGCTGCTGGCTGGGTTTCTGAGGTCACAGAAGCCTGAATGCCTCCTAGCCCTGTGGCAGGCTCATGGCTGCTGGCTGTTCTTGTGAGGTCACAGCAGCCTCAGTGCCTCATAATTTAGTGTCCAGCGCCCCCTGCTGGCTGTGCTTGTGAGGTCACAGCAGCCTCAGTGCCTCCTAGGCCAGTGGCAGGCTCATGGCTGCTGGCTGTGCTTGTGAGGTCACAGCAGCCTCAGTGCCTCATAGTTTAGTGTCCAGCGTCCCCTGCTGGCTCTGCTTGTGAGGTCACAGCAGACTCAGTGTCTCATAGGTTAGTGTGCAGCGCCCCCTGCTGGCTGTGCTTGTGAGGTCACAGCAGCCTCAGTGCCTCACAGGCCAGTATTAGGCTCATGGCTGCTGGCTGTGCTTCTGAGGTCACAGCAGCCTCAGTGCCTCCTAGGCCAGTGGCAGGCTCATGGCTGCTGGCTGTGCTTGTGAGGTCACAGCAGACTCAGTGCCCCAAAAGTTAGTGTCCAGCGTCCCCTGCTGGCTGTGCTTGTGAGGTCACAGCAGCCTCAGTGCCTCCTCTGCCAGTGCCATGCTCATGGCTGCTGGCTGTGCTTGTGACGTCACAGCAGCCTGAGTGCCTCCTAGGCCCGTGGCAGGCTCATGGCTGCTGGCTGTCATTGTGACGTCACAGCAGCCTCAGTGTCTCCTCTGCCAGTGCCATGCTCATGGCTGCTGGCTGTGCTTGTCAGGTCACAGCAGCCTCAGTGCCTCCTAGGCCAGTATCAGGCTCATGGCTGCTGGTTGTGCTTGTGAGGTCACAGCAGCCTGAATGCCTCCTAGGCCAGTGGCAGGCTCATGGCTGCTGGCTGTGCTTGTGAGGTCACATCAGCCTCAGTGCTTCACAGTTTAGTGTCCAGCGTCCCCTGCTGGCTGTGCTTGTGAGGTCACAGCAGACTCAGTGCCTCAGAAGTTGGAGTCCAGCGCCGCCTGCTGGCTGTGCTTGTGAGGTCACAGCAGACTCAGTGCCTCCTCTGCCAGTGCCATGCTCATGGCTGCTGCTTGTGCTTGTGAGGTCACAGCAGCCTGAGTGCCTCCTAGGCCCGTGCCATGCTCATGGCTGCTGGCTGTGCTTGTGAGGTCACAGCAGCCTCAGTTCCTCCTAGGCCAGTATCGGGCTCATGGCTGCTGGCTGTGCTTGTGAGGTCACAGCAGCCTCAGTGCCTCCTAGGCCAGTGTCAGGCTCATGGCTGCTGGCTGTGATTGTGAGGTCACAGCAGACTCAGTGCCTCAAAAGTTAGTGTCCAGCGTCCCCTGCTGGCTGTGCCTGTGAGGTCACAGCAGCCCCAGTGCCTCCTCTGCCAGTGTCAGGCTCATGGCTGCTGGCTGTGCTTCTCAGGTCACAGCAGCCTCAGTGCCTCCTCTGCCAGTGCCATGCTCATGGCTGCTGGCTGTGCTTGTGACGTCACAGCAGCCTGAGTGCCTCCTAGGCCCGTGGCAGGCTCATGGCTGCTGGCTGTGCTTGTGAGGTCACAGCAGCCTCAGTGCCTCCTCTGCCAGTGCCATGCTCATGGCTGCTGGCTGTGCTTGTGACATCACAGCAGCCTGAGTGCCTCCTAGGCCCGTGGCAGGCTCATGGCTGCTGGCTGTCATTGTGACATCACAGCAGCCTCAGTGCCTCCTCTGCCACTGCCATGCTCATGGCTGCTGGCTGTGCTTGTGAGGTCACAGCAGCCTCAGTGCCTCCTAGGCCAGTATCAGGCTCATGGCTGCTGGTTGTGCTTGTGAGGTCACAGCAGCCTGAATGTCTCCTAGGCCAGTGGCAGGCTCATGGCTGCTGGCTGTACTTGTGAGGTTATAGCAGCCTCAGTGCCTCACAGTTTAGTGTCCAGCGTCCATTGCTGGCTCTGCTTGTTTGGTCACAGCAGACTCAGTGCCTCATAGGTTAGTGTCCAGCGCCCCCTGCTGGCTGTGCTTGTGAGGTCACAGCAGACTCAGTGCCCCAAAAGTTAGTGTCCAGCGTCCCCTGCTGGCTGTGCTTGTGAGGTCACAGCAGCCTCAGTGCCTCCTCTGCCACTGCCATGCTCATGGCTGCTGGCTGTGCTTGTGACGTCACAGCAGCCTGAGTGCCTCCTAGGCCCGTGGCAGGCTCATGGCTGCTGGCTGTCATTGTGACGTCACAGCAGCCTCAGTGTCTCCTCTGCCAGTGCCATGCTCATGGCTGCTGGCTGTGCTTGTGAGGTCACAGCAGCCTCAGTGCCTCCTAGGCCAGTATCAGGCTCATGGCTGCTGGTTGTGCTTGTGAGGTCACAGCAGCCTGAATGCCTCCTAGGCCCGTGCCATGCTCATGGCTGCTGGCTGTGCTTGTGAGGTCACAGCAGCCTCAGTGCCTCTCAGGCCAGTATCAGGCTCATGGCTGCTGGCTGTGCTTGTGAGGTCACAGCAGCCTCAGTGCCTCATACGTTAGTGTCCAGCGTCCCCTGCTGGCTGTGCTTGTGAGGTCACAGCAGCCCCCGTGCCTCCTCTGCCACTGTCAGGCTCATGGCTGCTGCCTGTGCTTCTGAGGTCACAGCAGCCTCAGTGACTCTGTGGATAGTGCCATGCTCATGGCTGCTGGCTGTGCTTGTGACGTCACAGCAGCCTCAGTGCCTCTGAGTCCAGGGGCAGTCTCATGGCTGCTGGCTGTGCTTGTGAGGTCACAGCAGCCTGAATGCCTCCTCGGCCAGTGGCAGGCTCATGGCTGCTGGCTGTGCTTGTGACGTCACAGCAGACACAGTGCCTCCTAGGCCCGTGGCAGGCTCATGGCTGCTGGCTGTCATTGTGACGTCACAGCAGACACAGTGCTTCCTCTGCCAGTGGCAGGCTCATGGCTGCTGGCTGTGCTTGTGAGGTCACAGCAGCCTCAGTGCCTCCTAGACCAGTATCAGGCTCATGGCTGCTGGCTGTGCTTCTGAGGTCACAGAAACCTGAATGCCTCCTAGGCCAGTGGCAGGCTCATGGCTGCTGGCTGTGCTTGTGAGGTCACAGCAGCCTCAGTGCCTCTCAGGCCAGTGGCAGGCTCATGGCTGCTGGCTGTGCTTGTGAGGTCACAGCAGACTCAGTGCCTCCTAGGCCCGTGGCAGGCTCATGGCTGCTGGCTGTCATTGTGACGTCACAGCAGCCTCAGTGCCTCCTCTGCCAGTGCCATGCTCATGGCTGCTGGCTGTGCTTGTGACGTCACAGCAGCCTCAGTGCCTCCTAGGCCAGTATCAGGCTCATGGCTGCTGGCTGTGCTTGTGAGGTCACAGCAGCCTGAATGCCTCCTAGGCCAGTGGCAGGCTCATGGCTGCTGGCTGTGATTGTGAGGTCACATCAGCCTCAGTGCTTCATAGTTTAGTGTCCAGCATCCCCTGCTGGCTCTGCTTGTGAGGTCACAGCAGACTCAGTGCCTCAAAAGTTGTTGTCCAGCGCCCCCTGCTGGCTCTGCTTGTGAGGTCACAGCAGCCTCAGTGTCTCCGTGGATAGTGCCATGCTCATGGCTGCCAGGTGTGCTTGTGACGTCACAGCAGCCTCAGTGCCTCTCAGGACAGTGGCAGTCTCATGGCTGCTGGCTGTGCTTGTGAGGTCACAGCAGACTCAGTGCCTCATAGGTTAGTGTCCACCGTCCCCTGCTGGCAGTGCTTGTGAGGTCACAGCAGACTCAGTGCCTCCCAGGCCAATATCAGGTTCCTGGTTGCTAGCTGTGCTTTTGAGGTCACAGCAGCCTGAATGCCTCCTAGGCCAGTGGCAGGCTCATGGCTGCTGGCTGTGCTTGTGAGGTCACAGCAGACTCAGTGCCTCATAGGTTAGTGTCCAGCGCCCCCTGCTGGCTGTGCTTGTGACGTCACAGCAGCCTCAGTGCCTCACAGGCCAGTATCAGGCTCATGGCTGCTGGCTGTGCTTGTGAGGTCACAGAAGCCTCAGTGCCTCCTAGGCCAGTGGCAGGCTCATGGCTGCTGGCTGTGCTTGTGAGGTCACAGCAGACTCAGTGTCTCCGTGGATAGTGCCATGCTCATGGCTGCTGGCTGTGCTTGTGAGGTCACAGCAGGCTCAGTGCCTCTCAGGCCAATATCAGGCTCCTGTCTGCTGGCTGTGCTTGTGACATCACAGCAGCCTGAATGCCTCCTAGGGCCGTGGCAGTCTCATGGCTGATGGCTGTGCTTGTGAGGTCACAGCAGACTCAGTGCCTCAAATTTTAGTGTCCAGCGCCCCCTGCTGGCTGTGCTTGTGAGGTCACAGCAGCCTCAGTGCCTCTCAGGCCAGTATCATGCTCATGGCTGCTGGATGTGCTTGTGAGGTCACAGCAGCCTGAATGCCTCCTGGACCAGTGTAAGGGTCATGGCTGCTAGCTTTGCTTCTGAGGTCACAGAAGCCTGAACGCCTCCTAGGCCAGTGGCAGGCTCATGGCTGCTGGCTGTGATTGTGAGGTCACAGCAGCCTCAGTGCCTCCTCTGCCAGTGCCATGCTCATGGCTGCTGGCTGTGCTTGTGAGGTCACAGCAGCCTCAGTGCCTCCTAGGGCCGTGGCAGTCTCATGGCTGCTGGCTGTGCTTGTGAGGTCACAGAAGCCTCAGTGCCTCCTCTGCCAGTGGCAGTCCCATGGCTGCTGGCTGTGCTTGTGAGGTCACAGCAGACTCAGTGCCTCAAAAGTTAGTGTCCAGCGTCCCCTGCTGGCTGTGCTTGTGACGTCACAGCAGCCTCAGTGCCTCTCAGGCCAGTATCATGCTCATGGCTGCTGGCTGTGCTTGTGAGGTCACAGCAGCCTGAATGCCCCCTGGACCAGTGTCAGGGTCATGGCTGCTAGCTTTGCTTCTGAGGTCACAGAAGCCTGAACGCCTCCTAGGCCAGTGGCAGGCTCATGGCTGCTGGCTGTGATTGTGAGGTCACAGCAGCCTCAGTGCCTCCTCTGCCAGTGCCATGCTCATGGCTGCTGGCTGTGCTTGTGACATCACAGCAGCCTGAGTACCTCTGAGACCAGTGGCAGTCTCATGGCTGCTGGCTCTGCTTGTGAGGTCACAGCAGCCTGAGTGCCTCGTCTGCCACTGCCATGCTCATGGCTGCTGGCTGTGCTTGTGAGGTCACAGCAGACTCAGTGCCTCCTAGGCTAGTGTCCAGCGCCCCCTGCTGGCTGTGCTTGTGACGTCACAGCAGCCTCAGTCCCTCTCAGGCCAGTATCAGGCTCATGGCTGCTGGCTGTGCTTGTGAGGTCACAGAAGCCTCAGTGCCTCCTAGGCCAGTGGCAGGCTCATGGCTGCTGGCTGTGCTTGTGAGGTCACAGCAGGCTCAGTGCCTCTCAGGCCAATATCAGGCTCCTGTCTGCTGGCTGTGCTTGTGACATCACAGCAGCCTGAATGCCTCCTAGGGCCATGGCAGTCTCATGGCTGCTGGCTGTGCTTGTGAGGTCACAGCAGACTCAGTGCCTCAAATTTTAGTGTCCAGCGCCCCCTGCTGGCTGTGCTTGTGAGGTCACAGCAGCCTCAGTGCCTCTCAGGCCAGTATCATGCTCATGGCTGCTGGCTGTGCTTCTGAGGTCACAGCAGCCTGAATGCCTCCTGGACCAGTGTAAGGGTCATGGCTGCTAGCTTTGCTTGTGACGTCACAGAAGCCTGAACGCCTCCTAGGCCAGTGGCAGGCTCATGGCTGCTGGCTGTGATTGTGAGGTCACAGCAGCCTCAGTGCCTCCTCTGCCAGTGCCATGCTCATGGCTGCTGGCTGTGCTTGTGACGTCACAGCAGCCTCAGTGCCTCCTAGGGCCGTGGCAGTCTCATGGCTGCTGGCTGTGCTTGTGAGGTCACAGAAGCCTCAGTGCCTCCTCTGCCAGTGGCAGTCCCATGGCTGCTGGCTGTGCTTGTGAGGTCACAGCAGACTCAGTGCCTCAAAAGTTAGTGTCCAGCGCCCCCTGCTGGCTCTGCTTGTGAGGTCACAGCAGCCTCAGTGCCTCTCAGGCCAGTATCATGCTCATGGCTGCTGGCTGTGCTTGTGAGGTCACAGCAGCCTGAATGCCTCCTGGACCAGTGTCAGGGTCATGGCTGCTAGCTTTGCTTCTGAGGTCACAGAAGCCTGAACGCCTCCTAGGCCAGTGGCAGGCTCATGGCTGCTGGCTGTGATTGTGAGGTCACAGCAACCTCAGTGCCTCCTCTGCCAGTGCCATGCTCATGGCTGCTGGCTGTGCTTGTGACATCACAGCAGCCTGAGTGCCTCTGAGACCAGTGGCAGCGTCATGCTCATGGCTCTGCTTGTGAGGTCACAGCAGCCTGAGTGCCTCCTAGGCCAGTATCAGGCTAATGGCTGCTGGCTGTGCTTGTGAGGTCACAGCAGCCTAAGTGCCTCCTAGGCTAGTGTCCAGCGCCCCCTGCTGGCTGTGCTTGTGACGTCACAGCAGCCTCAGTGCCTCTCAGGCCAGTATCATGCTCATGGCTGCTGGCTGTGCTTGTGAGGTCACAGCAGCCTGAATGCCTCCTGGACCAGTGTCAGGGTCATGGCTGCTGGCTATGCTTGTGAGGTCACAGCAGCCTGAATGCCTCCTCTGCCAGTGGCATGCTCATGGCTGCTGGCTGTGATTGTGAGGTCACAGCAGCCTCAGTGCCTCATAGGTTAGTGTCCATCGCCCCCTGCTGGCTGTGCTTGTGACGTCACAGCAGCCTCAGTGCCTCCCAGGCCAATTTCAGGCTCCTGGCTGCTGGCTGTGCTTGTGAGGTCACAGCAGCCTCAGTGCCTTCTCTGCCAGTGGCAGGCTCATGGCTGCTGGCTGTGATTGTGAGGTCACAGCAGACTCAGTGCCTCCTAGGCCAGTGGCAGGCTCATGGCTGCTGGCTGTGATTGTGAGGTCACAGCAGCCTCAGTGCCTCATACTTTAGTGTCCAGCATCCCCTGCTGGCTCTGCTTGTGAGGTCACAGCAGCCTCAGTGCCTCCTCTGCCAGTGCCATGCTCATGGCTGCTGGCTCTGCTTGTGAGGTCACAGCAGCCTGAGTGCCTCCCAGGCCCGTGGCAGGCACATGGCTGCTGGCTGTGCTTGTGAGGTCACAGCAGCCTCAGTGCCTCCTCTGCCAGTGCCATGCTCATGGCTGCTGGCTGTGCTTGTGACGTCACAGCAGCCTGAGTGCCTCCTAGGCCCGTGGCAGGCTCATGGCTGCTGGCTGTCATTGTGACGTCACAGCAGCCTCAGTGTCTCCTCTGCCAGTGCCATGCTCATGGCTGCTGGCTGTGCTTGTGACGTCACAGCAGCCTCAGTGCCTCCTAGGCCAGTATGAGGCTCATGGCTGCTGGTTGTGCTTGTGAGGTCACAGCAGCCTGAATGCCTCCTAGGCCAGTGGCAGGCTCATGGCTGCTGGCTGTGCTTGTGAGGTCACATCAGCCTCAGTGCTTCATAGTTTAGTGTCCAGCGTCCCCTGCTGGCTGTGCTTGTGAGGTCACAGCAGACTCAGTGCCTCAGAAGTTGGAGTCCAGCGCCCCCTGCTGGCTCTGCTTGTGAGGTCACAGCAGACTCAGTGCCTCCTCTGCCAGTGCCATGCTCATGGCTGCTTGCTGTGCTTGTGAGGTCACAGCAGCCTCAGTTCCTCCTAGGCCAGTGTCAGGCTCATGGCTGCTGGCTGTGCTTGTGAGGTCACAGCAGCCTCAGTGCCTCCTAGGCCAGTGGCAGGCTCATGGCTGCTGGCTGTGATTGTGACGTCACAGCAGACTCAGTGCCTCAAAAGTTAGTGTCCAACGTCCCCTGCTGGCTGTGCCTGTGAGGTCACAGCATCCCCAGTGCCTCCTCTGCCAGTGTCAGGCTCATGGCTGCTGGCTGTGCTTCTGAGGTCACAGCAGCCTCAGTGACTCTGTGGATAGTGCCATGCTCATGGCTGCTGGCTGTGCTTGTGAGGTCACAGCAGCCTCAGTGCCTCCTAGGCCAGTATCAGGCTCATGGCTGCTGGCTGTGCTTGTGAGGTCACAGGAGCCTCAGTGCCTCCTCTGCCAGTGCCATGCTCATGGCTGCTGGCTGTGCTTGTGACGTCACAGCAGCCTGAGTGCCTCCTAGGCCCGTGGCAGGCTCATGGCTGCTGGCTGTGATTGTGACGTCACAGCAGCCTCAGTGCCTCCTCTGCCACTGCCATGCTCATGGCTGCTGGCTGTGCTTGTGAGGTCACAGAGGCCTCAGTGCCTCCTAGGCCAGTATCAGGCTCACGGCTGCTGGTTGTGCTTGTGAGGTCACAGCAGCCTGAATGCCTCCTAGGCCAGTGGCAGGCTCATGGCTGCTGGCTGTACTTGTGAGGTTATAGCAGCCTCAGTGCCTCACAGTTTAGTGTCCAGCGTCCATTGCTGGCTCTGCTTGTTTGGTCACAGCAGACTCAGTGCCTCATAGGTTAGTGTCCAGCGCCCCCTGCTGGCTGTGCTTGTGAGGTCACAGCAGCCTCAGTGCCTCCCAGGCCAATATCAGGCTCATGGCTGCTGGCTGTGCTTGTGACGTCACAGCAGACACAGTGCCTCCTAGGCCCGTGCCATGCTCATGGCTGCTGGCTGTGCTTGTGAGGTCACAGCAGCCTCAGTGCCTCCTAGGCCAGTGGCAGGCTCATGGCTGCTGGCTGTGCTTGTGAGGTCACAGCAGCCTCAGTGCCTCAAAAGTTAGTGTCCAGCGTCCCCTGCTGGCTGTGCTTGTGAGGTCACAGCAGCCCCAGTGCCTCCTCTGCCACTGTCAGGCTCATGGCTGCTGCCTGTGCTTCTGAGGTCACAGCAGCCTCAGTGACTCTGTGGATAGTGCCATGCTCATGGCTGCTGGCTGTGCTTCTCAGGTCACAGCAGCCTCAGTGCCTCCTAGGCCAGTATCAGGCTCATGGCTGCTGGCTGTGCTTGTGACGTCACAGCAGACACAGTGCCTCAAAAGTTAGTGTCCAGCGTCCCCTGCTGGCTCTGGTTGTGAGGTCACAGCACACTCAGTGCCTCATACGTTAGTGTGCAGCGCCCCCTGCTGGCTCTGCTTGTGAGGTCACAGCAGCCTCAGTGCCTCTCAGGCCCATGGCAGGCTCATGGCTGCTGGCTGTGATTGTGAGGTCACAGCAGCCTCAGTGCCTCCTCTGCCAGTGCCATGCTCATGGCTGCTGGCTGTGTTTGTGAGGTCACACCAGCCTCAGTGCCTCCTAGGCCAGTATCAGGCTCATGGCTGCTGGCTGGGTTTCTGAGGTCACAGAAGCCTGAATGCCTCCTAGCCCTGTGGCAGGCTCATGGCTGCTGGCTGTTCTTGTGAGGTCACAGCAGCCTCAGTGCCTCATAATTTAGTGTCCAGCGCCCCCTGCTGGCTGTGCTTGTGAGGTCACAGCAGCCTCAGTGCCTCCTCTGCCAGTGCCATGCTCATGGTTGCTGGCTGTGCTTGTGACGTCACACCAGCCTCAGTGCCTCCCAGGATAATGTCAGGCTCATGGCTGCTGGCTGTGCTTCTCAGGTCACAGCAGCCTCAGTGCCTCCTCTGCCACTGCCATGCTCATGGCTGCTGGCTGTGCTTGTGAGGTCACAGCAGCCTCAGTGCCTCCTAGGCCAGTGGCAGGCTCATGGCTGCTGGCTGGGATTGTGAGGTCACAGCAGCCTCAGTGCCTCATAGTTTAGTGTCCAGCGTCCCCTGCTGGCTCTGCTTGTGAGGTCACAGCAGACTCAGTGCCTCATAGGTTAGTGTGCAGCGCCCCCTGCTGGCTGTGCTTGTGAGGTCACAGCAGCCTCAGTGCCTCCTAGGCCAGTATCAGGCTCATGGCTGCTGGCTGTGCTTCTGAGGTCACAGCAGCCTCAGTGCCTCCTAGGCCAGTGGCAGGCTCATGGCTGCTGGCTGTGCTTGTGAGGTCACAGCAGACTCAGTGCCCCAAAAGTTAGTGTCCAGCGCCCCCTGCTGGCTGTGCTTGTGAGGTCACAGCAGCCTCAGTGCCTCCTCTGCCACTGCCATGCTCATGGCTGCTGGCTGTGCTTGTGACGTCACAGCAGCCTGAGTGCCTCCTAGGCCCGTGGCAGGCTCATGGCTGCTGGCTGTCATTGTGACGTCACAGCAGCCTCAGTGTCTCCTCTGCCAGTGCCATGCTCATGGCTGCTGGCTGTGCTTGTGAGGTCACAGCAGCCTCAGTGCCTCCTAGGCCAGTATCAGGCTCATGGCTGCTGGTTGTGCTTGTGAGGTCACAGCAGCCTGAATGCCTCCTAGGCCAGTGGCAGGCTCATGGCTGCTGGCTGTGCTTGTGAGGTCACATCAGCCTCAGTGCTTCACAGTTTAGTGTCCAGCGTCCCCTGCTGCCTCTGCTTGTGAGGTCACAGCAGACTCAGTGCCTCAGAAGTTGGAGTCCAGCGCCCCCTGCTGGCTCTGCTTGTGAGGTCACAGCAGACTCAGTGCCTCCTCTGCCAGTGCCATGTTCATGGCTGCTGCTTGTGCTTGTGAGGTCACAGCAGCCTGAGTGCCTCCTAGGCCCGTGCCATGCTCATGGCTGCTGGCTGTGCTTGTGAGGTCACAGCAGCCTCAGTTCCTCCTAGGCCAGTATCAGGCTCATGCCTGCTGGCTGTGCTTGTGAGGTCACAGCAGCCTCAGTGCCTCTGAGGCCAGTGTCAGGCTCATGGCTGCTGGCTGTGATTGTGAGGTCACAGCAGACTCAGTGCCTCATAAGTTAGTGTCCAGCGTCCCCTGCTGGCTGTGCCTGTGAGGTCACAGCAGCCCCAGTGCCTCCTCTGCCAGTGTCAGGGGCATGGCTGCTGGCTGTGCTTCTGAGGTCACAGCAGCCTCAGTGACTCTGTGGATAGTGCCATGCTCATGGCTGCTGGCTGTGCTTGTGAGGTCACAGCAGCCTCAGTGCCTCTGAGTCCAGGGGCAGTCTCATGGCTGCTGGCTGTGCTTGTGAGGTCACAGCAGCCTGAATGCCTCCTAGCCCTGTGGCAGGCTCATGGTGGCTGGCTGAGCTTGTGACGTCACAGCAGCCTGAATACCTCATCGGCCAGTGGCAGGCTCATGGCTGCTGGCTGTGCTTGTGAGGTCACAGCAGACTCAGTGCCTCATAGGTTAGTGTCCAGCGTCCCCTGCTGGCTGTGCTTGTGAGGTCACAGCAGCCTCAGTGCCTCCTCTGCCAGTGCCAGGGTCATGACTGCTGGCTGTGCTTGTGAGGTCACAGCAGCCTCAGTGCCTCCCAGGCCAGTGTCAGGCTCATGGCTGCGGGCTGTGCTTGTGAGGTCACAGCAGCCTCAGTGCCTCCTCTGCCAGTGCCGTGCTCATGGCTGCTGGCTGTGCTTGTGACGTCACAGCAGCCTGAGTGTCTCCTAGGCCCGTGGCAGGCTCATGGCTGCTGGCTGTGATTGTGAGGTCACAACAGCCTCAGTACCTCCTCTGCCAGTGCCATGCTCATGGCTGCTGGCTGTGCTTGTGACGTCACAGCAGCCTCAGTGCCTCCTAGTCCCGTGGCAGGCTCATGGCTGCTGGCTGTGCTTGTGAGGTCACAGCAGCCTCAGTGCCTCCTCTGCCAGTTCCATGCTCATGGCTGCTGGCTGTGCTTGTGAGGTCACAGCAGCCTCAGTGCCTCCTCTGCCAGTGTCAGGCTCATGGCTGCTGGCTGTGCTTGTGAGGTCACAGCAGCCTCAGTGCCTCCTCTGCCAGTGCCATGCTCATGGCTGCTGGCTGTACTTGTGAGGTCACAGCAGACTCAGTGCCTCTGAGTCCAGTGTCAGGCTCATGGCTGCTGGCTGTGCTTGTGAGGTCACAGCAGCCTCAGTGCCTCATAATTTTGTGTCCAGCGTCCCCTGCTTGCTGTGATTGTGAGGTCACAGCAGACTCAGTGCCTCAAAAGTTAGTGTGCAGCGCCCCCTGCTGGCTGTGCTTGTGAGTTCACAGCAGCCTCAGTGCCTCACAGGCCAGTATCAGGCTCATGGCTACTGGCTGTGCTTGTGAGGTCACAGCAGACACAGTGCCTCCTCTGCCAGTGCCATGCTCATGGCTGCTGGCTGTGCTTGTGAGGTCACAGCAGCCTCAGTGCCTCCTAGGCCAGTATCAGGCTCATGGCTGCTGGCTGTGCTTCTGAGGTCACAGCAGCCTCACTGCCTCATAGTTTAGTGTCCAGCGTCCCCTGCTGGCTCTGCTTGTGAGGTCACAGCAGACTCAGTGCCTCATAGGTTAGTGTGCAGCGCCCCCTGCTGGCTGTGCTTGTGAGGTCACAGCAGCCTCAGTGCCTCTCTGGCCAGTGGCAGGCTCATGGCTGCTGGCTGTGCTTGTGAGGTCACAGCAGACTCAGTGCCTCCTCTGCCAGTGGCAGTCTCATGGCTGCTGGCTGTGCTTGTGAGGTCACAGCAGCCTCAGTGCCTCCTAGGCCAGTGGCAGGCTCATGGCTGCTGGCTGTGATTGTGAGGTCACATCAGCCTCAGTGCTTCATAGTTTAGTGTCCAGCGTCCCCTGCTGGCTGTGCTTGTGAGGTCACAGCAGACGCAGTGCCTCAGAAGTTGGAGTCCAGCGCCCCCTGCTGGCTCTGCTTGTGAGGTCACAGCAGACTCAGTGTCTCCGTGGATAGTGCCATGCTCATGGCTGCTGGCTGTGTTTGTGACGTCACAGCAGACACAGTGCCTCCTAGGCCCGTGCCATGCTCATGGCTGCTGGCTGTGCTTGTGAGGTCACAGCAGCCTCAGTGCATCTGAGTCCAGGGGCAGTCTCATGGCTGCTGGCTGTGCTTGTGAGGTCACAGCAGGCTGAATGCCTCCTCGGCCAGTGGCAGGCTCATGGCTGCTGGCTGTGCTTGTGAGGTCACAGCAGCCTCAGTGCCTCATCGTTTAGTGTCCAGCGTTCCCTGCTGGCTCTGCTTGTGAGGTCACAGCAGCCTCAGTGCCTCAAAACTTAGTTTGCAGCGCCCCCTGCTGGCTCTGCTTGTGAGGTCACAGCAGCCTCAGTGCCTCCTCTGCCAGTGTCAGGCTCATGGCTGCTGGCTGTGCTTGTGAGGTCACACCAGCCTCAGTGCCTCCCAGGCCAGTGTCAGGCTCATGGCTGCTGGTTGTGCTTGTGAGGTCACAGCAGCCTCAGTGCCTCACAGGCCAGTATCAGGCTCCTGGCTGCTGGCTGTGCTTACGAGGTCACAGCAGCCTGAGTGCCTCCTAGGCCAGTGGAAGTCTCATGGCTGCTGGCTATGATTGTGAGGTCACAGCAGCCTAAGTGCCTCATCGTTTAGTGTCCAGCATCCCCTGCTGGCTGTGCTTGTGATGTCACAGCAGCCTGAGTGCCTCCTAGGCCCGTGGCAGGCTCATGGCTGCTGGCTGTCATTGTGACGTCACAGCAGCCTCAGTGCCTCCTCTGCCAGTGCCATGCTCATGGCTGCTGGCTATGCTTGTGAGGTCACAGCAGCCTGAATGCCTCCTAGGCCCGTGGCAGGCTCATGGCTGCTGGCTGTGATTGTGACGTCACAGCAGCCTCAGTGCCTCCTCTGCCAGTGCCATGCTCAAGGCTGCTGGCTGTGCTTGTGAGGTCACAGCAGCCTCAGTGCCTCATCGTTTAGTGTCCAGCGTCCCCTGCTGGCTGTGCTTGTGAGGTCACAGCAGCCTGAGTGCCTCTCAGGCCAGTGGCAGGCTCATGGCTGCTGGCTGTTCTTGTGACGTCACAGCAGACTCAGTGCCTCCTCTGCCAGTGCCATGCTCATGGCTGCTGGCTGTGATTGTGAGGTCACATCAGCCTCAGTGCTTCATAGTTTAGTGTCCAGCGTCCCCTGCTGGCTCTGCTTGTGAGGTCACAGCAGCCTCAGTGCCTCAAATGTTGGTGTCCAGCGCCCGCTGCTGGCTCTGCTTGTGAGGTCACAGCAGACTCAGTGTCTCCGTTTATAGTGCCATGCTCATGGCTGCTGGCTGTGCTTGTGAGGTCACAGCAGCCTCAGTGCCTCTCAGGCCAGTGGCAGGCTCATGGCTGCTGGCTGTGCTTGTGAGGTCACAGCAGCCTCAGTTCCTCCTAGGCCAGTGGCAGGCTCATGGCTGCTGGCTGTGCTTGTGAGGTTATAGCAGCCTCAGTGCCTCCCAGGCCAATTTCAGGCTCATGGCTGCTGGCTGTGCTTGTGACATCACAGCAGACACAGTGCCTCCTAGGCCCGTGCCATGCTCATGGCTGCTGGCTGTGCTTGTGAGGTCACATCAGCCTCAGTGCCTCCGAGGCCAGTATCAGGCTCATGGCTGCTGGCTGTGCTTGTGAGGTCACAGCAGCCTCAGTGCCTCCTAGGCCAGTGGCAGGCTCATGGCTGCTGGCTGTGCTTGTGAGGTCACAGCAGATTCAGTGCCCCAAAATTTAGTGTCCAGCGTCCCCTGCTGGCTGTGCTTGTGAGGTCACAGCAGCCCCAGTGCCTCCTCTGCCAGTGCCATGCTCATGGCTGCTGGCTGTGCTTCTCAGGTCACAGCAGCCTCAGTGCCTCTGAGTCCAGGGGCAGTCTCATGGCTGCTGGCTGTGCTTGTGAGGTCACAGCAGCCTGAATGCCTCCTAGCCCTGTGGCAGGCTCATGGCTGCTGGCTATGACTGTGAGGTCACAGCAGACTCAGTGCCTCAAAATTAAGTTTCCAGCGTCCCCTGGTGGCTGTGCTTGTGAGGTCACAGCAGCCTCACTGCCTCATAGTTTAGTGTCCAGCGTCCCCTGCTAGCTCTGCTTGTGAGGTCACAGCAGACTCAGTGCCTCCTCTGCCAGTGCCATACTCATGGCTGCTGGCTGTGCTTGTGACGTCACACCAGCCTCAGTGCCTCCCAGGATAATGTCAGGCTCATGGCTGCTGGCTGTGCTTGTGAGGTCACAGCAGCCTCAGTGCCTCCTCTGCCACTGCCATGCTCATGGCTGCTGGCTGTGCTTGTGACGTCACAGCAGACTCAGTGCCTCCTAGGCCCGTGGCAGGCTCATGGCTGCTGGCTGTGCTTGTGAGGTCACAGCAGCCTCAGTGCCTCCTCTGCCAGTGCCATGCTCATGGCTGCTGGCTGTGCTTGTGACGTCACAGCAGCCTGAGTGCCTCCTAGGCCCGTGGCAGGCTCATGGCTGCTGGCTGTGCTTGTGACGTCACAGCAGCCTCAGTGCCTCCTCTGCCAGTGCCATGCTCATGGCTGCTGGCTGTGCTTGTGAAGTCACAGCAGCCTCAGTGCCACCTAGGGCCGTGGCAGTCTCATGGCTGCTGGCTGTGCTTGTGAGGTCACAGAAGCGTCAGTGTCTCCTCTGCCAATGGCAGTTCCATGGCTGCTGGCTGTGCTTGTGAGGTCACAGCAGCCCCAGTGCCTCCTCTGCCACTGTCAGGCTCATGGCTGCTGCCTGTGCTTCTGAGGTCACAGCAGCCTCAGTGACTCTGTGGATAGTGCCATGCTCATGGCTGCTGGCTGTGCTTCTCAGGTCACAGCAGCCTCAGTGCCTCCTAGGCCAGTATCAGGCTCATGGCTGCTGGCTGTGCTTGTGACGTCACAGCAGACACAGTGCCTCAAAAGTTAGTGTCCAGCGTCCCCTGCTGGCTCTGGTTGTGAGGTCACAGCACACTCAGTGCCTCATACGTTAGTGTGCAGCGCCCCCTGCTGGCTCTGCTTGTGAGGTCACAGCAGCCTCAGTGCCTCTCAGGCCCATGGCAGGCTCATGGCTGCTGGCTGTGATTGTGAGGTCACAGCAGCCTCAGTGCCTCCTCTGCCAGTGCCATGCTCATGGCTGCTGGCTGTGTTTGTGAGGTCACACCAGCCTCAGTGCCTCCTAGGCCAGTATCAGGCTCATGGCTGCTGGCTGGGTTTCTGAGGTCACAGAAGCCTGAATGCCTCCTAGCCCTGTGGCAGGCTCATGGCTGCTGGCTGTTCTTGTGAGGTCACAGCAGCCTCAGTGCCTCATAATTTAGTGTCCAGCGCCCCCTGCTGGCTGTGCTTGTGAGGTCACAGCAGCCTCAGTGCCTCCTCTGCCAGTGCCATGCTCATGGTTGCTGGCTGTGCTTGTGACGTCACACCAGCCTCAGTGCCTCCCAGGCCAGTGTCAGGCTCATGGCTGCTGGCTGTGCTTCTCAGGTCACAGCAGCCTCAGTGCCTCCTCTGCCACTGCCATGCTCATGGCTGCTGGCTGTGCTTGTGAGGTCACAGCAGCCTCAGTGCCTCCTAGGCCAGTGGCAGGCTCATGGCTGCTGGCTGGGATTGTGAGGTCACAGCAGCCTCAGTGCCTCATAGTTTAGTGTCCAGCGTCCCCTGCTGGCTCTGCTTGTGAGGTCACAGCAGACTCAGTGCCTCATAGGTTAGTGTGCAGCGCCCCCTGCTGGCTGTGCTTGTGAGGTCACAGCAGCCTCAGTGCCTCCTAGGCCAGTATCAGGCTCATGGCTGCTGGCTGTGCTTCTGAGGTCACAGCAGCCTCAGTGCCTCCTAGGCGAGTGGCAGGCTCATGGCTGCTGGCTGTGCTTGTGAGGTCACAGCAGACTCAGTGCCCCAAAAGTTAGTGTCCAGCGCCCCCTGCTGGCTCTGCTTGTGAGGTCACAGCAGCCTCAGTGCCTCCTCTGCCACTGCCATGCTCATGGCTGCTGGCTGTGCTTGTGACGTCACAGCAGCCTGAGTGCCTCCTAGGCCCGTGGCAGGCTCATGGCTGCTGGCTGTCATTGTGACGTCACAGCAGCCTCAGTGTCTCCTCTGCCAGTGTCATGCTCATGGCTGCTGGCTGTGCTTGTGAGGTCACAGCAGCCTCAGTGCCTCCTAGGCCAGTATCAGGCTCATGGCTGCTGGTTGTGCTTGTGAGGTCACAGCAGCCTGAATGCCTCCTAGGCCAGTGGCAGGCTCATGGCTGCTGGCTGTGCTTGTGAGGTCACATCAGCCTCAGTGCTTCACAGTTTAGTGTCCAGCGTCCCCTGCTGCCTCTGCTTGTGAGGTCACAGCAGACTCAGTGCCTCAGAAGTTGGAGTCCAGCGCCCCCTGCTGGCTCTGCTTGTGAGGTCACAGCAGACTCAGTGCCTCCTCTGCCAGTGCCATGTTCATGGCTGCTGCTTGTGCTTGTGAGGTCACAGCAGCCTGAGTGCCTCCTAGGCCCGTGCCATGCTCATGGCTGCTGGCTGTGCTTGTGAGGTCACAGCAGCCTCAGTTCCTCCTAGGCCAGTATCAGGCTCATGCCTGCTGGCTGTGCTTGTGAGGTCACAGCAGCCTCAGTGCCTCCTAGGCCAGTGTCAGGCTCATGGCTGCTGGCTGTGATTGTGAGGTCACAGCAGACTCAGTGCCTCATAAGTTAGTGTCCAGCGTCCCCTGCTGGCTGTGCCTGTGAGGTCACAGCAGCCCCAGTGCCTCCTCTGCCAGTGTCAGGGGCATGGCTGCTGGCTGTGCTTCTGAGGTCACAGCAGCCTCAGTGACTCTGTGGATAGTGCCATGCTCATGGCTGCTGGCTGTGCTTGTGAGGTCACAGCAGCCTCAGTGCCTCTGAGTCCAGGGGCAGTCTCATGGCTGCTGGCTGTGCTTGTGAGGTCACAGCAGCCTGAATGCCTCCTAGCCCTGTGGCAGGCTCATGGCTGCTGGCTGAGCTTGTGACGTCACAGCAGCCTGAATACCTCATCGGCCAGTGGCAGGCTCATGGCTGCTGGCTGTGCTTGTGAGGTCACAGCAGACTCAGTGCCTCATAGGTTAGTGTCCAGCGTCCCCTGCTGGCTGTGCTTGTGAGGTCACAGCAGCCTCAGTGCCTCCTCTGCCAGTGCCAGGGTCATGGCTGCTGGCTGTGCTTGTGAGGTCACAGCAGCCTCAGTGCCTCCCAGGCCAGTGTCAGGCTCATGGCTGCGGGCTGTGCTTGTGAGGTCACAGCAGCCTCAGTGCCTCCTCTGCCAGTGCCGTGCTCATGGCTGCTGGCTGTGCTTGTGACGTCACAGCAGCCTGAGTGTCTCCTAGGCCCGTGGCAGGCTCATGGCTGCTGGCTGTGATTGTGAGGTCACAACAGCCTCAGTACCTCCTCTGCCAGTGCCATGCTCATGGCTGCTGGCTGTGCTTGTGACGTCACAGCAGCCTCAGTGCCTCCTAGTCCCGTGGCAGGCTCATGGCTGCTGGCTGTGCTTGTGAGGTCACAGCAGCCTCAGTGCCTCCTCTGCCAGTTCCATGCTCATGGCTGCTGGCTGTGCTTGTGAGGTCACAGCAGCCTCAGTGCCTCCTCTGCCAGTGTCAGGCTCATGGCTGCTGGCTGTGCTTGTGAGGTCACAGCAGCCTCAGTGCCTCCTCTGCCAGTGCCATGCTCATGGCTGCTGGCTGTACTTGTGAGGTCACAGCAGACTCAGTGCCTCTGAGTCCAGTGTCAGGCTCATGGCTGCTGGCTGTGCTTGTGAGGTCACAGCAGCCTCAGTGCCTCATAATTTTGTGTCCAGCGTCCCCTGCTTGCTCTGATTGTGAGGTCACAGCAGACTCAGTGCCTCAAAAGTTAGTGTGCAGCGCCCCCTGCTGGCTGTGCTTGTGAGTTCACAGCAGCCTCAGTGCCTCACAGGCCAGTATCAGGCTCATGGCTACTGGCTGTGCTTGTGAGGTCACAGCAGACACAGTGCCTCCTCTGCCAGTGCCATGCTCATGGCTGCTGGCTGTGCTTGTGAGGTCACAGCAGCCTCAGTGCCTCCTAGGCCAGTATCAGGCTCATGGCTGCTGGCTGTGCTTCTGAGGTCACAGCAGCCTCACTGCCTCATAGTTTAGTGTCCAGCGTCCCCTGCTGGCTCTGCTTGTGAGGTCACAGCAGACTCAGTGCCTCATAGGTTAGTGTGCAGCGCCCCCTGCTGGCTGTGCTTGTGAGGTCACAGCAGCCTCAGTGCCTCTCTGGCCAGTGGCAGGCTCATGACTGCTGGCTGTGCTTGTGAGGTCACAGCAGACTCAGTGCCTCCTCTGCCAGTGGCAGTCTCATGGCTGCTGGCTGTGCTTGTGAGGTCACAGCAGCCTCAGTGCCTCCTAGGCCAGTGGCAGGCTCATGGCTGCTGGCTGTGATTGTGAGGTCACATCAGCCTCAGTGCTTCATAGTTTAGTGTCCAGCGTCCCCTGCTGGCTGTGCTTGTGAGGTCACAGCAGACGCAGTGCCTCAGAAGTTGGAGTCCAGCGCCCCCTGCTGGCTCTGCTTGTGAGGTCACAGCAGACTCAGTGTCTCCGTGGATAGTGCCATGCTCATGGCTGCTGGCTGTGTTTGTGACGTCACAGCAGACACAGTGCCTCCTAGGCCCGTGCCATGCTCATGGCTGCTGGCTGTGCTTGTGAGGTCACAGCAGCCTCAGTGCATCTGAGTCCAGGGGCAGTCTCATGGCTGCTGGCTGTGCTTGTGAGGTCACAGCAGGCTGAATGCCTCCTCGGCCAGTGGCAGGCTCATGGCTGCTGGCTGTGCTTGTGAGGTCACAGCAGCCTCAGTGCCTCATCGTTTAGTGTCCAGCGTTCCCTGCTGGCTCTGCTTGTGAGGTCACAGCAGCCTCAGTGCCTCAAAACTTAGTTTGCAGCGCCCCCTGCTGGCTCTGCTTGTGAGGTCACAGCAGCCTCAGTGCCTCCTCTGCCAGTGTCAGGCTCATGGCTGCTGGCTGTGCTTGTGAGGTCACACCAGCCTCAGTGCCTCCCAGGCCAGTGTCAGGCTCATGGCTGCTGGTTGTGCTTGTGAGGTCACAGCAGCCTCAGTGCCTCACAGGCCAGTATCAGGCTCCTGGCTGCTGGCTGTGCTTACGAGGTCACAGCAGCCTGAGTGCCTCCTAGGCCAGTGGAAGTCTCATGGCTGCTGGCTATGATTGTGAGGTCACAGCAGCCTAAGTGCCTCATCGTTTAGTGTCCAGCATCCCCTGCTGGCTGTGCTTGTGATGTCACAGCAGCCTGAGTGCCTCCTAGGCCCGTGGCAGGCTCATGGCTGCTGGCTGTCATTGTGACGTCACAGCAGCCTCAGTGCCTCCTCTGCCAGTGCCATGCTCATGGCTGCTGGCTATGCTTGTGAGGTCACAGCAGCCTGAATGCCTCCTAGGCCCGTGGCAGGCTCATGGCTGCTGGCTGTGATTGTGACGTCACAGCAGCCTCAGTGCCTCCTCTGCCAGTGCCATGCTCAAGGCTGCTGGCTGTGCTTGTGAGGTCACAGCAGCCTCAGTGCCTCATCGTTTAGTGTCCAGCGTCCCCTGCTGGCTCTGCTTGTGAGGTCACAGCAGCCTGAGTGCCTCTCAGGCCAGTGGCAGGCTCATGGCTGCTGGCTGTTCTTGTGACGTCACAGCAGACTCAGTGCCTCCTCTGCCAGTGCCATGCTCATGGCTGCTGGCTGTGATTGTGAGGTCACATCAGCCTCAGTGCTTCATAGTTTAGTGTCCAGCGTCCCCTGCTGGCTCTGCTTGTGAGGTCACAGCAGCCTCAGTGCCTCAAATGTTGGTGTCCAGCGCCCGCTGCTGGCTCTGCTTGTGAGGTCACAGCAGACTCAGTGTCTCCGTTTATAGTGCCATGCTCATGGCTGCTGGCTGTGCTTGTGAGGTCACAGCAGCCTCAGTGCCTCTCAGGCCAGTGGCAGGCTCATGGCTGCTGGCTGTGCTTGTGAGGTCACAGCAGCCTCAGTTCCTCCTAGGCCAGTGGCAGGCTCATGGCTGCTGGCTGTGCTTGTGAGGTTATAGCAGCCTCAGTGCCTCCCAGGCCAATTTCAGGCTCATGGCTGCTGGCTGTGCTTGTGACATCACAGCAGACACAGTGCCTCCTAGGCCCGTGCCATGCTCATGGCTGCTGGCTGTGCTTGTGAGGTCACATCAGCCTCAGTGCCTCCGAGGCCAGTATCAGGCTCATGGCTGCTGGCTGTGCTTGTGAGGTCACAGCAGCCTCAGTGCCTCCTAGGCCAGTGGCAGGCTCATGGCTGCTGGCTGTGCTTGTGAGGTCACAGCAGATTCAGTGCCCCAAAATTTAGTGTCCAGCGTCCCCTGCTGGCTGTGCTTGTGAGGTCACAGCAGCCCCAGTGCCTCCTCTGCCAGTGCCATGCTCATGGCTGCTGGCTGTGCTTCTCAGGTCACAGCAGCCTCAGTGCCTCTGAGTCCAGGGGCAGTCTCATGGCTGCTGGCTGTGCTTGTGAGGTCACAGCAGCCTGAATGCCTCCTAGCCCTGTGGCAGGCTCATGGCTGCTGGCTATGACTGTGAGGTCACAGCAGACTCAGTGCCTCAAAATTTAGTTTCCAGCGTCCCCTGGTGGCTGTGCTTGTGAGGTCACAGCAGCCTCACTGCCTCATAGTTTAGTGTCCAGCGTCCCCTGCTAGCTCTGCTTGTGAGGTCACAGCAGACTCAGTGCCTCCTCTGCCAGTGCCATACTCATGGCTGCTGGCTGTGCTTGTGACGTCACACCAGCCTCAGTGCCTCCCAGGATAATGTCAGGCTCATGGCTGCTGGCTGTGCTTGTGAGGTCACAGCAGCCTCAGTGCCTCCTCTGCCACTGCCATGCTCATGGCTGCTGGCTGTGCTTGTGACGTCACAGCAGACTCAGTGCCTCCTAGGCCCGTGGCAGGCTCATGGCTGCTGGCTGTGCTTGTGAGGTCACAGCAGCCTCAGTGCCTCCTCTGCCAGTGCCATGCTCATGGCTGCTGGCTGTGCTTGTGACGTCACAGCAGCCTGAGTGCCTCCTAGGCCCGTGGCAGGCTCATGGCTGCTGGCTGTGCTTGTGACGTCACAGCAGCCTCAGTGCCTCCTCTGCCAGTGCCATGCTCATGGCTGCTGGCTGTGCTTGTGAAGTCACAGCAGCCTCAGTGCCACCTAGGGCCGTGGCAGTCTCATGGCTGCTGGCTGTGCTTGTGAGGTCACAGAAGCGTCAGTGTCTCCTCTGCCAATGGCAGTTCCATGGCTGCTGGCTGTGCTTGTGAGGTCACAGCAGACTCAGTGCCTCAAAAGTTAGTGTCCAGCGCCCCCTGCCGGCTGTGCTTGTGAGGTCACAGCAGGCTCAGTGCCTCTCAGGCCAGTATCATGCTCATGGCTGCTGGCTCTGCTTGTGAGGTCACAGCAGCCTGAATGCCTCCTGGACCAGTGTCAGGGTCATGGCTGCTAGCTTTGCTTGTGAGGTCACAGAAGCCTCAGTGCCTCCTAGGCCAGTGGCAGGCTCATGGCTGCTGGCTGTGATTGTGAGGTCACAGCAGCCTCAGTGCCTTTTCTGCCAGTGTCATGCTCACGGCTGCTGGCTGTGATTGTGAGGTCACAGCAGCCTCAGTGCCTCATAGTTTAGTGTCCAGCGTCCCCTGATGGCTGTGCTTGTGAGGTCACAGCAGCCTCAGTGCCTCATAGGTTAGTGTCCATCGCCCCCTGCTGGCTGTGCTTGTGACGTCACAGCAGCCTCAGTGCCTCCCAGGCCAATATCAGGCTCCTGGCTGCTGGCTGTGCTTGTGAGGTCACAGAAGCCTCAGTGCCTCCTAGACCAATGCCAGGCTCCTGGCTGCTGGCTGTGCTTGTGAGGTCACAGCAGCCTCAGTGCCTCCTAGGCTAGTGTCCATCGCCCCCTACTGGCTGTGCTTGTGAGGTCACAGCAGCCTCAGTGCCTCACAGGCCAGTATCAGGCTCATGGCTGCTGGCTGTCATTGTGACGTCATAGCAGCCTCAGTGCCTCCTCTGCCAGTGGCAGTCTCATGGCTGCTGGCTGTGCTTGTGAGGTCACAGCAGCCTCAGTGCCTCCTAGGCCAGTATCAGGCTCATGGCTGCTGGCTGTGCTTCTGAGATCACAGAAGCCTGAATGCCTCCTAGGCCAGTGGCAGGCTCATGGCTGCTGGCTGTGATTGTGAGGTCACAGCAGCCTCAGTGCCTCCTAGGCCAGTGGCAGGCTCATGGCTGCTGGCTGTGATTGTGAGGTCACAGCAGCCTCAGTGCCTCATACTTTAGTGTCCAGCATCCCCTGCTGGCTCTGCTTGTGAGGTCACAGCAGCCTCAGTGCCTCCTCTGCCAGTGCCATGCTCATGGCTGCTGGCTCTGCTTGTGAGGTCACAGGAGCCTCAGTGCCTCCTCTGCCAGTGCCATGCTCATAGCTGCTGGCTGTGCTTGTGACATCACAGCAGCCTGAGTGCCTCCTAGGCCCGTGGCAGGCTCATGGCTGCTGGCTGTCATTGTGACGTCACAGCAGCCTCAGTGTCTCCTCTGCCAGTGCCATGCTCATGGCTGCTGGCTGTGCTTGTGAGGTCACAGCAGCCTCAGTTCCTCCTAGGCCAGTATCAGGCTCATGGCTGCTGGCTGTGCTTGTGAGGTCACAGCAGCCTGAATGCCTCCTAGGCCAGTGGCAGGCTCATGGCTGCTGGCTGTGCTTGTGAGGTCACATCAGCCTCACTGCTTCATAGTTTAGTATTCAGCGTCCCCTTCTGGCTCTGCTTGTGAGGTCACAGCAGACTCAGTGCCTCAAAAGTTAGTCTGCAGCGGCCCCTGCTGGCTGTGCTTGTGAGGTCACAGCAGCCTCAGTGCCTCTGAGGCCAGTATCAGGCTCATGGCTGCTGGCTGTGCTTGTGAGGTCACAGCAGACTCAGTGCCTCCCAGGCCAATATCAGGCTCCTGGCTGCTGGCTGTGCTTGTGACGTCAGAGCAGCCTCAGTGCCTCCTAGGCCAGTGTTATGCTCATAGCTGCTGGCTGTGCTTGTGAGGTCACAGCAGCCTCAGGGCCTCCTAGGCCCGTGGCAGGCTCATGGCTGCTGGCTGCGCTTGTGAGGTCACAGCAGCCTCATTGCCTCATAAGTTAGTGTCCATCGCCCCCTGCTGGCTCTGCTTGTGAGGTCACAGCAGCCCCAGTGTCTCCTCTGCCAGTGGCAGGCTCATGGCTGCTGGCTGTGCTTGTGAGGTCACAGCAGCCTCAGTGCCTCCTCTGCCAGTGCCATGCTCATGGCTGCTGGCTGTGCTTGTGAGGTCACAGCAGACTCAGTGCCTCTGAGTCCAGTGGCAGTCTCATGGCTGCTGGCTGTGCTTGTGAGGTCACAGCAGACTCAGTGCCTCCTAGGCCCGTGGCAGGCTCATGGCTGCTGGCTGTGCTTGTGAGGTCACAGCAGACTCAGTGCCTCCTAGGCCCGTGGCAGGCTCATGGCTGCTGGCTGTCATTGTGACATCACAGCAGCCTCAGTGCCTCCTCTGCCAGTGGCATGCTCATGGCTGCTGGCTGTGCTTGTGACGTCACAGCAGCCTGAGTGCCTCCTAGGCCCGTGGCAGGCTCATGGCTGCTGGCTGTGCTTGTGAGGTCACAGCAGCCTCAGTGCCTCCTCTGCCACTGCCATGCTCATGGCTGCTGGCTGTGCTTGTGAGGTCACAGCAGCCTCAGTGCCTCCTAGGCCAGTATCAGGCTCATGGCTGCTGGCTGTGCTTCTGAGGTCACAGCAGCCTCAGGGCCTCCTAGGCCAGTGTCAGGCTCATGGCTGCTGGCTGTGCTTGTGAGGTCACATCAGCCTCAGTGCTTCATAGTTTAGTGTCCAGCGTCCCCTGCTGGCTCTGCTTGTGAGGTCACAGCAGACTCAGTGCCTCAGAAGTTGATGTCCAGCGCCCCCTGCTGGCTGTGCTTGTGAGGTCGCAGCAGACTCAGTGTCTCCGTGGATAGTGCCATGCTCATGGCTGCTGTCTGTGCTTGTGAGGTCACAGCAGCCTCAGTGCCTCCTAGTTTAGTGTCCAGCGTCCCCTGCTGGCTGTGCTTGTGAGGTCACAGCAGACTCAGTGCCTCAAAAGTTAGTGTTCCACGCCCCCTGCTGGCTGTGCTTGTGAGGTCACAGCAGCCTCAGTGCCTCCTCTGCCAGTGCCATGCTCATGGCTGCTGGCTGTGCTTGTTTGGTCACAGCAGCCTCAGTGCCTCCTAGGCCAGTGGCAGGCTCATGGCTGCTGGCTGTGATTGTGAGGTCACATCAGCCTCAGTGCTTCATAGTTTAGTGTCCAGAGTCCCCTGCTGGCTCTGCTTGTGAAGTCACAGCAGACTCAGTGCCTCAAAAGTTGTTGTCCAGCGCCCCCTGCTGGCTCTGCTTGTGAGGTCACAGCAGCCTCAGTTTCTCCGTGGACAGTGCCATGCTCATGGCTGCTGGCTGTGCTTGTGACGTCACAGCAGCCTCAGTGCCTCTCAGGCCAGTGGCAGTCTCATGGCTGCTGACTGTGCTTGTGAGGTCACAGCAGACTCAGTGCCTCATAGGTTAGTGTCCACCGCCCCCTGCTGGCTGTGCTTGTGAGGTCACAGCAGCCTCAGTGCCTCCCAGGCCAATATCAGGTTCCTGGCTGCTGGCTGTGCTTCTGAGGTCACAGCAGCCTGAATGCCTCCTAGGCCAGTGGCAGGCTCATGGCTGCTGGCTGTGCTTGTGAGGTCACAGCAGCCTCAATGCCTCATACTTTAGTGTCCAGCATCCCCTGCTGGTTCTGCTTGTGAGGTCACAGCAGACTCAGTGCCTCAAAACTTAGTCTCCAGCGCCTCCTGCTGGCTGTGCTTGTGACGTCACAGCAGCCTCAGTGCCTCACAGGCCAGTATCAGGCTCATGGCTGCTGGCTGTGCTTGTGACGTCACAGAAGCCTCAGTGCCTCCTAGGCCAGTGGCAGGCTCATGGCTGCTGGCTGTGCTTGTGAGGTCACAGCAGACTCAGTGCCTCTGAGTCCAGTGTAAGGGTCATGGCGGCTAGCTTTGCTTCTGAGGTCACAGAAGCCTGAACGCCTCCTAGGCCAGTGGCAGGCTCATGGCTGCTGGCTGTGCTTGTGAGGTCACAGCAGACACAGTGCCTCCTCTGCCAGTGCAATGCTCATGGCTGCTGGCTGTGCTTGTGACGTCACAGCAGCCTCAGTGCCACCTAGGGCTGTGGCAGTCTCATGGCTGCTGGCTGTGCTTGTGACGTCACAGAAGCCTCAGTGTCTCCTCTGCCAATGGCAGTTCCATGGCTGCTGGCTGTGCTTGTGAGGTCACAGCAGACTCAGTGCCTCAAAAGTTAGTGTCCAGCGCCCCCTGCCGGCTGTGCTTGTGAGGTCACAGCAGGCTCAGTGCCTCTCAGGCCAGTATCATGCTCATGGCTGCTGGCTGTGCTTGTGAGGTCACAGCAGCCTGAATGCCTCCTGGACCAGTGTCAGGGTCATGGCTGCTAGCTTTGCTTGTGAGGTCACAGAAGCCTCAGTGCCTGCTAGGCCAGTGGCAGGCTCATGGCTGCTGGCTGTGACTGTGAGGTCACAGCAGCCTCAGTGCCCCCTAGGCCAGTGTCATGCTCATGGCTGCTGGCTGTGCTTGTGACATCAGAGCAGCCTGAGTGCCTCTGAGACCAGTGGCAGTCTCATGGCTGCTGGCTGTGCTTGTGAGGTCACAGCAGCCTGAGTACCTCCTAGGCCAGTATCAGGCTAATGGCTGCTGGCTATGCTTGTGAGGTCACAGCAGCCTGAATGCCTCCTCTGCCAGTGGTATGCTCATGGCTGCTGGCTGTGATTGTGAGGTCACAGCAGCCTCAGTGCCTCATAGTTTAGTGTCCAGCGTCCCCTGATGGCTGTGCTTGTGAGGTCACAGCAGCCTCAGTGCCTCATAGGTTAGTGTCCATCGCCCCCTGCTGGCTGTGCTTGTGACGTCACAGCAGCCTCAGTGCCTCCCAGGCCAATATCAGGCTCCTGGCTGCTGGCTGTGCTTGTGAGGTCACAGCAGCCTCAGTGCCTCCTCTGCCAGTGCCATGCTCATGGCTGCTGGCTCTGCTTGTGAGGTCACAGGAGCCTCAGTGCCTCCTCTGCCAGTGCCATGCTCATAGCTGCTGGCTGTGCTTGTGACATCACAGCAGCCTGAGTGCCTCCTAGGCCCGTGGCAGGCTCATGGCTGCTGGCTGTCATTGTGACGTCACAGCAGCCTCAGTGTCTCCTCTGCCAGTGCCATGCTCATGGCTGCTGGCTGTGCTTGTGAGGTCAGAGCAGCCTCAGTGCCTCCTAGGCCAGTATCAGGCTCATGGCTGCTGGTTGTGCTTGTGAGGTCACAGCAGCCTGAATGCCTCTCTGGCCAGTGTCAGGCTCATGGCTGCTGGGTGTGCTTGTGAGGTCACATCAGCCTCACTGCTTCATAGTTTAGTGTTCAGCGTCCCCTGCTGGCTGTGCTTGTGAGGTCACAGCAGACTCAGTGCCTCAGAAGTTGGAGTCCAGCGCCCCCTGCTGGCTGTGCTTGTGAGGTCACAGCAGACTCAGTGTCTCCTTGGATAGTGCCATGCTCATGGCTGCTGGCTGTGCTTGTGACGTCACAGCAGACACAGTGCCTCCTCTGCCCGTGCCATGCTCATGGCTGCTGGCTGTGCTTGTGAGGTCACAGCAGCCTCAGTTCCTCCTAGGCCAGTGTCAGGCTCATGGCTGCTGGCTGTGCTTGTGACGTCACAGCAGCCTCAGTGCCTCCTAGGCCAGTGGCAGGCTCATGGCTGCTGGCTGTGCTTGTGAGGTCACAGCAGCCTCAGTTCCTCCTAGGCCAGTATCAGGCTCATGGCTACTGGCTGTGCTTCTGAGGTCACAGAGGCCTGAATGCCTCCTAGGCCAGTGGCAGGCTCATGGCTGCTGGCTGTGCTTGTGAGGTTATAGCAGCCTCAGTGCTTCACAGTTTAGTGTCCAGCGTCCATTCCTGGCTCTGCTTGTTTGGTCACAGCAGACTCAGCGCCTCATAGGTTAGTGTGCAGCGCCCCCTGCTGGCTCTGCTTGTGAGGTCACAGCAGACTCAGTGCCTCCCAGGCCAATATCAGGCTCATGGCTGCTGGCTGTGCTTGTGACGTCACAGCAGACACAGTGCCTCCTAGGCCCATGCAATGCTCATGGCTGCTGGCTGTGCTTGTGAGGTCACAGCAGCCCCAGTTCCTCCTAGGCCAGTATCAGGCTCATGGCTGCTGGCTGGGTTTCTGAGGTCACAGAAGCCTGAATGCCTCCTAGCCCTGTGGCAGGCTCATGGCTGCTGGCTGTTCTTGTGAGGTCACAGCAGCCTCAGTGCCTCAAAAGTTAGTGTCCAGCGCCCCCTGCTGGCTGTGCTTGTGAGGTCACAGCAGCCTCAGTGCCTCCTCTGCCAGTGCCATGCTCATGGCTGCTGGCTGTGCTTGTGACGTCACACCAGCCTCAGTGCCTCCCAGGCCAGTGTCAGGCTCATGGCTGCTGGCTGTGCTTGTGAGGTCACAGCAGCCTCAGTGCCTCCTCTGCTAGTGCCATGCTCATGGCTGCTGGCTGTGCTTGTGACGTCACAGAAGCCCCAGTGCCTCCTAGGCCAGTATCAGGCTCATGGCTGCTGGCTGTGCTTGTGAGGTCACAGCAGCCTCAGTGCCTCCTAGGCCAGTTGCAGGCTCATGGCTGCTGGCTGTGCTTGTGAGGTCAGAGCAGCCTCAGTGCCTCATCGTTCAGTGTCCAGCATCCCCTGCTGGCTCTGCTTGTGAGGTCACAGCAGACTCAGTGCCTCATAGGTTAGTGTGCAGCGCCCCCTGCTGGCTGTGCTTGTGAGGTCACAGCAGCCTCAGTGCCTCACAGGCCAGTATCAGGCTCATGGCTGCTGGCTGTGCTTCTGAGGTAACAGCAGCCTCAGGGCCTCCTCTGCCAGTGCCATGCTCATGGCTGCTGGCTGTGCTTGTGAGGTCACAGCAGCTTCAGTGCCTCCTAGGCCAGTATCAGGCTCATGGCTGCTGGCTGTGCTTCTGAGGTCACAGAGGCCTGAATGCCTCCTAGGCCAGTGGCAGGCTCATGGCTGCTGGCTGTGCTTGTGAGGTCACAGCAGCCTCAGTGCCTCATAGTTTAGTGTCCAGCGTCCCCTGCTGGCTCTGCTTGTGAGGTCACAGCAGACTCAGTGCCTCATAGGTTAGTGTCCAGTGCCCCCTGCTGGCTCTGCTTGTGAGGTCACAGCAGACTCAGTGCCTCAGAAGTTGGAGTCCAGCGCCCCCTGCTGGCTCTGCTTCTGAGGTCACAGCAGACTCAGTGCCTCCTAGGCCCGTGCCATGCTCATGGCAGCTGGCTGTGCTTGCGAGGTCACAGCAGCCTCAGTGCCTCCGAGGCCAGTATCAGGCTCATGGCTGCTGGCTGTGCTTGTGAGGTCACAGCAGACTCAGTGCCTCAAAAGTTAGTGTCCACCGCCCCCTGCTGGCTGTGCCTGTGAGGTCACAGCAGCCCCAGTGCCTCCTCTGCCAGTGTCAGGGGCATGGCTGCTGGCTGTGCTTCTGAGGTCACAGCAGCCTCAGTGACTCTGTGGACAGTGCCATGCTCATGGCTGCTGGCTGTGCTTGTGAGGTCACAGCAGCCTCAGTGCCTCTGAGTCCAGGGGCAGGCTCATGGCTGCTGGCTGTGCTTGTGAGGCCACAGCAGCCTGAATGCCTCCTCGGCCAGTGGCAGGCTCATGGCTGCTGGCTGTGCTTGTGAGGTCACAGCAGCCTCAGTGCCTCCTCTCCCAGTGCCAGGGTCATGGCTGCTGGCTGTGCTTGTGAGGTCACAGCAGCCTCAGTGCCTCCCAGGCCAGTGTCAGGGTCATGGCTGCTGGCTGTTCTTGTGAGGTCACAGCAGCCTCAGTGCCTCCTCTGCCAGTGCCGTGCTCATGGCTGCTGGCTGTGCTTGTGACGTCACAGCAGCCTGAGTGTCTCCTAGGCCCGTGGCAGGCTCATGGCTGCTGGCTGTGATTGTGAGGTCACAGCAGCCTCAGTGCCTCCTCTGCCAGTGCCATGCTCATGGCTGCTGGCTGTGCTTGTGACGTCACAGCAGCCTGAGTGCCTCCTAGGCCCGTGGCAGGCTCATGGCTGCTGGCTGTCATTGTGAGGTCACAGCAGCCTCAGTGCCTCCTCTGCCAGTGCCATGCTCATGGCTGCTGGCTGTGCTTGTGAGGTCACAGCAGCCTCATTGCCTCCTAGGCCAGTATCAGGCTCATGGCTGCTGGCTGTGCTTGTGACGTCACAGCAGCCTGAATGCCTCCTAGGCCAGTGTCAGGCTCATGGCTGATGGCTGTGCTTGTGAGGTCACAGCAGCCTCAGTGCCTCATAATTTAGTGTCCATCGCCCCCTGCTGGCTGTGCTTGTGACGTCACAGCAGCCTCAGTGCCTCACAGGCCAGTATCAGGCTCATGGCTGCTGGCTGTGCTTCTGCGGTCACAGCAGCCTCAGTGCCTCTGAGTCCAGTGGCATGCTCATGGCTGTTGGCTGTGCTTGTGAGGTCACAGCAGACTCAGTGCCTCCTAGGCCAGTATCAGGCTCATGGCTGCTGGGTGTGCTTGTGAGGTCACAGCAGCCTCAGTGCCTCATCGTTTAGTGTCCAGCGTCCCCTGCTGGCTCTGTTTGTGAGGTCACAGCAGACTCAGTGACTCAAAAGTTAGTGTCCAGCGCCCCCTGCTGGCTCTGCTTGTGAGGTCACAGCAGCCTCAGTGCCTCCCAGGCCAGTATCAGGCTCATGGCTGCTTTGCTGTGCTTGTGACGTCACAGCAGCCTCAGTGTCTCCTCTGCCAGTGCCATGCTCATGGCTGCTGGCTGTGCTTGTGAGGTCACAGCAGCCTCATTGCCTCCTAGGCCAGTATCAGGCTCATGGCTGCTGGCTGTGCTTGTGAGGTCACAGCAGCCTCAGGGCCTCCTAGGCCAGTGGCAGGCTCATGGCTGCTGGCTGTGATTGTGAGGTCACATCAGCCTCAGTGCTTCATAGTTTAGTGTCCAGCGTCCCCTGCTGGCTGTGCTTGTGAGGTCACAGCAGACTCAGTGTCTCCGTGGATAGTGCCATGCTCATGGCTGCTGGCTGTGCTTGTGACGTCACAGCAGACACAGTGCCTCCTAGGCCCGTGCCATGCTCATGGCTGCTGGCTGTGCTTGTGAGGTCACAGCAGCCTCAGTGCCTCATCGTTTAGTGTCCAGCGTTCCCTGCTGGCTCTGCTTGTGAGGTCACAGCAGACTCAGAGCCTCAAAACTTAGTTTGCAGCGCCCCCTGCTGGCTCTGGTTGTGAGGTCACAGCAGCCTCAGTGCCTCCTCTGCCAGTGCCATGCTCATGGCTGCTGGCTGTGCTTGTGACGTCACACCAGCCTCAGTGCCTCCCAGGCCAGTGTCAGGCTCATGGCTGCTGGCTGTGATTGTGAGGTCACAGCAGACTCAGTGCCTCCTCTGCCAGTGCCATGCTCATGGCTGCTGGCTGTGCTTGTGACGTCACAGCAGCCTGTGTGCCTCCTAGGCCCGTGGCAGGCTCATGGCTGCTGGCTGTGCTTGTGAGGTCACAGCAGCCTCAGTGCCTCCTCTGCCAGTGCCATGCTCATGGCTGCTGGCTGTGCTTGTGACGTCACAGCAGCCTGAGTGCCTCCTAGGCCCGTGGCAGGCTCATGGCTGCTGGCTGTGCTTCTCAGGTCACAGCAACCTCAGTGCCTCCTCTGCCAGTGCCATGCTCATGGCTGCTGGCTGTGCTTGTGACGTCACAGCAGCCTCAGTGCCTCCTAGGCCAGTATCAGGCTCATGGCTGCTGGTTGTGCTTGTGAGGTCACAGCAGCCTGAATGCCTCCTAGGCCAGTGTCAGGCTCATGGCTGCTGGGTGTGCTTGTGAGGTCACAGCAGCCTCAGTGCCTCACAGGCCAGTATCAGGCTCATGGCTGCTGGCTGTGATTGTGAGGTCACAGCAGCCTCAGTTCCTCCTAGGCCAGTATCAGGCTCATGGCTGCTTGCTGGGTTTCTGAGGTCATAGAAGCCTGAATGCCTCCTAGCCCTGTGGCAGGCTCATGGCTGCTGGCTGTTCTTGTGAGGTCACAGCAGCCTCAGTGCCTCAAAAGTTAGTGTCCAGCGCCCCCTGCTGGCTGTGCTTGTGAGGTCACAGCAGCCTCAGTGCCTCATCGTTTAGTGTCCAGCGTTCCCTGCTGGCTCTGCTTGTGAGGTCACAGCAGACTCAGAGCCTCAAAACTTAGTTTGCAGCGCCCCCTGCTGGCTCTGCTTGTGAGGTCACAAAAGCCTCAGTGCCTCCTCTGCCAGTGCCATGCTCATGGCTGCTGGCTATGCTTGTGACGTCACACCAGCCTCAGTGCCTCCCAGGCCAGTGTCAGGCTCATGGCTGCTGGCTGTGATTGTGAGGTCACAGCAGACTCAGTGCCTCCTCTGCCAGTGCCATGCTCATGGCTGCTGGCTGTGCTTGTGACGTCACAGCAGCCTGAGTGCCTCCTAGGCCAGTGTCAGGCTCATGGCTGCTGGCTGTGCTTGTGAGGTCACAGCAGCCTCAGTGCCTCCTCTGCCAGTGCCATGCTCATGGCTGCTGGCTGTGCTTGTGAGGTCACAGCAGCCTCAGTGCCTCTGAGGCCAATATCAGGCTCATGGCTGCTGGCTGTGCTTGTGACGTCACAGCAGACACAGTGCCTCCTAGGCCCATGCAATGCTCATGGCTGCTGGCTGTGCTTGTGAGGTCACAGCAGCCCCAGTTCCTCCTAGGCCAGTATCAGGCCCATGGCTGCTGGCTGGCTTTCTGAGGTCACAGAAGCCTGAATGCCTCCTAGCCCTGTGGAAGGCTCATGGCTGCTGGCTGTTCTTGTGAGGTCACAGCAGCCTCAGTGCCTCAAAAGTTAGTGTCCAGCGCCCCCTGCTGGCTGTGCTAGTGAGGTCACAGCAGCCTCAGTGCCTCCTCTGCCAGTGCCATGCTCATGGCTGCTGGCTGTGCTTGTGACGTCACACCAGCCTCAGTGCCTCCCAGGCCAGTGTCAGGCTCATGGCTGCTGGCTGTGCTTGTGAGGTCACAGCAGCCTCAGTGCCTCCTCTGCCAGTGCCATGCTCATGGCTGCTGGCTGTGCTTGTGACATCACAGCAGCCTGAGTACCTCTGAGACCAGTGGCAGTCTCATGGCTGCTGGCTCTGCTTGTGAGGTCACAGCAGCCTGAGTGCCTCGTCTGCCACTGCCATGCTCATGGCTGCTGGCTGTGCTTGTGAGGTCACAGCAGACTCAGTGCCTCCGAGGCTAGTGTCCAGCGCCCCCTGCTGGCTGTGCTTGTGACGTCACAGCAGCCTCAGTCCCTCTCAGGCCAGTATCAGGCTCATGGCTGCTGGCTGTGCTTGTGAGGTCACAGAAGCCTCAGTGCCTCCTAGGCCAGTGGCAGGCTCATGGCTGCTGGCTGTGCTTGTGAGGTCACAGCAGGCTCAGTGCCTCTCAGGCCAATATCAGGCTCCTGTCTGCTGGCTGTGCTTGTGACATCACAGCAGCCTGAATGCCTCCTAGGGCCGTGGCAGTCTCATGGCTGCTGGCTGTGCTTGTGAGGTCACAGCAGACTCAGTGCCTCAAATTTTAGTGTCCAGCGCCCCCTGCTGGCTGTGCTTGTGAGGTCACAGCAGCCTCAGTGCCTCTCAGGCCAGTATCATGCTCATGGCTGCTGGCTGTGCTTCTGAGGTCACAGCAGCCTGAATGCCTCCTGGACCAGTGTAAGGGTCATGGCTGCTAGCTTTGCTTGTTTGGTCACAGAAGCCTGAACGCCTCCTAGGCCAGTGGCAGGCTCATGGCTGCTGGCTGTGATTGTGAGGTCACAGCAGCCTCAGTGCCTCCTCTGCCAGTGCCATGCTCATGGCTGCTGGCTGTGCTTGTGACGTCACAGCAGCCTCAGTGCCTCCTAGGGCCGTGGCAGTCTCATGGCTGCTGGCTGTGCTTGTGAGGTCACAGAAGCCTCAGTGCCTCCTCTGCCAGTGGCAGTCCCATGGCTGCTGGCTGTGCTTGTGAGGTCACAGCAGACTCAGTGCCTCAAAAGTTAGTGTCCAGCGCCCCCTGCTGGCTCTGCTTGTGAGGTCACAGCAGCCTCAGTGCCTCTCAGGCCAGTATCATGCTCATGGCTGCTGGCTGTGCTTGTGAGGTCACAGCAGCCTGAATGCCTCCTGGACCAGTGTCAGGGTCATGGCTGCTAGCTTTGCTTCTGAGGTCACAGAAGCCTGAACGCCTCCTAGGCCAGTGGCAGGCTCATGGCTGCTGGCTGTGATTGTGAGGTCACAGCAACCTCAGTGCCTCCTCTGCCAGTGCCATGCTCATGGCTGCTGGCTGTGCTTGTGACATCACAGCAGCCTGAGTGCCTCTGAGACCAGTGGCAGTGTCATGCTCATGGCTCTGCTTGTGAGGTCACAGCAGCCTGAGTGCCTCCTAGGCCAGTATCAGGCTAATGGCTGCTGGCTGTGCTTGTGAGGTCACAGCAGCCTAAGTGCCTCCTAGGCTAGTGTCCAGCGCCCCCTGCTGGCTGTGCTTGTGACGTCACAGCAGCCTCAGTGCCTCTCAGGCCAGTATCATGCTCATGGCTGCTGGCTGTGCTTGTGAGGTCACAGCAGCCTGAATGCCTCCTGGGCCAGTGTCAGGGTCATGGCTGCTGGCTATGCTTGTGAGGTCACAGCAGCCTGAATGCCTCCTCTGCCAGTGGCATGCTCATGGCTGCTGGCTGTGATTGTGAGGTCACAGCAGCCTCAGTGCCACATAGGTTAGTGTCCATCGCCCCCTGCTGGCTGTGCTTGTGACGTCACAGCAGCCTCAGTGCCTCCCAGGCCAATTTCAGGCTCCTGGCTGCTGGCTGTGCTTGTGAGGTCACAGCAGCCTCAGTGCCTCCTAGGCCAGTGGCAGGCTCATGGCTGCTGGCTGTGATTGTGAGGTCACAGCAGACTCAGTG
Organism: Dromaius novaehollandiae; assembly: GCF_036370855.1. Lineage (NCBI taxonomy): Eukaryota > Metazoa > Chordata > Aves > Casuariiformes > Dromaiidae > Dromaius > Dromaius novaehollandiae. Next base: position 14,954,100 of record NC_088116.1, read on the forward strand.
CCTCCTAGGCCAGTGGCAGGCTCATGGCTGCTGGCTGTGATTGTGAGGTCACAGCAGCCTCAGTGCCTCATACTTTAGTGTCCAGCATCCCCTGCTGGCTCTGCTTGTGAGGTCACAGCAGCCTCAGTGCCTCCTCTGCCAGTGCCATGCTCATGGCTGCTGGCTCTGCTTGTGAGGTCACAGCAGCCTGAGTGCCTCCCAGGCCCGTGGCAGGCACATGGCTGCTGGCTGTGCTTGTGAGGTCACAGCAGCCTCAGTGCCTCCTCTGCCAGTGCCATGCTCATGGCTGCTGGCTGTGCTTGTGACGTCACAGCAGCCTGAGTGCCTCCTAGGCCCGTGGCAGGCTCATGGCTGCTGGCTGTCATTGTGACGTCACAGCAGCCTCAGTGTCTCCTCTGCCAGTGCCATGCTCATGGCTGCTGGCTGTGCTTGTGACGTCACAGCAGCCTCAGTGCCTCCTAGGCCAGTATGAGGCTCATGGCTGCTGGTTGTGCTTGTGAGGTCACAGCAGCCTGAATGCCTCCTAGGCCAGTGGCAGGCTCATGGCTGCTGGCTGTGCTTGTGAGGTCACAGCAGCCTCAGTGCTTCATAGTTTAGTGTCCAGCGTCCCCTGCTGGCTGTGCTTGTGAGGTCACAGCAGACTCAGTGCCTCAGAAGTTGGAGTCCAGCGCCCCCTGCTGGCTCTGCTTGTGAGGTCACAGCAGACTCAGTGCCTCCTCTGCCAGTGCCATGCTCATGGCTGCTTGCTGTGCTTGTGAGGTCACAGCAGCCTCAGTTCCTCCTAGGCCAGTGTCAGGCTCATGGCTGCTGGCTGTGCTTGTGAGGTCACAGCAGCCTCAGTGCCTCCTAGGCCAGTGGCAGGCTCATGGCTGCTGGCTGTGATTGTGACGTCACAGCAGACTCAGTGCCTCAAAAGTTAGTGTCCAACGTCCCCTGCTGGCTGTGCCTGTGAGGTCACAGCATCCCCAGTGCCTCCTCTGCCAGTGTCAGGCTCATGGCTGCTGGCTGTGCTTCTGAGGTCACAGCAGCCTCAGTGACTCTGTGGGTAGTGCCATGCTCATGGCTGCTGGCTGTGCTTGTGAGGTCACAGCAGCCTCAGTGCCTCCTAGGCCAGTATCAGGCTCATGGCTGCTGGCTGTGCTTGTGAGGTCACAGGAGCCTCAGTGCCTCCTCTGCCAGTGCCATGCTCATGGCTGCTGGCTGTGCTTGTGACGTCACAGCAGCCTGAGTGCCTCCTAGGCCCGTGGCAGGCTCATGGCTGCTGGCTGTGATTGTGACGTCACAGCAGCCTCAGTGCCTCCTCTGCCACTGCCATGCTCATGGCTGCTGGCTGTGCTTGTGAGGTCACAGAGGCCTCAGTGCCTCCTAGGCCAGTATCAGGCTCACGGCTGCTGGTTGTGCTTGTGAGGTCACAGCAGCCTGAATGCCTCCTAGGCCAGTGGCAGGCTCATGGCTGCTGGCTGTACTTGTGAGGTTATAGCAGCCTCAGTGCCTCACAGTTTAGTGTCCAGCGTCCATTGCTGGCTCTGCTTGTTTGGTCACAGCAGACTCAGTGCCTCATAGGTTAGTGTCCAGCGCCCCCTGCTGGCTGTGCTTGTGAGGTCACAGCAGCCTCAGTGCCTCCCAGGCCAATATCAGGCTCATGGCTGCTGGCTGTGCTTGTGACGTCACAGCAGACACAGTGCCTCCTAGGCCCGTGCCATGCTCATGGCTGCTGGCTGTGCTTGTGAGGTCACAGCAGCCTCAGTGCCTCCTAGGCCAGTGGCAGGCTCATGGCTGCTGGCTGTGCTTGTGAGGTCACAGCAGCCTCAGTGCCTCAAAAGTTAGTGTCCAGCGTCCCCTGCTGGCTGTGCTTGTGAGGTCACAGCAGCCCCAGTGCCTCCTCTGCCACTGTCAGGCTCATGGCTGCTGCCTGTGCTTCTGAGGTCACAGCAGCCTCAGTGACTCTGTGGATAGTGCCATGCTCATGGCTGCTGGCTGTGCTTCTCAGGTCACAGCAGCCTCAGTGCCTCCTAGGCCAGTATCAGGCTCATGGCTGCTGGCTGTGCTTGTGACGTCACAGCAGACACAGTGCCTCAAAAGTTAGTGTCCAGCGTCCCCTGCTGGCTCTGGTTGTGAGGTCACAGCACACTCAGTGCCTCATACGTTAGTGTGCAGCGCCCCCTGCTGGCTCTGCTTGTGAGGTCACAGCAGCCTCAGTGCCTCTCAGGCCCATGGCAGGCTCATGGCTGCTGGCTGTGATTGTGAGGTCACAGCAGCCTCAGTGCCTCCTCTGCCAGTGCCATGCTCATGGCTGCTGGCTGTGTTTGTGAGGTCACACCAGCCTCAGTGCCTCCTAGGCCAGTATCAGGCTCATGGCTGCTGGCTGGGTTTCTGAGGTCACAGAAGCCTGAATGCCTCCTAGCCCTGTGGCAGGCTCATGGCTGCTGGCTGTTCTTGTGAGGTCACAGCAGCCTCAGTGCCTCATAATTTAGTGTCCAGCGCCCCCTGCTGGCTGTGCTTGTGAGGTCACAGCAGCCTCAGTGCCTCCTCTGCCAGTGCCATGCTCATGGTTGCTGGCTGTCATTGTGACGTCACACCAGCCTCAGTGCCTCCCAGGCCAGTGTCAGGCTCATGGCTGCTGGCTGTGCTTCTCAGGTCACAGCAGCCTCAGTGCCTCCTCTGCCACTGCCATGCTCATGGCTGCTGGCTGTGCTTGTGAGGTCACAGCAGCCTCAGTGCCTCCTAGGCCAGTGGCAGGCTCATGGCTGCTGGCTGTGCTTGTGAGGTCACAGCAGCCTCAGTGCCTCATAGTTTAGTGTCCAGCGTCCCCTGCTGGCTCTGCTTGTGAGGTCACAGCAGACTCAGTGCCTCATAGGTTAGTGTGCAGCGCCCCCTGCTGGCTGTGCTTGTGAGGTCACAGCAGCCTCAGTGCCTCCTAGGCCAGTGGCAGGCTCATGGCTGCTGGCTGTGCTTGTGAGGTCACAGCAGACTCAGTGCCCCAAAAGTTAGTGTCCAGCGTCCCCTGCTGGCTGTGCTTGTGAGGTCACAGCAGCCCCAGTGCCTCCTCTGCCAGTGCCATGCTCATGGCTGCTGGCTGTGCTTCTCAGGTCACAGCAGCCTCAGTGCCTCTGAGTCCAGGGGCAGTCTCATGGCTGCTGGCTGTCATTGTGACGTCACAGCAGCCTCAGTGTCTCCTCTGCCAGTGCCATGCTCATGGCTGCTGGCTGTGCTTGTGAGGTCACAGCAGCCTCAGTGCCTCCTAGGCCAGTATCAGGCTCATGGCTGCTGGTTGTGCTTGTGAGGTCACAGCAGCCTGAATGCCTCCTAGGCCAGTGGCAGGCTCATGGCTGCTGGCTGTGCTTGTGAGGTCACATCAGCCTCAGTGCTTCACAGTTTAGTGTCCAGCGTCCCCTGCTGCCTCTGCTTGTGAGGTCACAGCAGACTCAGTGCCTCAGAAGTTGGAGTCCAGCGCCCCCTGCTGGCTGTGCTTGTGAGGTCACAGCAGACTCAGTGCCTCCTCTGCCAGTGCCATGTTCATGGCTGCTGCTTGTGCTTGTGAGGTCACAGCAGCCTGAGTGCCTCCTAGGCCCGTGCCATGCTCATGGCTGCTGGCTGTGCTTGTGAGGTCACAGCAGCCTCAGTTCCTCCTAGGCCAGTATCAGGCTCATGCCTGCTGGCTGTGCTTGTGAGGTCACAGCAGCCTCAGTGCCTCCTAGGCCAGTGTCAGGCTCATGGCTGCTGGCTGTGATTGTGAGGTCACAGCAGACTCAGTGCCTCATAAGTTAGTGTCCAGCGTCCCCTGCTGGCTGTGCCTGTGAGGTCACAGCAGCCCCAGTGCCTCCTCTGCCAGTGTCAGGGGCATGGCTGCTGGCTGTGCTTCTGAGGTCACAGCAGCCTCAGTGACTCTGTGGATAGTGCCATGCTCATGGCTGCTGGCTGTGCTTGTGAGGTCACAGCAGCCTCAGTGCCTCTGAGTCCAGGGGCAGTCTCATGGCTGCTGGCTGTGCTTCTGAGGTCACAGCAGCCTGAATGCCTCCTAGCCCTGTGGCAGGCTCATGGCTGCTGGCTGAGCTTGTGACGTCACAGCAGCCTGAATACCTCATCGGCCAGTGGCAGGCTCATGGCTGCTGGCTGTGCTTGTGAGGTCACAGCAGACTCAGTGCCTCCTCTGCCAGTGCCATGCTCATGGCTGCTGGCTGTACTTGTGAGGTCACAGCAGACTCAGTGCCTCTGAGTCCAGTGTCAGGCTCATGGCTGCTGGCTGTGCTTGTGAGGTCACAGCAGCCTCAGTGCCTCATAATTTTGTGTCCAGCGTCCCCTGCTTGCTCTGATTGTGAGGTCACAGCAGACTCAGTGCCTCAAAAGTTAGTGTGCAGCGCCCCCTGCTGGCTGTGCTTGTGAGTTCACAGCAGCCTCAGTGCCTCACAGGCCAGTATCAGGCTCATGGCTACTGGCTGTGCTTGTGAGGTCACAGCAGACACAGTGCCTCCTCTGCCAGTGCCATGCTCATGGCTGCTGGCTGTGCTTGTGAGGTCACAGCAGCCTCAGTGCCTCCTAGGCCAGTATCAGGCTCATGGCTGCTGGCTGTGCTTCTGAGGTCACAGCAGCCTCACTGCCTCATAGTTTAGTGTCCAGCGTCCCCTGCTGGCTCTGCTTGTGAGGTCACAGCAGACTCAGTGCCTCATAGGTTAGTGTGCAGCGCCCCCTGCTGGCTGTGCTTGTGAGGTCACAGCAGCCTCAGTGCCTCTCTGGCCAGTGGCAGGCTCATGGCTGCTGGCTGTGCTTGTGAGGTCACAGCAGACTCAGTGCCTCCTCTGCCAGTGGCAGTCTCATGGCTGCTGGCTGTGCTTGTGAGGTCACAGCAGCCTCAGTGCCTCCTAGGCCAGTGGCAGGCTCATGGCTGCTGGCTGTGATTGTGAGGTCACATCAGCCTCAGTGCTTCATAGTTTAGTGTCCAGCGTCCCCTGCTGGCTGTGCTTGTGAGGTCACAGCAGACGCAGTGCCTCAGAAGTTGGAGTCCAGCGCCCCCTGCTGGCTCTGCTTGTGAGGTCACAGCAGACTCAGTGTCTCCGTGGATAGTGCCATGCTCATGGCTGCTGGCTGTGTTTGTGACGTCACAGCAGACACAGTGCCTCCTAGGCCCGTGCCATGCTCATGGCTGCTGGCTGTGCTTGTGAGGTCACAGCAGCCTCAGTGCATCTGAGTCCAGGGGCAGTCTCATGGCTGCTGGCTGTGCTTGTGAGGTCACAGCAGGCTGAATGCCTCCTCGGCCAGTGGCAGGCTCATGGCTGCTGGCTGTGCTTGTGAGGTCACAGCAGCCTCAGTGCCTCATCGTTTAGTGTCCAGCGTTCCCTGCTGGCTCTGCTTGTGAGGTCACAGCAGCCTCAGTGCCTCAAAACTTAGTTTGCAGCGCCCCCTGCTGGCTCTGCTTGTGAGGTCACAGCAGCCTCAGTGCCTCCTCTGCCAGTGTCAGGCTCATGGCTGCTGGCTGTGCTTGTGAGGTCACACCAGCCTCAGTGCCTCCCAGGCCAGTGTCAGGCTCATGGCTGCTGGTTGTGCTTGTGAGGTCACAGCAGCCTCAGTGCCTCACAGGCCAGTATCAGGCTCCTGGCTGCTGGCTGTGCTTACGAGGTCACAGCAGCCTGAGTGCCTCCTAGGCCAGTGGAAGTCTCATGGCTGCTGGCTATGATTGTGAGGTCACAGCAGCCTAAGTGCCTCATCGTTTAGTGTCCAGCATCCCCTGCTGGCTGTGCTTGTGATGTCACAGCAGCCTGAGTGCCTCCTAGGCCCGTGGCAGGCTCATGGCTGCTGGCTGTCATTGTGACGTCACAGCAGCCTCAGTGCCTCCTCTGCCAGTGCCATGCTCATGGCTGCTGGCTATGCTTGTGAGGTCACAGCAGCCTGAATGCCTCCTAGGCCCGTGGCAGGCTCATGGCTGCTGGCTGTGATTGTGACGTCACAGCAGCCTCAGTGCCTCCTCTGCCAGTGCCATGCTCAAGGCTGCTGGCTGTGCTTGTGAGGTCACAGCAGCCTCAGTGCCTCATCGTTTAGTGTCCAGCGTCCCCTGCTGGCTCTGCTTGTGAGGTCACAGCAGCCTGAGTGCCTCTCAGGCCAGTGGCAGGCTCATGGCTGCTGGCTGTTCTTGTGACGTCACAGCAGACTCAGTGCCTCCTCTGCCAGTGCCATGCTCATGGCTGCTGGCTGTGATTGTGAGGTCACATCAGCCTCAGTGCTTCATAGTTTAGTGTCCAGCGTCCCCTGCTGGCTCTGCTTGTGAGGTCACAGCAGCCTCAGTGCCTCAAATGTTGGTGTCCAGCGCCCGCTGCTGGCTCTGCTTGTGAGGTCACAGCAGACTCAGTGTCTCCGTTTATAGTGCCATGCTCATGGCTGCTGGCTGTGCTTGTGAGGTCACAGCAGCCTCAGTGCCTCTCAGGCCAGTGGCAGGCTCATGGCTGCTGGCTGTGCTTGTGAGGTCACAGCAGCCTCAGTTCCTCCTAGGCCAGTGGCAGGCTCATGGCTGCTGGCTGTGCTTGTGAGGTTATAGCAGCCTCAGTGCCTCCCAGGCCAATTTCAGGCTCATGGCTGCTGGCTGTGCTTGTGACATCACAGCAGACACAGTGCCTCCTAGGCCCGTGCCATGCTCATGGCTGCTGGCTGTGCTTGTGAGGTCACAGCAGCCTCAGTGCCTCCGAGGCCAGTATCAGGCTCATGGCTGCTGGCTGTGCTTGTGAGGTCACAGCAGCCTCAGTGCCTCCTAGGCCAGTGGCAGGCTCATGGCTGCTGGCTGTGCTTGTGAGGTCACAGCAGACTCAGTGCCTCTGAGTCCAGTGGCAGTCTCATGGCTGCTGGCTGTGCTTGTGAGGTCACAGCAGACTCAGTGCCTCCTAGGCCCGTGGCAGGCTCATGTCTGCTGGCTGTCATTGTGACATCACAGCAGCCTCAGTGCCTCCTCTGCCAGTGGCATGCTCATGGCTGCTGGCTGTGCTTGTGACGTCACAGCAGCCTGAGTGCCTCCTAGGCCCGTGGCAGGCTCATGGCTGCTGGCTGTGCTTGTGAGGTCACAGCAGCCTCAGTGCCTCCTCTGCCACTGCCATGCTCATGGCTGCTGGCTGTGCTTGTGAGGTCACAGCAGCCTCAGTGCCTCCTAGGCCAGTATCAGGCTCATGGCTGCTGGCTGTGCTTCTGAGGTGACAGCAGCCTCAGGGCCTCCTAGGCCAGTGTCAGGCTCATGGCTGCTGGCTGTGCTTGTGAGGTCACATCAGCCTCAGTGCTTCATAGTTTAGTGTCCAGCGTCCCCTGCTGGCTGTGATGGTGAGGTCACAGCAGCCTCAGTGCCTCATAGTTTAGTGTCCAGCGTCCCCTGCTGGCTCTGCTTGTGAGGTCACAGCAGACTCAGTGCCTCAGAAGTTGATGTCCAGCGCCCCCTGCTGGCTGTGCTTGTGAGGTCGCAGCAGACTCAGTGTCTCCGTGGATAGTGCCATGCTCATGGCTGCTGTCTGTGCTTGTGAGGTCACAGCAGCCTCAGTGCCTCCTAGTTTAGTGTCCAGCGTCCCCTGCTGGCTGTGCTTGTGAGGTCACAGCAGACTCAGTGCCTCAAAAGTTAGTGTTCCACGCCCCCTGCTGGCTGTGCTTGTGAGGTCACAGCAGCCTCAGTGCCTCCTCTGCCAGTGCCATGCTCATGGCTGCTGGCTGTGCTTGTTTGGTCACAGCAGCCTCAGTGCCTCCTAGGCCAGTGGCAGGCTCATGGCTGCTGGCTGTGATTGTGAGGTCACATCAGCCTCAGTGCTTCATAGTTTAGTGTCCAGAGTCCCCTGCTGGCTCTGCTTGTGAAGTCACAGCAGACTCAGTGCCTCAAAAGTTGTTGTCCAGCGCCCCCTGCTGGCTCTGCTTGTGAGGTCACAGCAGCCTCAGTTTCTCCGTGGACAGTGCCATGCTCATGGCTGCTGGCTGTGCTTGTGACGTCACAGCAGCCTCAGTGCCTCTCAGGCCAGTGGCAGTCTCATGGCTGCTGACTGTGCTTGTGAGGTCACAGCAGACTCAGTGCCTCATAGGTTAGTGTCCACCGCCCCCTGCTGGCTGTGCTTGTGAGGTCACAGCAGCCTCAGTGCCTCCCAGGCCAATATCAGGTTCCTGGCTGCTGGCTGTGCTTCTGAGGTCACAGCAGCCTGAATGCCTCCTAGGCCAGTGGCAGGCTCATGGCTGCTGGCTGTGCTTGTGAGGTCACAGCAGATTCAGTGCCCCAAAATTTAGTGTCCAGCGTCCCCTGCTGGCTGTGCTTGTGAGGTCACAGCAGCCCCAGTGCCTCCTCTGCCAGTGCCATGCTCATGGCTGCTGGCTGTGCTTCTCAGGTCACAGCAGCCTCAGTGCCTCTGAGTCCAGGGGCAGTCTCATGGCTGCTGGCTGTGCTTGTGAGGTCACAGCAGCCTGAATGCCTCCTAGCCCTGTGGCAGGCTCATGGCTGCTGGCTATGACTGTGAGGTCACAGCAGACTCAGTGCCTCAAAATTTAGTTTCCAGCGTCCCCTGGTGGCTGTGCTTGTGAGGTCACAGCAGCCTCACTGCCTCATAGTTTAGTGTCCAGCGTCCCCTGCTAGCTCTGCTTGTGAGGTCACAGCAGACTCAGTGCCTCCTCTGCCAGTGCCATACTCATGGCTGCTGGCTGTGCTTGTGACGTCACACCAGCCTCAGTGCCTCCCAGGATAATGTCAGGCTCATGGCTGCTGGCTGTGCTTGTGAGGTCACAGCAGCCTCAGTGCCTCCTCTGCCACTGCCATGCTCATGGCTGCTGGCTGTGCTTGTGACGTCACAGCAGACTCAGTGCCTCCTAGGCCCGTGGCAGGCTCATGGCTGCTGGCTGTGCTTGTGAGGTCACAGCAGCCTCAGTGCCTCCTCTGCCAGTGCCATGCTCATGGCTGCTGGCTGTGCTTGTGACGTCACAGCAGCCTGAGTGCCTCCTAGGCCCGTGGCAGGCTCATGGCTGCTGGCTGTGCTTGTGACGTCACAGCAGCCTCAGTGCCTCCTCTGCCAGTGCCATGCTCATGGCTGCTGGCTGTGCTTGTGAAGTCACAGCAGCCTCAGTGCCACCTAGGGCCGTGGCAGTCTCATGGCTGCTGGCTGTGCTTGTGAGGTCACAGAAGCGTCAGTGTCTCCTCTGCCAATGGCAGTTCCATGGCTGCTGGCTGTGCTTGTGAGGTCACAGCAGACTCAGTGCCTCAAAAGTTAGTGTCCAGCGCCCCCTGCCGGCTGTGCTTGTGAGGTCACAGCAGGCTCAGTGCCTCTCAGGCCAGTATCATGCTCATGGCTGCTGGCTCTGCTTGTGAGGTCACAGCAGCCTGAATGCCTCCTGGACCAGTGTCAGGGTCATGGCTGCTAGCTTTGCTTGTGAGGTCACAGAAGCCTCAGTGCCTCCTAGGCCAGTGGCAGGCTCATGGCTGCTGGCTGTGATTGTGAGGTCACAGCAGCCTCAGTGCCTTTTCTGCCAGTGTCATGCTCACGGCTGCTGGCTGTGATTGTGAGGTCACAGCAGCCTCAGTGCCTCATAGTTTAGTGTCCAGCGTCCCCTGATGGCTGTGCTTGTGAGGTCACAGCAGCCTCAGTGCCTCATAGGTTAGTGTCCATCGCCCCCTGCTGGCTGTGCTTGTGACGTCACAGCAGCCTCAGTGCCTCCCAGGCCAATATCAGGCTCCTGGCTGCTGGCTGTGCTTGTGAGGTCACAGAAGCCTCAGTGCCTCCTAGACCAATGCCGGGCTCCTGGCTGCTGGCTGTGCTTGTGAGGTCACAGCAGCCTCAGTGCCTCCTAGGCTAGTGTCCATCGCCCCCTACTGGCTGTGCTTGTGAGGTCACAGCAGCCTCAGTGCCTCACAGGCCAGTATCAGGCTCATGGCTGCTGGCTGTCATTGTGACGTCATAGCAGCCTCAGTGCCTCCTCTGCCAGTGGCAGTCTCATGGCTGCTGGCTGTGTTTGTGAGGTCACAGCAGCCTCAGTGCCTCCTAGGCCAGTATCAGGCTCATGGCTGCTGGCTGTGCTTCTGAGATCACAGAAGCCTGAATGCCTCCTAGGCCAGTGGCAGGCTCATGGCTGCTGGCTGTGATTGTGAGGTCACAGCAACCTCAGTGCCTCCTAGGCCAGTGGCAGGCTCATGGCTGCTGGCTGTGATTGTGAGGTCACAGCAGCCTCAGTGCCTCATACTTTAGTGTCCAGCATCCCCTGCTGGCTCTGCTTGTGAGGTCACAGCAGCCTCAGTGCCTCCTCTGCCAGTGCCATGCTCATGGCTGCTGGCTCTGCTTGTGAGGTCACAGGAGCCTCAGTGCCTCCTCTGCCAGTGCCATGCTCATAGCTGCTGGCTGTGCTTGTGACATCACAGCAGCCTGAGTGCCTCCTAGGCCCGTGGCAGGCTCATGGCTGCTGGCTGTCATTGTGACGTCACAGCAGCCTCAGTGTCTCCTCTGCCAGTGCCATGCTCATGGCTGCTGGCTGTGCTTGTGAGGTCACAGCAGCCTCAGTTCCTCCTAGGCCAGTATCAGGCTCATGGCTGCTGGCTGTGCTTGTGAGGTCACAGCAGCCTGAATGCCTCCTAGGCCAGTGGCAGGCTCATGGCTGCTGGCTGTGCTTGTGAGGTCACATCAGCCTCACTGCTTCATAGTTTAGTATTCAGCGTCCCCTTCTGGCTCTGCTTGTGAGGTCACAGCAGACTCAGTGCCTCAAAAGTTAGTGTCCAGCATCCCCTGCTGGCTCTGCTTGTGAGGTCACAGCAGACTCAGTGCCTCTCTGGCCAGTGGCAGGCTCAAGGCTGCTGGCTGTGATTGTGAGGTCACAGCAGCCTCAGTGCTTCATATTTTAGTGTCCAGCTTCCCCTGTTGGCTCTCCTTGAGAGGTCACAGCAGACTCAGTGCCTCAAAAGTTAGTCTGCAGCGGCCCCTGCTGGCTGTGCTTGTGAGGTCACAGCAGCCTCAGTGCCTCTGAGGCCAGTATCAGGCTCATGGCTGCTGGCTGTGCTTGTGAGGTCACAGCAGACTCAGTGCCTCCCAGGCCAATATCAGGCTCCTGGCTGCTGGCTGTGCTTGTGACGTCAGAGCAGCCTCAGTGCCTCCTAGGCCAGTGTTATGCTCATGGCTGCTGGCTGTGCTTGTGAGGTCACAGCAGCCTCAGGGCCTCCTAGGCCCGTGGCAGGCTCATGGCTGCTGGCTGCGCTTGTGAGGTCACAGCAGCCTCATTGCCTCATAAGTTAGTGTCCATCGCCCCCTGCTGGCTCTGCTTGTGAGGTCACAGCAGCCCCAGTGTCTCCTCTGCCAGTGTCAGGCTCATGGCTGCTGGCTGTGCTTGTGAGGTCACAGCAGCCTCAGTGCCTCCTCTGCCAGTGCCATGCTCATGGCTGCTGGCTGTGCTTGTGAGGTCACAGCAGACTCAGTGCCTCTGAGTCCAGTGGCAGTCTCATGGCTGCTGGCTGTGCTTGTGAGGTCACAGCAGACTCAGTGCCTCCTAGGCCCGTGGCAGGCTCATGTCTGCTGGCTGTCATTGTGACATCACAGCAGCCTCAGTGCCTCCTCTGCCAGTGGCATGCTCATGGCTGCTGGCTGTGCTTGTGACGTCACAGCAGCCTGAGTGCCTCCTAGGCCCGTGGCAGGCTCATGGCTGCTGGCTGTGCTTGTGAGGTCACAGCAGCCTCAGTGCCTCCTCTGCCACTGCCATGCTCATGGCTGCTGGCTGTGCTTGTGAGGTCACAGCAGCCTCAGTGCCTCCTAGGCCAGTATCAGGCTCATGGCTGCTGGCTGTGCTTCTGAGGTGACAGCAGCCTCAGGGCCTCCTAGGCCAGTGTCAGGCTCATGGCTGCTGGCTGTGCTTGTGAGGTCACATCAGCCTCAGTGCTTCATAGTTTAGTGTCCAGCGTCCCCTGCTGGCTGTGATGGTGAGGTCACAGCAGCCTCAGTGCCTCATAGTTTAGTGTCCAGCGTCCCCTGCTGGCTCTGCTTGTGAGGTCACAGCAGACTCAGTGCCTCAGAAGTTGATGTCCAGCGCCCCCTGCTGGCTGTGCTTGTGAGGTCGCAGCAGACTCAGTGTCTCCGTGGATAGTGCCATGCTCATGGCTGCTGTCTGTGCTTGTGAGGTCACAGCAGCCTCAGTGCCTCCTAGTTTAGTGTCCAGCGTCCCCTGCTGGCTGTGCTTGTGAGGTCACAGCAGACTCAGTGCCTCAAAAGTTAGTGTTCCACGCCCCCTGCTGGCTGTGCTTGTGAGGTCACAGCAGCCTCAGTGCCTCCTCTGCCAGTGCCATGCTCATGGCTGCTGGCTGTGCTTGTTTGGTCACAGCAGCCTCAGTGCCTCCTAGGCCAGTGGCAGGCTCATGGCTGCTGGCTGTGATTGTGAGGTCACATCAGCCTCAGTGCTTCATAGTTTAGTGTCCAGAGTCCCCTGCTGGCTCTGCTTGTGAAGTCACAGCAGACTCAGTGCCTCAAAAGTTGTTGTCCAGCGCCCCCTGCTGGCTCTGCTTGTGAGGTCACAGCAGCCTCAGTTTCTCCGTGGACAGTGCCATGCTCATGGCTGCTGGCTGTGCTTGTGACGTCACAGCAGCCTCAGTGCCTCTCAGGCCAGTGGCAGTCTCATGGCTGCTGACTGTGCTTGTGAGGTCACAGCAGACTCAGTGCCTCATAGGTTAGTGTCCACCGCCCCCTGCTGGCTGTGCTTGTGAGGTCACAGCAGCCTCAGTGCCTCCCAGGCCAATATCAGGTTCCTGGCTGCTGGCTGTGCTTCTGAGGTCACAGCAGCCTGAATGCCTCCTAGGCCAGTGGCAGGCTCATGGCTGCTGGCTGTGCTTGTGAGGTCACAGCAGCCTCAATGCCTCATACTTTAGTGTCCAGCATCCCCTGCTGGTTCTGCTTGTGCGGTCACAGCAGACTCAGTGCCTCAAAACTTAGTCTCCAGCGCCTCCTGCTGGCTGTGCTTGTGACGTCACAGCAGCCTCAGTGCCTCACAGGCCAGTATCAGGCTCATGGCTGCTGGCTGTGCTTGTGACGTCACAGAAGCCTCAGTGCCTCCTAGGCCAGTGGCAGGCTCATGGCTGCTGGCTGTGCTTGTGAGGTCACAGCAGACTCAGTGCCTCTGAGTCCAGTGTAAGGGTCATGGCGGCTAGCTTTGCTTCTGAGGTCACAGAAGCCTGAACGCCTCCTAGGCCAGTGGCAGGCTCATGGCTGCTGGCTGTGCTTGTGAGGTCACAGCAGACACAGTGCCTCCTCTGCCAGTGCAATGCTCATGGCTGCTGGCTGTGCTTGTGACGTCACAGCAGCCTCAGTGCCACCTAGGGCTGTGGCAGTCTCATGGCTGCTGGCTGTGCTTGTGACGTCACAGAAGCCTCAGTGTCTCCTCTGCCAATGGCAGTTCCATGGCTGCTGGCTGTGCTTGTGAGGTCACAGCAGACTCAGTGCCTCAAAAGTTAGTGTCCAGCGCCCCCTGCCGGCTGTGCTTGTGAGGTCACAGCAGGCTCAGTGCCTCTCAGGCCAGTATCATGCTCATGGCTGCTGGCTGTGCTTGTGAGGTCACAGCAGCCTGAATGCCTCCTGGACCAGTGTCAGGGTCATGGCTGCTAGCTTTGCTTGTGAGGTCACAGAAGCCTCAGTGCCTGCTAGGCCAGTGGCAGGCTCATGGCTGCTGGCTGTGCTTGTGAGGTCACAGCAGCCTCAGTGCCCCCTAGGCCAGTGTCATGCTCATGGCTGCTGGCTGTGCTTGTGACATCAGAGCAGCCTGAGTGCCTCTGAGACCAGTGGCAGTCTCATGGCTGCTGGCTGTGCTTGTGAGGTCACAGCAGCCTGAGTACCTCCTAGGCCAGTATCAGGCTAATGGCTGCTGGCTATGCTTGTGAGGTCACAGCAGCCTGAATGCCTCCTCTGCCAGTGGTATGCTCATGGCTGCTGGCTGTGATTGTGAGGTCACAGCAGCCTCAGTGCCTCATAGTTTAGTGTCCAGCGTCCCCTGATGGCTGTGCTTGTGAGGTCACAGCAGCCTCAGTGCCTCATAGGTTAGTGTCCATCGCCCCCTGCTGGCTGTGCTTGTGACGTCACAGCAGCCTCAGTGCCTCCCAGGCCAATATCAGGCTCCTGGCTGCTGGCTGTGCTTGTGAGGTCACAGCAGCCTCAGTGCCTCCTCTGCCAGTGCCATGCTCATGGCTGCTGGCTCTGCTTGTGAGGTCACAGGAGCCTCAGTGCCTCCTCTGCCAGTGCCATGCTCATAGCTGCTGGCTGTGCTTGTGACATCACAGCAGCCTGAGTGCCTCCTAGGCCCGTGGCAGGCTCATGGCTGCTGGCTGTCATTGTGACGTCACAGCAGCCTCAGTGTCTCCTCTGCCAGTGCCATGCTCATGGCTGCTGGCTGTGCTTGTGAGGTCAGAGCAGCCTCAGTGCCTCCTAGGCCAGTATCAGGCTCATGGCTGCTGGTTGTGCTTGTGAGGTCACAGCAGCCTGAATGCCTCTCTGGCCAGTGTCAGGCTCATGGCTGCTGGGTGTGCTTGTGAGGTCACATCAGCCTCACTGCTTCATAGTTTAGTGTTCAGCGTCCCCTGCTGGCTGTGCTTGTGAGGTCACAGCAGACTCAGTGCCTCAGAAGTTGGAGTCCAGCGCCCCCTGCTGGCTGTGCTTGTGAGGTCACAGCAGACTCAGTGTCTCCTTGGATAGTGCCATGCTCATGGCTGCTGGCTGTGCTTGTGACGTCACAGCAGACACAGTGCCTCCTCTGCCCGTGCCATGCTCATGGCTGCTGGCTGTGCTTGTGAGGTCACAGCAGCCTCAGTTCCTCCTAGGCCAGTGTCAGGCTCATGGCTGCTGGCTGTGCTTGTGACGTCACAGCAGCCTCAGTGCCTCCTAGGCAAGTGGCAGGCTCATGGCTGCTGGCTGTGCTTGTGAGGTCACAGCAGCCTCAGTTCCTCCTAGGCCAGTATCAGGCTCATGGCTACTGGCTGTGCTTCTGAGGTCACAGAGGCCTGAATGCCTCCTAGGCCAGTGGCAGGCTCATGGCTGCTGGCTGTGCTTGTGAGGTTATAGCAGCCTCAGTGCTTCACAGTTTAGTGTCCAGCGTCCATTCCTGGCTCTGCTTGTTTGGTCACAGCAGACTCAGTGCCTCATAGGTTAGTGTGCAGCGCCCCCTGCTGGCTCTGCTTGTGAGGTCACAGCAGACTCAGTGCCTCCCAGGCCAATATCAGGCTCATGGCTGCTGGCTGTGCTTGTGACGTCACAGCAGACACAGTGCCTCCTAGGCCCATGCAATGCTCATGGCTGCTGGCTGTGCTTGTGAGGTCACAGCAGCCCCAGTTCCTCCTAGGCCAGTATCAGGCTCATGGCTGCTGGCTGGGTTTCTGAGGTCACAGAAGCCTGAATGCCTCCTAGCCCTGTGGCAGGCTCATGGCTGCTGGCTGTTCTTGTGAGGTCACAGCAGCCTCAGTGCCTCAAAAGTTAGTGTCCAGCGCCCCCTGCTGGCTGTGCTTGTGAGGTCACAGCAGCCTCAGTGCCTCCTCTGCCAGTGCCATGCTCATGGCTGCTGGCTGTGCTTGTGACGTCACACCAGCCTCAGTGCCTCCCAGGCCAGTGTCAGGCTCATGGCTGCTGGCTGTGCTTGTGAGGTCACAGCAGCCTCAGTGCCTCCTCTGCTAGTGCCATGCTCATGGCTGCTGGCTGTGCTTGTGACGTCACAGAAGCCCCAGTGCCTCCTAGGCCAGTATCAGGCTCATGGCTGCTGGCTGTGCTTGTGAGGTCACAGCAGCCTCAGTGCCTCCTAGGCCAGTGGCAGGCTCATGGCTGCTGGCTGTGCTTGTGAGGTCAGAGCAGCCTCAGTGCCTCATCGTTCAGTGTCCAGCATCCCCTGCTGGCTCTGCTTGTGAGGTCACAGCAGACTCAGTGCCTCATAGGTTAGTGTGCAGCGCCCCCTGCTGGCTGTGCTTGTGAGGTCACAGCAGCCTCAGTGCCTCACAGGCCAGTATCAGGCTCATGGCTGCTGGCTGTGCTTCTGAGGTCACAGCAGCCTCAGGGCCTCCTCTGCCAGTGCCATGCTCATGGCTGCTGGCTGTGCTTGTGAGGTCACAGCAGCTTCAGTGCCTCCTAGGCCAGTATCAGGCTCATGGCTGCTGGCTGTGCTTCTGAGGTCACAGAAATCTGAATGCCTCCTAGGCCAGTGGCAGGCTCATGGCTGCTGGCTGTGCTTGTGAGGTCACAGCAGCCTCAGTGCCTCATAGTTTAGTGTCCAGCGTCCCCTGCTGGCTCTGCTTGTGAGGTCACAGCAGACTCAGTGCCTCATAGGTTAGTGTCCAGTGCCCCCTGCTGGCTCTGCTTGTGAGGTCACAGCAGACTCAGTGCCTCAGAAGTTGGAGTCCAGCGCCCCCTGCTGGCTCTGCTTCTGAGGTCACAGCAGACTCAGTGCCTCCTAGGCCCGTGCCATGCTCATGGCAGCTGGCTGTGCTTGCGAGGTCACAGCAGCCTCAGTGCCTCCGAGGCCAGTATCAGGCTCATGGCTGCTGGCTGTGCTTGTGAGGTCACAGCAGACTCAGTGCCTCAAAAGTTAGTGTCCACCGCCCCCTGCTGGCTGTGCCTGTGAGGTCACAGCAGCCCCAGTGCCTCCTCTGCCAGTGTCAGGGGCATGGCTGCTGGCTGTGCTTCTGAGGTCACAGCAGCCTCAGTGACTCTGTGGACAGTGCCATGCTCATGGCTGCTGGCTGTGCTTGTGAGGTCACAGCAGCCTCAGTGCCTCTGAGTCCAGGGGCAGGCTCATGGCTGCTGGCTGTGCTTGTGAGGCCACAGCAGCCTGAATGCCTCCTCGGCCAGTGGCAGGCTCATGGCTGCTGGCTGTGCTTGTGAGGTCACAGCAGCCTCAGTGCCTCCTCTGCCAGTGCCAGGGTCATGGCTGCTGGCTGTGCTTGTGAGGTCACAGCAGCCTCAGTGCCTCCCAGGCCAGTGTCAGGGTCATGGCTGCTGGCTGTTCTTGTGAGGTCACAGCAGCCTCAGTGCCTCCTCTGCCAGTGCCGTGCTCATGGCTGCTGGCTGTGCTTGTGACGTCACAGCAGCCTGAGTGTCTCCTAGGCCCGTGGCAGGCTCATGGCTGCTGGCTGTGATTGTGAGGTCACAGCAGCCTCAGTGCCTCCTCTGCCAGTGCCATGCTCATGGCTGCTGGCTGTGCTTGTGACGTCACAGCAGCCTGAGTGCCTCCTAGGCCCGTGGCAGGCTCATGGCTGCTGGCTGTGATTGTGAGGTCACAGCAGCCTCAGTGCCTCCTCTGCCAGTGCCATGCTCATGGCTGCTGGCTGTGCTTGTGAGGTCACAGCAGCCTCATTGCCTCCTAGGCCAGTATCAGGCTCATGGCTGCTGGCTGTGCTTGTGACGTCACAGCAGCCTGAATGCCTCCTAGGCCAGTGTCAGGCTCATGGCTGATGGCTGTGCTTGTGAGGTCACAGCAGCCTCAGTGCCTCATAATTTAGTGTCCATCGCCCCCTGCTGGCTGTGCTTGTGACGTCACAGCAGCCTCAGTGCCTCACAGGCCAGTATCAGGCTCATGGCTGCTGGCTGTGCTTCTGCGGTCACAGCAGCCTCAGTGCCTCTGAGTCCAGTGGCATGCTCATGGCTGTTGGCTGTGCTTGTGAGGTCACAGCAGACTCAGTGCCTCCTAGGCCAGTATCAGGCTCATGGCTGCTGGCTGTGCTTGTGAGGTCACAGCAGCCTCAGTGCCTCATCGTTTAGTGTCCAGCGTCCCCTGCTGGCTCTGTTTGTGAGGTCACAGCAGACTCAGTGACTCAAAAGTTAGTGTCCAGCGCCCCCTGCTGGCTGTGCTTGTGAGGTCACAGCAGCCTCAGTGCCTCCCAGGCCAGTATCAGGCTCATGGCTGCTTTGCTGTGCTTGTGACGTCACAGCAGCCTCAGTGTCTCCTCTGCCAGTGCCATGCTCATGGCTGCTGGCTGTGCTTGTGAGGTCACAGCAGCCTCAGTGCCTCCTAGGCCAGTATCAGGCTCATGGCTGCTGGCTGTGCTTGTGAGGTCACAGCAGCCTCAGGGCCTCCTAGGCCAGTGGCAGGCTCATGGCTGCTGGCTGTGATTGTGAGGTCACATCAGCCTCAGTGCTTCATAGTTTAGTGTCCAGCGTCCCCTGCTGGCTGTGCTTGTGAGGTCACAGCAGACTCAGTGTCTCCGTGGATAGTGCCATGCTCATGGCTGCTGGCTGTGCTTGTGACGTCACAGCAGACACAGTGCCTCCTAGGCCCGTGCCATGCTCATGGCTGCTGGCTGTGCTTGTGAGGTCACAGCAGCCTCAGTGCCTCATCGTTTAGTGTCCAGCGTTCCCTGCTGGCTCTGCTTGTGAGGTCACAGCAGACTCAGAGCCTCAAAACTTAGTTTGCAGCGCCCCCTGCTGGCTCTGCTTGTGAGGTCACAGCAGCCTCAGTGCCTCCTCTGCCAGTGCCATGCTCATGGCTGCTGGCTGTGCTTGTGACGTCACACCAGCCTCAGTGCCTCCCAGGCCAGTGTCAGGCTCATGGCTGCTGGCTGTGATTGTGAGGTCACAGCAGACTCAGTGCCTCCTCTGCCAGTGCCATGCTCATGGCTGCTGGCTGTGCTTGTGACGTCACAGCAGCCTGTGTGCCTCCTAGGCCCGTGGCAGGCTCATGGCTGCTGGCTGTGCTTGTGAGGTCACAGCAGCCTCAGTGCCTCCTCTGCCAGTGCCATGCTCATGGCTGCTGGCTGTGCTTGTGACGTCACAGCAGCCTGAGTGCCTCCTAGGCCCGTGGCAGGCTCATGGCTGCTGGCTGTGCTTCTCAGGTCACAGCAACCTCAGTGCCTCCTCTGCCAGTGCCATGCTCATGGCTGCTGGCTGTGCTTGTGACGTCACAGCAGCCTCAGTGCCTCCTAGGCCAGTATCAGGCTCATGGCTGCTGGTTGTGCTTGTGAGGTCACAGCAGCCTCAGTGCCTCCTAGGCCAGTATCAGGCTCATGGCTGCTGGTTGTGCTTGTGAGGTCACAGCAGCCTGAATGCCTCCTAGGCCAGTGTCAGGCTCATGGCTGCTGGGTGTGCTTGTGAGGTCACAGCAGCCTCAGTGCCTCACAGGCCAGTATCAGGCTCATGGCTGCTGGCTGTGATTGTGAGGTCACAGCAGCCTCAGTTCCTCCTAGGCCAGTATCAGGCTCATGGCTGCTTGCTGGGTTTCTGAGGTCATAGAAGCCTGAATGCCT
This sequence comes from Dromaius novaehollandiae, assembly GCF_036370855.1. NCBI lineage: Eukaryota > Metazoa > Chordata > Aves > Casuariiformes > Dromaiidae > Dromaius > Dromaius novaehollandiae. The sequence continues at coordinate 14,973,265 of NC_088116.1, forward strand.
CCTAGCCCTGTGGCAGGCTCATGGCTGCTGGCTGTTCTTGTGAGGTCACAGCAGCCTCAGTGCCTCAAAAGTTAGTGTCCAGCGCCCCCTGCTGGCTGTGCTTGTGAGGTCACAGCAGCCTCAGTGCCTCATCGTTTAGTGTCCAGCGTTCCCTGCTGGCTCTGCTTGTGAGGTCACAGCAGACTCAGAGCCTCAAAACTTAGTTTGCAGCGCCCCCTGCTGGCTCTGCTTGTGAGGTCACAAAAGCCTCAGTGCCTCCTCTGCCAGTGCCATGCTCATGGCTGCTGGCTATGCTTGTGACGTCACACCAGCCTCAGTGCCTCCCAGGCCAGTGTCAGGCTCATGGCTGCTGGCTGTGATTGTGAGGTCACAGCAGACTCAGTGCCTCCTCTGCCAGTGCCATGCTCATGGCTGCTGGCTGTGCTTGTGACGTCACAGCAGCCTGAGTGCCTCCTAGGCCCGTGGCAGGCTCATGGCTGCTGGCTGTGCTTGTGAGGTCACAGCAGCCTCAGTGCCTCCTCTGCCAGTGCCATGCTCATGGCTGCTGGCTGTGCTTGTGACGTCACAGCAGCCTCAGTGCCTCTGAGGCCAATATCAGGCTCATGGCTGCTGGCTGTGCTTGTGACGTCACAGCAGACACAGTGCCTCCTAGGCCCATGCAATGCTCATGGCTGCTGGCTGTGCTTGTGAGGTCACAGCAGCCCCAGTTCCTCCTAGGCCAGTATCAGGCCCATGGCTGCTGGCTGGCTTTCTGAGGTCACAGAAGCCTGAATGCCTCCTAGCCCTGTGGAAGGCTCATGGCTGCTGGCTGTTCTTGTGAGGTCACAGCAGCCTCAGTGCCTCAAAAGTTAGTGTCCAGCGCCCCCTGCTGGCTGTGCTTGTGAGGTCACAGCAGCCTCAGTGCCTCCTCTGCCAGTGCCATGCTCATGGCTGCTGGCTGTGCTTGTGACGTCACACCAGCCTCAGTGCCTCCCAGGCCAGTGTCAGGCTCATGGCTGCTGGCTGTGCTTGTGAGGTCACAGCAGCCTCAGTGCCTCCTCTGCTAGTGCCATGCTCATGGCTGCTGGCTGTGCTTGTGACGTCACAGCAGCCTGAGTGCCTCCTAGGCCAGTATCAGGCTCATGGCTGCTGGTTGTGCTTGTGAGGTCACAGCAGCCTGAATGCCTCCTAGGCCAGTGTCAGGCTCATGGCTGCTGGGTGTGCTTGTGAGGTCACAGCAGCCTCAGTTCCTCCTAGGCCAGTATCAGGCTCATGGCTGCTGGCTGGGTTTCTGAGGTCATAGAATCCTGAATGCCTCCTAGCCCTGTGGCAGGCTCATGGCTGCTGGCTGTTCTTGTGAGGTCACAGCAGCCTCAGTGCCTCAAAAGTTAGTGTCCAGCGCCCCCTGCTGGCTGTGCTTGTGAGGTCACAGCAGCCTCAGTGCCTCCTCTGCCAGTGCCATGCTCATGGCTGCTGGCTGTGCTTGTGACGTCACACCAGCCTCAGTGCCTCCTCTGCCAGTGCCATGCTCATGGCTGCTGGCTGTGCTTGTGACGTCACAGCAGCCTCAGTGCCTCCTAGGCCAGTGGCAGGCTAATGGCTGCTGGCTGTGCTTCTGAGGTCACAGCAGCCTCAGTGCCTCATAGTTTAGTGTCCAGCTTCCCCTGTTGGCTCTCCTTGCGAGGTCACAGCAGACTCAGTGCCTCAAAAGTTAGTCTGCAGCGGCCCCTGCTGGCTGTGCTTGTGAGGTCACAGCAGCGTCAGTGCCTCTGAGGCCAATATCAGGCTCATGGCTGCTGGCTGTGCTTGTGACGTCACAGCAGACACAGTGCCTCCTAGGCCCATGCAATGCTCATGGCTGCTGGCTGTGCTTGTGAGGTCACAGCAGCCCCAGTTCCTCCTAGGCCAGTATCAGGCCCATGGCTGCTGGCTGGCTTTCTGAGGTCACAGAAGCCTGAATGCCTCCTAGCCCTGTGGCAGGCTCATGGCTGCTGGCTGTTCTTGTGAGGTCACAGCAGCCTCAGTGCCTCAAAAGTTAGTGTCCAGCGCCCCCTGCTGGCTGTGCTTGTGAGGTCACAGCAGCCTCAGTGCCTCCTCTGCCAGTGCCATGCTCATGGCTGCTGGCTGTGCTTGTGAGGTCACACCAGCCTCAGTGCCTCCTCTGCCAGTGCCATGCTCATGGCTGCTGGCTGTGCTTGTGACGTCACAGCAACCTCAGTGCCTCCTAGGCCAGTGGCAGGCTAATGGCTGCTGGCTGTGCTTCTGAGGTCACAGCAGCCTCCGTGCCTCATAGTTTAGTGTCCAGCGTCCCCTGCTGGCTGTGCTTGTGAGGTCACAGCAGACTCAGTGCCTCTCTGGCCAGTGGCAGGCTCATGGCTGCTGGCTGTGATTGTGAGGTCACAGCAGCCTCAGTGCCTCATATTTTAGTGTCCAGCTTCCCCTGTTGGCTCTCCTTGTGAGGTCACAGCAGACTCAGTGCCTCAAAAGTTAGTCTGCAGCGGCCCCTGCTGGCTGTGCTTGTGAGGTCACAGCAGCCTCAGTGCCTCCTCTGCCAGTGCCATGCTCATGGCTGCTGGCTGTGCTTGTGACGTCACACCAGCCTCAGTGCCTCCTCTGCCAGTGCCATGCTCATGGCTGCTGGCTGTGCTTGTGACGTCACAGCAACCTCAGTGCCTCCTAGGCCAGTGGCAGGCTAATGGCTGCTGGCTGTGCTTCTGAGGTCACAGCAGCCTCCGTGCCTCATAGTTTAGTGTCCAGCGTCCCCTGCTGGCTGTGCTTGTGAGGTCACAGCAGACTCAGTGCCTCAAAAGTTAGTGTCCAGCGTCCCCTGCTGCCTGTGCTTGTGAGGTCACAGCAGACTCAGTGCCTCTCTGGCCAGTGGCAGGCTCATGGCTGCTGGCTGTGATTGTGAGGTCACAGCAGCCTCAGTGCCTCATATTTTAGTGTCCAGCTTCCCCTGTTGGCTCTCCTTGTGAGGTCACAGCAGACTCAGTGCCTCAAAAGTTAGTCTGCAGCGGCCCCTGCTGGCTGTGCTTGTGAGGTCACAGCAGCCTCAGTGCCTCTGAGGCCAATATCAGGCTCATGGCTGCTGGCTGTGCTTGTGACGTCACAGCAGACACAGTGCCTCCTAGGCCCATGCAATGCTCATGGCTGCTGGCTGTGCTTGTGAGGTCACAGCAGCCCCAGTTCCTCCTAGGCCAGTATCAGGCCCATGGCTGCTGGCTGGCTTTCTGAGGTCACAGAAGCCTGAATGCCTCCTAGCCCTGTGGCAGGCTCATGGCTGCTGGCTGTTCTTGTGAGGTCACAGCAGCCTCAGTGCCTCAAAAGTTAGTGTCCAGCGCCCCCTGCTGGCTGTGCTTGTGAGGTCACAGCAGCCTCAGTGCCTCCTCTGCCAGTGCCATGCTCATGGCTGCTGGCTGTGCTTGTGACGTCACACCAGCCTCAGTGCCTCCCAGGCCAGTGTCAGGCTCATGGCTGCTGGCTGTGCTTGTGAGGTCACAGCAGCCTCAGTGCCTCCTCTGCTAGTGCCATGCTCATGGCTGCTGGCTGTGCTTGTGACGTCACAGAAGCCCCAGTGCCTCCTAGGCCAGTATCAGGCTCATGGCTGCTGGTTGTGCTTGTGAGGTCACAGCAGCCTGAATGCCTCCTAGGCCAGTGTCAGGCTCATGGCTGCTGGCTGTGCTTGTGAGGTCACAGCAGCCTCAGTGCCTCACAGGCCAGTATCAGGCTCATGGCTGCTGGCTGTGATTGTGAGGTCACAGCAGCCTCAGTTCCTCCTAGGCCAGTATCAGGCTCATGGCTGCTGGCTGGGTTTCTGAGGTCATAGAATCCTGAATGCCTCCTAGCCCTGTGGCAGGCTCATGGCTGCTGGCTGTTCTTGTGAGGTCACAGCAGCCTCAGTGCCTCAAAAGTTAGTGTCCAGCGCCCCCTGCTGGCTGTGCTTGTGAGGTCACAGCAGCCTCAGTGCCTCCTCTGCCAGTGCCATGCTCATGGCTGCTGGCTGTGCTTGTGACGTCACACCAGCCTCAGTGCCTCCTCTGCCAGTGCCATGCTCATGGCTGCTGGCTGTGCTTGTGACGTCACAGCAGCCTCAGTGCCTCCTAGGCCAGTGGCAGGCTAATGGCTGCTGGCTGTGCTTCTGAGGTCACAGCAGCCTCCGTGCCTCATAGTTTAGTGTCCAGCGTCCCCTGCTGGCTGTGCTTGTGAGGTCACAGCAGACTCAGTGCCTCAAAAATTAGTGTCCAGCGTCCCCTGCTGCCTGTGCTTGTGAGGTCACAGCAGACTCAGTGCCTCTCTGGCCAGTGGCAGGCTCATGGCTGCTGGCTGTGATTGTGAGGTCACAGCAGCCTCAGTGCCTCATATTTTAGTGTCCAGCTTCCCCTGTTGGCTCTCCTTGTGAGGTCACAGCAGACTCAGTGCCTCAAAAGTTAGTCTGCAGCGGCCCCTGCTGGCTGTGCTTGTGAGGTCACAGCAGCCTCAGTGCCTCTGAGGCCAATATCAGGCTCATGGCTGCTGGCTGTGCTTGTGACGTCACAGCAGACACAGTGCCTCCTAGGCCCATGCAATGCTCATGGCTGCTGGCTGTGCTTGTGAGGTCACAGCAGCCCCAGTTCCTCCTAGGCCAGTATCAGGCCCATGGCTGCTGGCTCGCTTTCTGAGGTCACAGAAGCCTGAATGCCTCCTAGCCCTGTGGCAGGCTCATGGCTGCTGGCTGTTCTTGTGAGGTCACAGCAGCCTCAGTGCCTCAAAAGTTAGTGTCCAGCGCCCCCTGCTGGCTGTGCTTGTGAGGTCACAGCAGCCTCAGTGCCTCCTCTGCCAGTGCCATGCTCATGGCTGCTGGCTGTGCTTGTGACGTCACACCAGCCTCAGTGCCTCCCAGGCCAGTGTCAGGCTCATGGCTGCTGGCTGTGCTTGTGAGGTCACAGCAGCCTCAGTGCCTCCTCTGCTAGTGCCATGCTCATGGCTGCTGGCTGTGCTTGTGACGTCACAGAAGCCCCAGTGCCTCCTAGGCCAGTATCAGGCTCATGGCTGCTGGCTGTGCTTGTGAGGTCACAGCAGCCTCAGTGCCTCCTAGGCCAGTGGCAGGCTCATGGCTGCTGGCTGTGCTTGTGAGGTCACAGCAGCCTCAGTGCCTCATCGTTCAGTGTCCAGCATCCCCTGCTGGCTCTGCTTGTGAGGTCACAGCAGACTCAGTGCCTCATAGGTTCGTGTGCAGCGCCCCCTGCTGGCTGTGCTTGTGAGGTCACAGCAGCCTCAGTGCCTCACAGGCCAGTATCAGGCTCATGGCTGCTGGCTGTGCTTCTGAGGTCACAGCAGCCTCAGGGCCTCCTCTGCCAGTGCCATGCTCATGGCTGCTGGCTGTGCTTGTGAGGTCACAGCAGCTTCAGTGCCTCCTAGGCCAGTATCAGGCTCATGGCTGCTGGCTGTGCTTCTGAGGTCACAGAAATCTGAATGCCTCCTAGGCCAGTGGCAGGCTCATGGCTGCTGGCTGTGCTTGTGAGGTCACAGCAGCCTCAGTGCCTCATAGTTTAGTGTCCAGCGTCCCCTGCTGTGTCTGCTTGTGAGGTCACAGCAGACTCAGTGCCTCATAGGTTAGTGTCCAGTGCCCCCTGCTGGCTCTGCTTGTGAGGTCACAGCAGACTCAGTGCCTCAGAAGTTGGAGTCCAGCGCCCCCTGCTGGCTCTGCTTCTGAGGTCACAGCAGACTCAGTGCCTCCTAGGCCCGTGCCATGCTCATGGCAGCTGGCTGTGCTTGCGAGGTCACAGCAGCCTCAGTGCCTCCGAGGCCAGTATCAGGCTCATGGCTGCTGGCTGTGCTTGTGAGGTCACAGCAGACTCAGTGCCTCAAAAGTTAGTGTCCAACGTCCCCTGCTGGCTGTGCCTGTGAGGTCACAGCAGCCCCAGTGCCTCCTCTGCCAGTGTCAGGGGCATGGCTGCTGGCTGTGCTTGTGAGGTCACAGCAGCCTCAGTGACTCTGTGGACAGTGCCATGCTCATGGCTGCTGGCTGTGCTTGTGAGGTCACAGCAGCCTCAGTGCCTCTGAGTCCAGGGGCAGGCTCATGGCTGCTGGCTATGATTGTGAGGTCACAGCAGCCTGAATGCCTCCTCGGCCAGTGGCAGGCTCATGGCTGCTGGCTGTGCTTGTGAGGTCACAGCAGGCTCAGTGCCTCATAGGTTAGTGTCCAGCATCCCCTGCTGGCTGTGCTTGTGAGGTCACAGCAGCCTCAGTGCCTCCTCTGCCAGTGCCAGGGTCATGGCTGCTGGCTGTGCTTGTGAGGTCACAGCAGCCTCAGTGCCTCCCAGGCCAGTGTCAGGGTCATGGCTGCTGGCTGTTCTTGTGAGGTCACAGCAGCCTCAGTGCCTCCTCTGCCAGTGCCGTGCTCATGGCTGCTGGCTGTGCTTGTGAGGTCACAGCAGCCTCAGTGCCTCACAGGCCAGTGGCAGGCTCATGGCTGCTGGCTGTGATTGTGAGGTCACAGCAGCCTCAGTGCCTCCTCTGCCAGTGCCATGCTCATGGCTGCTGGCTGTGCTTGTGACGTCACAGCAGCCTGAGTGCCTCCTAGGCCCGTGGCAGGCTCATGGCTGCTGGTTGTGCTTGTGAGGTCACAGCAGCCTCAGTGCCTCCTCTGCCAGTGCCATGCTCATGGCTGCTGGCTGTGCTTGTGAGGTCACAGCAGCCTCATTGCCTCCTAGGCCAGTATCAGGCTCATGGCTGCTGGCTGTGCTTGTGACGTCACAGCAGCCTGAATGCCTCCTAGGCCAGTGTCAGGCTCATGGCTGATGGCTGTGCTTGTGAGGTCACAGCAGCCTCAGTGCCTCATAATTTAGTGTCCATCGCCCCCTGCTGGCTGTGCTTGTGACGTCACAGCAGCCTCAGTGCCTCACAGGCCAGTATCAGGCTCATGGCTGCTGGCTGTGCTTCTGCGGTCACAGCAGCCTCAGTGCCTCCTCTGCCAGTGCCATGCTCATGGCTGTTGGCTGTGCTTGTGAGGTCACAGCAGACTCAGTGCCTCCTAGGCCAGTATCAGGCTCATGGCTGCTGGCTGTGCTTCTGAGGTCACAGAAACCTGAATGCCTCCTAGGCCAGTGGCAGGCTCATGGCTGCTGGCTGTGCTTGTGAGGTGATAGCAGCCTCAGTGCCTCACAGTTTAGTGCCCAGCGTCCATTGCTGGCTCTGTTTGTGAGGTCACAGCAGACTCAGTGCCTCAAAAGTTAGTGTCCAGCGCCCCCTGCTGGCTGTGCTTGTGAGGTCACAGCAGCCTCAGTGCCTCCCAGGCCAGTATCAGGCTCATGGCTGCTGGCTGTGCTTGTGACGTCACAGCAGCCTCAGTGTCTCCTCTGCCAGTGCCATGCTCATGGCTGCTGGCTGTGCTTGTGAGGTCACAGCAGCCTCAGTGCCTCCTAGGCCAGTATCAGGCTCATGGCTGCTGGCTGTGCTTGTGAGGTCACAGCAGCCTCAGGGCCTCCTAGGCCAGTGGCAGGCTCATGGCTGCTGGCTGTGATTGTGAGGTCACATCAGCCTCAGGGCTTCATAGTTTAGTGTCCAGCGTCCCCTGCTGGCTGTGCTTGTGAGGTCACAGCAGACTCAGTGCCTGATCGTTTAGTGTCCAGCGTTCCCTGCTGGCTCTGCTTGTGAGGTCACAGCAGACTCAGAGCCTCAAAACTTAGTTTGCAGCGCCCCCTGCTGGCTCTGCTTGTGAGCAGCCTCAGTGCCTCCTCTGCCAGTGCCATGCTCATGGCTGCTGGCTGTGCTTGTGACGTCACACCAGCCTCAGTGCCTCCCAGGCCAGTGTCAGGCTCATGGCTGCTGGCTGTGATTGTGAGGTCACAGCAGACTCAGTGCCTCCTCTGCCAGTGCCATGCTCACGGCTGCTGGCTGTGCTTGTGACGTCACAGCAGCCTGAGTGCCTCCTAGGCCCGTGGCAGGCTCATGGCTGCTGGCTGTGCTTGTGAGGTCACAGCAGCCTCAGTGCCTCCTCTGCCAGTGCCATGCTCATGGCTGCTGGCTGTGCTTGTGACGTCACACCAGCCTCAGTGCCTCCTAGGCCCGTGGCAGGCTCATGGCTGCTGGCTGTGCTTCTCAGGTCACAGCAACCTCAGTGCCTCCTCTGCCAGTGCCATGCTCATGGCTGCTGGCTGTGCTTGTGACGTCACAGCAGCCTCAGTGCCTCCCAGGCCAGTATCAGGCTCATGGTTGCTGATTGTGCTTGTGAGGTCACAGCAGCCTGAATGCCTCCTAGGCCAGTGTCAGGCTCATGGCTGCTGGGTGTGCTTGTGAGGTCACAGCAGCCTCAGTGCCTCACAGGCCAGTATCAGGCTCATGGCTGCTGGCTGTGATTGTGAGGTCACAGCAGCCTCAGTTCCTCCTAGGCCAGTATCAGGCTCATGGCTGCTGGCTGGGTTTCTGAGGTCACAGAAGCCTGAATGCCTCCTAGCCCTGTGGCAGGCTCATGGCTGCTGGCTGTTCTTGTGAGGTCACAGCAGCCTCAGTGCCTCAAAAGTTAGTGTCCAGCGCCCCCTGCTGGCTGTGCTTGTGAGGTCACAGCAGCCTCAGTGCCTCCTCTGCCAGTGCCATGCTCATGGCTGCTGGCTGTGCTTGTGACGTCACACCAGCCTCAGTGCCTCCTCTGCCAGTGCCATGCTCATGGCTGCTGGCTGTGCTTGTGACGTCACAGCAACCTCAGTGCCTCCTAGGCCAGTGGCAGGCTAATGGCTGCTGGCTGTGCTTCTAAGGTCACAGCAGCCTCCGTGCCTCATAGTTTAGTGTCCAGCGTCCCCTGCTGGCTGTGCTTGTGAGGTCACAGCTGACTCAGTGCCTCAAAAGTTAGTGTCCAGCGTCCCCTGCTGGCTGTGCTTGTGAGGTCACAGCAGACTCAGTGCCTCTCTGGCCAGTGGCAGGCTCATGGCTGCTGGCTGTGATTGTGAGGTCACAGCAGCCTCAGTGCCTCATATTTTAGTGTCCAGCTTCCCCTGTTGGCTCTCCTTGTGAGGTCGCAGCAGACTCAGTGCCTCAAAAGTTAGTCTGCAGCGGCCCCTGCTGGCTGTGCTTGTGAGGTCACAGCAGCCTCAGTGCCTCTGAGGCCAGTATCAGGCTCATGGCTGCTGGCTGTGCTTGTGAGGTCACAGCAGCCTCAGTGCCTCCCAGGCCAATATCAGGCTCCTGGCTGCTGGCTGTGCTTGTGACGTCAGAGCAGCCTCAGTGCCTCCTAGGCCAGTGTTATGCTCATGGCTGCTGGCTGTGCTTGTGAGGTCACAGCAGCCTCAGGGCCTCCTAGGCCAGTGGCAGTCTCATGGCTGCTGGCTGTGCTTGTGAGGTCACAGCAGCCTCAGTGCCTCATAGGTTAGTGTCCATCGCCCCCTGCTGGCTCTGCTTGTGAGGTCACAGCAGCCCCAGTGTCTCCTCTGCCAGTGGCAGGCTCATGGCTGCTGGCTGTGCTTGTGAGGTCACAGCAGCCTCAGTGCCTCCTCTGCCAGTGCCATGCTCATGGCTGCTGGCTGTGCTTGTGAGGTCACAGCAGACTCAGTGCCTCTGAGTCCAGTGGCAGTCTCGTGGCTGCTGGCTGTGCTTGTGAGGTCACAGCAGACTCAGTGCCTCCTAGGCCCGTGGCAGGCTCATGGCTGCTGGCTGTCATTGTGACATCACAGCAGCCTCAGTGCCTCCTCTGCCAGTGCCATGCTCATGGCTGCTGGCTGTGCTTGTGACGTCACAGCAGCCTGAGTGCCTCCTAGGCCCGTCGCAGGCTCATGGCTGCTGGCTGTGCTTGTGAGGTCACAGCAGCCTGAATGCCTCCTCTGCCAGTGCCATGCTCATGGCTGCTGGCTGTGATTGTGAGGTCACAGCAGCCTCAGTGCCTCATAGTTTAGTGTCCAGCGTCCCCTGATGGCTGTGCTTGTGAGGTCACAGCAGCCTCAGTGCCTCATAGGTTAGTGTCCAGCGCCCCCTGCTGGCTGTGCTTGTGACGTCACAGCAGCCTCAGTGCCTCCCAGGCCAATATCAGGCTCCTGGCTGCTGGCTGTGCTTGTGAGGTCACAGCAGCCTCAGTGCCTCCTAGACCAATGTCAGGCTCCTGGCTGCTGGCTGTGCTTGTGAGGTCACAGCAGCCTCAGTGCCTCCTAGGCAAGTGTCCATCGCCCCCTACTGGCTGTGCTTGTGAGGTCACAGCAGCCTCAGTGCCTCACAGGCCAGTATCAGGCTCATGGCTGCTGGCTGTGCTTGTGACGTCACAGCAGCCTCAGTGCCTCCTCTGCCACTGCCATGCTCATGGCTGCTGGCTGTGCTTGTGAGGTCACAGCAGCCTCAGTGCCTCCTAGGCCAGTATCAGGCTCATGGCTGCTGGCTGTGCTTCTGAGGTCACAGAAGCCTGAATGCCTCCTAGGCCAGTGGCAGGCTCATGGCTGCTGGCTGTGCTTGTGAGGTCACAGCAGGCTCAGTGCCTCTCAGGCCAATATCAGGCTCCTGTCTGCTGCCTGTGCTTGTGAGGTCACAGCAGACTCAGTGCCTCCTGGACCAGTGTAAGGGTCATGGCTGCTAGCTTTGCTTGTGAGGTCACAGAAGCCTGAACGCCTCCTAGGCCAGTGGCAGGCTCATGGCTGCTGGCTGTGATTGTGAGGTCACAGCAGCCTCAGTGCCTCCTCTGCCAGTGCCATACTCATGGCTGCTGGCTGTGCTTGTGACGTCACAGCAGCCTCAGTGCCTCCTAGGGCCATGGCAGTCTCATGGCTGCTGGCTGTGCTTGTGAGGTCACAGAAGCCTCAGTGTCTGCTCTGCCAATGGCAGTTCCATGGCTGCTGGCTGTGCTTGTGAGGACACAGCAGACTCAGTGCCTCAAAAGTTAGTGTCCAGCGCCCCCTGCTGGCTGTGCTTGTGAGGTCACAGAAGCCTCAGTGCCTCTCAGGCCAGTATCATGCTCATGGCTGCTGGCTCTGCTTGTGAGGTCACAGCAGCCTGAATGCCTCCTGGACCAGTGTCAGGGTCATGGCTGCTAGCTTTGCTTGTGAGGTCACAGAAGCCTCAGTGCCTCCTAGGCCAGTGGCAGGCTCATGGCTGCTGGCTGTGATTGTGAGGTCACAGCAGCCTCAGTGCCTCCTCTGCCAGTGTCATGCTCATGGCTGCTGGCTGTGCTTGTGACATCAGTGCAGCCTGAGTGCCTCTGAGACCAGTGGCAGTCTCATGGCTGCTGGCTGTGCTTGTGAGGTCACAGCAGCCTGAGTGCCTCCTAGGCCAGTATCAGGCTAATGGCTGCTGGCTATGCTTGTGAGGTCACAGCAGCCTGAATGCCTCCTCTGCCAGTGGCATGCTCATGGCTGCTGGCTGTGATTGTGAGGTCACAGCAGCCTCAGTGCCTCATAGTTTAGTGTCCAGCGTCCCCTGATGGCTGTGCTTGTGAGGTCACAGCAGCCTCAGTGCCTCATAGGTTAGTGTCCATCGCCTCCTGCTGGCTGTGCTTGTGACGTCACAGCAGCCTCAGTGCCTCCCAGGCCAATATCAGGCTCCTGGCTGCTGGCTGTGCTTGTGAGGTCACAGCAGCCTCAGTGCCTCCTAGACCAATGTCAGGCTCCTGGCTGCTGGCTGTGCTTGTGAGGTCACAGCAGCCTCAGTGCCTCCTAGGCTAGTGTCCATCGCCCCCTAATGGCTGTGCTTGTGAGGTCACAGCAGCCTCAGTGCCTCCTAGGCCAGTGGCAGGCTCATGGCTGCTGGCTGTGCTTGTGAGGTCACATCAGCCTCACTGCTTCATAGTTTAGTGTCCAGCGTCCCCTGATGGCTGTGCTTGTGAGGTCACAGCAGACTCAGTGCCTCAGAAGTTGGAGTCCAGCGCCCCCTGCTGGCTCTGCTTGTGAGGTCACAGCAGACTCAGTGTCTCCTTGGATAGTGCCATGCTCATGGCTGCTGGCTGTGCTTGTGACGTCACAGCAGCCTCAGTGCCTCATAGTTTAGTGTCCAGCGTCCCCTGATGGCTGTGCTTGTGAGGTCACAGCAGCCTCAGTGCCTCATAGGTTAGTGTCCATCGCCTCCTGCTGGCTGTGCTTGTGACGTCACAGCAGCCTCAGTGCCTCCCAGGCCAATATCAGGCTCCTGGCTGCTGGCTGTGCTTGTGAGGTCACAGCAGCCTCAGTGCCTCCTAGACCAATGTCAGGCTCCTGGCTGCTGGCTGTGCTTGTGAGGTCACAGCAGCCTCAGTGCCTCCTAGGCTAGTGTCCATCGCCCCCTACTGGCTGTGCTTGTGAGGTCACAGCAGCCTCAGTGACTCCTAGGCCAGTGGCAGGCTCATGGCTGCTGGCTGTGCTTGTGAGGTCACATCAGCCTCACTGCTTCATAGTTTAGTGTCCAGCGTCCCCTGATGGCTGTGCTTGTGAGATCACAGCAGACTCAGTGCCTCAGAAGTTGGAGTCCAGCGCCCCCTGCTGGCTCTGCTTGTGAGGTCACAGCAGACTCAGTGTCTCCTTGGATAGTGCCATGCTCATGGATGCTGGCTGTGCTTGTGAGGTCACAGCAGCCTCAGTGCCTCATACTTTAGTGTCCAGCATCCCCTGCTGGCTCTGCTTGTGAGGTCACAGCAGCCTCAGTGCCTCCTCTGCCAGTGCCATGCTCATGGCTGCTGGCTCTGCGTGTGAGGTCACAGCAGCCTGTGTGCCTCCCAGGCCCGTGGCAGGCTCATGGCTGCTGGCTGTCATTGTGACGTCACAGCAGCCTCAGTGCCTCCTCTGCCAGTGCCATGCTCATGGCTGCTGGCTGTGCTTGTGACGTCACAGCAGCCTGAGTGCCTCCTAGGCCCGTGGCAGGCTCATGGCTGCTGGCTGTGCTTGTGACGTCACAGCAGCCTCAGTGTCTCCTCTGCCAGTGCAATGCTCATGGCTGCTGGCTGTGCTTGTAAGGTCACAGCAGCCTCAGTGCCTCCTAGGCCAGTATCAGGCTCATGGCTGCTGGTTGTGCTTGTGAGGTCACAGCAGCCTGAATGCCTCCTAGGCCAGTGGCAGGCTCATGGCTGCTGGCTGTGCTTGTGAGGTCACAGCAGCCTCAGTGCCTCCTAGGCCAGTATCAGGCTCATGGCTGCTGGCTGTGCTTGTGAGGTCACAGCAGCCTCAGGGCCTCCTAGGCCAGTGGCAGGCTCATGGCTGCTGGCTGTGCTTGTGAGGTCACATCAGCCTCACTGCTTCATAGTTTAGTGTCCAGCGTCCCCTGATGGCTGTGCTTGTGAGATCACAGCAGACTCAGTGCCTCAGAAGTTGGAGTCCAGCGCCCCCTGCTGGCTCTGCTTGTGAGGTCACAGCAGACTCAGTGTCTCCTTGGATAGTGCCATGCTCATGGATGCTGGCTGTGCTTGTGAGGTCACAGCAGCCTCAGTGCCTCATACTTTAGTGTCCAGCATCCCCTGCTGGCTCTGCTTGTGAGGTCACAGCAGCCTCAGTGCCTCCTCTGCCAGTGCCATGCTCATGGCTGCTGGCTCTGCGTGTGAGGTCACAGCAGCCTCAGTGCCTCCCAGGCCCGTGGCAGGCTCATGGCTGCTGGCTGTCATTGTGACGTCACAGCAGCCTCAGTGCCTCCTCTGCCAGTGCCATGCTCATGGCTGCTGGCTGTGCTTGTGAGGTCACAGCAGCCTGAGTGCCTCCTAGGCCCGTGGCAGGCTCATGGCTGCTGGCTGTGTTTGTGACGTCACAGCAGCCTCAGTGTCTCCTCTGCCAGTGCCATGCTCATGGCTGCTGGCTGTGCTTGTAAGGTCACAGCAGCCTCAGTGCCTCCTAGGCCAGTATCAGGCTCATGGCTGCTGGTTGTGCTTGTGAGGTCACAGCAGCCTGAATGCCTCCTAGGCCAGTGGCAGGCTCATGGCTGCTGGCTGTGCTTGTGAGGTCACAGCAGCCTCAGTGCCTCCTAGGCCAGTATCAGGCTCATGGCTGCTGGCTGTGCTTGTGAGGTCACAGCAGCCTCAGGGCCTCCTAGGCCAGTGGCAGGCTCATGGCTGCTGGCTGTGCTTGTGAGGTCACAGCAGACTCAGTGCCTGATCGTTTAGTGTCCAGCGTTCCCTGCTGGCTGTGCTTGTGAGGTCACAGCAGACTCAGTGTCTCCGTGGATAGTGCCATGCTCATGGCTGCTGGCTGTGCTTGTGACGTCACAGCAGACACAGTGCCTCCTAGGCCCGTGCCATGCTCATGGCTGCTGGCTGTGCTTGTGAGGTCACAGCAGCCTCAGTGCCTCATCTTTTAGTGTCCAGCGTTCCCTGCTGGCTCTGCTTGTGAGGTCACAGCAGACTCAGTGCCTCATAGGTTAGTGTCCATCGCCCCCTGCTGGCTCTGCTTGTGAGGTCACAGCAGCCTCAGTGCCTCCTCTGCCAGTGCCATGCTCATGGCTGCCGGCTGTGCTTGTGACGTCACACCAGCCTCAGTGCCTCCCAGGCCAGTGTCAGGCTCATGGCTGCTGGCTGTGATTGTGAGGTCACAGCTGACTCAGTGCCTCCTCTGCCAGTGCCATGCTCATGGCTGCTGGCTGTGCTTGTGACGTCACAGCAGCCTGAGTGCCTCCTAGGCCCGTGGCAGGCTCATGGCTGCTGGCTGTGCTTCTCAGGTCACAGCAGCCTCAGTGCCTCCTCTGCCAGTGCCATGCTCATGGCTGCTGGCTGTGCTTGTGACGTCACAGCAGCCTCAGTGCCTCCTAGGCCAGTATCAGGCTCATGGCTGCTGGTTGTGCTTGTGAGGTCACAGCAGCCTGAATGCCTCCTAGGCCAGTGTCAGGCTCATGGCTGCTGGGTGTGCTTGTGAGGTCACAGCAGCCTCAGTGCCTCACAGGCCAGTATCAGGCTCATGGCTGCTGGCTGTGATTGTGAGGTCACAGCAACCTCAGTTCCTCCTAGGCCAGTATCAGGCTCATGGCTGCTGGCTGGGTTTCTGAGGTCACAGAAGCCTGAATGCCTCCTAGCCCTGTGGCAGGCTCATGGCTGCTGGCTGTTCTTGTGATGTCACAGCAGCCTCAGTGCCTCAAAAGTTAGTGTCCAGCGCCCCCTGCTGGCTGTGCTTGTGAGGTCACAGCAGACTCAGTGCCTCCTGGACCAGTGTAAGGGTAATGGCTGCTAGCTTTTCTTCTGAGGTCACAGAAGCCTGAACGCCTCCTAGGCCAGTGGCAGGCTCATGGCTGCTGGCTGTGCTTCTCAGGTCACAGCAGCCTCAGTGCCTCCTCTGCCAGTGCCATGCTCATGGCTGCTGGCTGTGCTTGTGACGTCACAGCAGCCTCAGTGCCTCCTAGGGCCGTGGCAGTCTCATGGCTGCTGACTGTGCTTGTGAGGTCACAGAAGCCTCAGTGTCTCCTCTGCCAATGGCAGTTCCATGGCTGCTGGCTGTGCTTGTGAGGTCACAGCAGACTCAGTGCCTCAAAAGTTAGTGTCCAGCGCCCCCTGCTGGCTGTGCTTGTGAGGTCACAGCAGCCTCAGTGCCTCTCAGGCCAGTATCATGCTCATGGCTGCTGGCTCTGCTTGTGAGGTCACAGCAGCCTGAATGCCTCCTGGACCAGTGTCAGGGTCATGGCTGCTAGCTTTGCTTGTGAGGTCACAGAAGCCTCAGTGCCTCCTAGGCCAGTGGCAGGCTCATGGCTGCTGGCTGTTCTTGTGAGGTCACAGCAGCCTCAGTGCCTCACAGGCCAGTATCAGGCTCATGGCTGCTGGCTGTCATTGTGACGTCATAGCAGCCTCAGTGCCTCCTCTGCCAGTGGCAGTCTCATGGCTGCTGGCTGTGCTTGTGAGGTCACAGCAGCCTCAGTGCCTCCTAGGCCAGTATCAGGCTCATGGCTGCTGGCTGTGCTTCTGAGGTCACAGAAGCCTGAATGCCTCCTAGGCCAGTGGCAGGCTCATGGCTGCTGGCTGTGCTTGTGACGTCACAGCAGACTCAGTGCCTCCTAGGCCAGTGGCAGGCTCATGGCTGCTGGCTGTGATTGTGAGGTCACAGCAGCCTCAGTGCCTCATACTTTAGTGTCCAGCATCCCCTGCTGGCTCTGCTTGTGAGGTCACAGCAGCCTCAGTGCCTCCTCTGCCAGTGCCATGCTCATGGCTGCTGGCTGTGCTTGTGACGTCACAGCAGCCTGAGTGCCTCCCAGGCCCGTGGCAGGCTCATGGCTGCTGGCTGTCATTGTGACGTCACAGCAGGCTCAGTGCCTCCTCTACCAGTGCCATGCTCATGGCTGCTGGCTGTGCTTGTGACGTCACAGCAGCCTGAGTGCCTCCTAGGCCCGTGGCAGGCTCATGGCTGCTGGTTGTGCTTGTGAGGTCACAGCAGCCTCAGTGAATCCTAGGCCAGTATCAGGCTCATGGCTGCTGGTTGTGCTTGTGAGGTCACAGCAGCCTGAATGCCTCCTAGGCCAGTGTCAGGCTCATGGCTGCTGGCTGTGCTTGTGAGGTCACATCAGCCTCACTGATTCATAGTTTAGTGTTCAGCGTCCCCTGCTGGCTGTGCTTGTGAGGTCACAGCAGACTCAGTGCCTCAGAAGTTGGAGTCCAGCGCCCCCTGCTCGCTCTGCTTGTGAGGTCGCAGCAGACTCAGTGTCTCCTTGGATAGTGCCATGCTCATGGCTGCTGGCTGTGCTTGTGACGTCACAGCAGACACAGTGCCTCATACTTTAGTGTCCAGCATCCCCTGCTGGCTGTGTTTGTGAGGTCACAGCAGCCTCAGTGCCTCCTCTGCCAGTGCCATGCTCATGGCTGCTGGCTGTGCTTGTGACGTCACAGCAGCCTGAGTGTCTCCTAGGCCCGTGGCAGGCTCATGGCTGCTGGCTGTCATTGTGACGTCACAGCAGCCTCAGTGCCTCCTCTGCCAGTGCCATGCTCATGGCTGCTGGCTGTGCTTGTGACGTCACAGCAGCCTGAGTGCCTCCTAGGCCCGTGGCAGGCTCATGGCTGCTGGCTGTGCTTGTGACGTCACAGCAGCCTCAGTGCCTCCTCTGCCAGTGCCATGCTCATGGCTGCTGGCTGTGCTTGTGAGGTCACAGCAGCCTCATTGCCTCCTAGGCCAGTATCAGGCTCATGGCTGCTGGCTGTGCTTGTGACGTCACAGCAGCCTCAGTGCCTCCTCTGCCAGTGTCAGGCTCATGGCTGATGGCTGTGCTTGTGAGGTCACAGCAGCCTCAGTGCCTCATAATTTAGTGCCCAGCGTCCCCTGCTGGCTCTGATTGTGTGGTCACAGCAGACTCAGTACCTCATAGGTTAGTGTCCATCGCCCCCTGCTGGCTGTGCTTGTGAGGTCACAGCAGCCTCAGTGCCTCACAGGCCAGTATCAGGCTCATGGCTGCTGGCTGTGCTTCTGAGGTCACAGCAGCCTCAGTGCCTCCTCTGCCAGTGCCATGCTCATGGCTGCTGGCTGTGCTTGTGAGGTCACAGCAGACTCAGTGCCTCCTAGGCCAGTATCAGGTTCATGGCTGCTGGCTGTGCTTCTGAGGTCACAGAAATCTGCATGCCTCCTAGGCCAGTGGCAGGCTCATGGCTGCTGGCTGTGCTTCTGAGGTCACAGCAGCCTCAGTGCCTCATAGTTTAGTGTCCAGCGTCCCCTGCTGGCTCTGTTTGTGAGGTCACAGCAGACTCAGTTCCTCATAGGTTAGTGTGCAGCGCCCCCTGCTGGCTGTGCTTGTGAGGTCACAGCAGCCTCAGTGCCTCCCAGGCCAGTATCAGGCTCATGGCAGCTGGCTGTGCTTGTGACGTCACAGCAGCCTCAGTGCCTCTGAGACCAGTGGCAGTCTCATGGCTGCTGGCTGTGGTTGTGAGGTCACAGCAGCCTCAGTGCCTCCTAGGCCAGTGGCAGGCTCATGGCTGCTGGCTGTGCTTGTGAGGTCACATCAGCCTCAGTGCTTCATAGTTTAGTGTCCAGCGTCCCCTGCTGGCTGTGCTTGTGAGGTCACAGCAGACTCAGTGTCTCCGTGGATAGTGCCATGCTCATGGCTGCTGGCTGTGCTTGTGACGTCACAGCAGACACAGTGCCTCCTAGGCCCGTGCCATGCTCATGGCTGCTGGCTGTGCTTGTGAGGTCACAGCAGCCTCAGTGCCTCATCGTTTAGTGTACAGCGATCCCTGCTGGCTGTGCTTGTGAGGTCACAGCAGCCTCAGTGCCTCATAGGTTAGTGTCCATCGCCCCCTGCTGGCTGTGCTTGTGACGTCACAGCAGCCTCAGTGCCTCCCAGGCCAATATCAGGCTCCTGGCTGCTGGCTGTGCTTGTGAGGTCACACCAGCCTCAGTGCCTCCCAGGCCGGTGTCAGGCTCATGGCTGCTGGCTGTGATTGTGAGGTCACAGCAGACTCAGTGCCTCCTCTGCCAGTGCCATGCTCATGGCTGCTGGCTGTGCTTGTGACGTCACAGCAGCCTGAGTGCCTCCTAGGCCCGTGGCAGGCTCATGGCTGCTGGCTGTGATTGTGAGGTCACAGCAGCCTCAGTGCCTCCTCTGCCAGTGCCATGCTCATGGCTGCTGGCTGTGCTTGTGAGGTCACAGCAGCCTGAGTGTCTCCTAGGCCCGTGGCAGGCTCATGGCTGCTGGCTGTGCTTCTCAGGTCACAGCAGCCTCAGTGCCTCCTCTGCCAGTGCCATGCTCATGGCTGCTGGCTGTGCTTGTGACGTCACAGCAGCCTCAGTGCCTCCTAGGCAAGTATCAGGCTCATGGCTGCTGGTTGTGCTTGTGAGGTCACAGCAGCCTCAGTGCCTCCGTGGATAGTACCATGCTCATGGCTGCTGGCTGTGATTGTGAGGTCACAGCAGCCTCAGTGCCTCACAGGCCAGTATCAGGCTCATGGCTGCTGGCTGTGCTTGTGACGTCACAGCAGCCTCAGTGCCTCCTCTGCCAGTGCCATGCTCATGGCTGCTGGCTGTGCTTGTGAGGTCACAGCAGCCTCAGTGCCTCCTAGGCCAGTATCAGGCTCATGGCTGCTGGCTGTGCTTGTGAGGTCACAGCAGCCTCAGGGCCTCCTAGGCCAGTGGCAGGCTCATGGCTGCTGGTGTGATTGTGAGGTCACAGCAGCCTCAGTGCTTCATAGTTTAGTGTCCAGCGTCCCCTGCTGGCTGTGCTTGTGAGGTCACAGCAGACTCAGTGTCTCCGTGGATAGTGCCATGCTCATGGCTGCTGGCTGTGCTTGTGACGTCACAGCAGACACAGTGCCTCCTAGACCCGTGCCATGCTCATGGCTGCTGGCTGTGCTTGTGAGGTCACAGCAGCCTCAGTGCCTCATCGTTTAGTGTCCAGCGTTCCCTGCTGGCTCTGCTTGTGAGGTCACAGCAGACTCAGTGCCTCAAAACTTAGTTTGCAGTGCCCCCTGCTGGCTCTGCCTGTGAGGTCACAGCAGCCTCAGTGCCTCCTCTGCCAGTGCCATGCTCATGGCTGCTGGCTGTGCTTGTGACGTCACACCAGAATCAGTGCCTCCTCTGCCAGTGCCATGCTCATGGCTGCTGGCTGTGCTTGTGACGTCACAGCAGCCTGAGTGCCTCCTAGGCCCGTGGCAGGCTCATGGCTGCTGGCTGTGATTGTGACGTCACAGCAGCCTCAGTGCCTCCTCTGCCAGTGCCATGCTCATGGCTGCTGGCTGTGCTTGTGACGTCACAGCAGCCTGAGTGCCTCCTAGGCCCGTGGCAGGCTCATGGCTGCTGGCTGTGCTTCTCAGGTCACAGCAGCCTCAGTGCCTCCTCTGCTAGTGCCATGCTCATGGCTGCTGGCTGTGCTTCTCAGGTCACAGCAGCCTCAGTGCCTCTGAGTCCAGTGGCAGTCTCATGGCTGCTGGCTGTGCTTGTGAGGTCACAGCAGACTCAGTGCCTCCTAGGCCCGTGGCAGGCTCATGGCTGCTGGCTGTCATTGTGACATCACAGCAGCCTCAGTGCCTCCTCTGCCAGTGCCATGCTCATGGCTGCTGGCTGTGCTTGTGACGTCACAGCAGCCTGAGTGCCTCCTAGGCCCGTGGCAGGCTCATGGCTGCTGGCTGTGCTTGTGAGGTCACACCAGCCTCAGTGCCTCCTCTGCCAGTGCCATGCTCATGGCTGCTGGCTGTGCTTGTGAGGTCACAGCAGCCTCAGGGCCTCCTAGGCCAGGGGCAGGCTCATGGCTGCTGGCTGTGCTTGTGAGGTCACAGCAGCCTCAGTGCCTCACAGTTTAGTGTCCAGCGTCCCCTGCTGGCTCTGCTTGTGAGGTCACAGCAGCCTCAGTGCCTCAGAAGTTGGTGTCCAGCGCCCCCTGCTGGCTCTGCTTGTGAGGTCGCAGCAGACTCAGTGTCTCCGTGGATAGTGCCATGCTCATGGCTGCTGGCTGTGCTTGTGAGGTCACAGCAGCCTCAGTGCCTCCTAGTTTAGTGTCCAGCGTCCCCTGCTGGCTGTGCTTGTGAGGTCACAGCAGACTCAGTGCCTCATAATTTAGTGTCCAGCGCCCCCTGCTGGCTCTGCTTGTGAGGTCACACCAGCCTCAGTGCCTCCTCTGCCAGTGCCATGCTCATGGCTGCTGGCTGTGCTTCTGAGGTCACAGCAGCCTCAGTGCCTCCTAGGCCAGTGGCAGGCTCATGGCTGCTGGCTGTGACTGTGAGGTCACATCAGCCTCAGTGCTTCATAGTTTAGTGTCCAGTGTCCCCTGCTGGCTCTGCTTGTGAAGTCACAGCAGACTCAGTGCCTCAAAAGTTGGTGTCCAGCGCCCCCTGCTGGCTCTGCTTGTGAGGTCAAAGCAGCCTCAGTGTCTCTGTGGATAGTGCCATGCTCATGGCTGCTGGCTGTGCTTGTGAGGTCACAGCAGCCTCAGTGCCTCTCAGGCCAGTGGCAGTCTCATGGCTGCTGGCTCTGCTTGTGAGGTCGCAGCAGCCTCAGTGCCTCCTCTGCCAGTGCCATGCTCATGGCTGCTGGCTGTGCTTGTGAGGTCACAGCAGACTCAGTGCCTCTCAGGCCAGTGGCAGTCTCATGGCTGCTGGCTGTGCTTGTGAGGTCACAGCAGACTCAGTGCCTCCTAGGCCCGTGGCAGGCTCATGGCTGCTGGCTGTCATTGTGACATCACAGCAGCCTCAGTGCCTCCTCTGCCAGTGCCATGCTCATGGCTGCTGGCTCTGCTTGTGACGTCACAGCAGCCTGAGTGCCTCCTAGGCCCGTGGCAGGCTCATGGCTGCTGGCTGTGCTTGTGAGGTCACAGCAGCCTCAGTGCCTCCTCTGCCAGTGCCATGCTCATGGCTGCTGGCTGTGCTTGTGAGGTCACAGCAGCCTCAGTGCCTCCTAGGCCAGTATCAGGGTCATGGCTGCTGGCTGTGCTTCTGAGGTCACAGCAGCCTCAGGGCCTCCTAGGCCAGGGGCAGGCTCATGGCTGCTGGCTGTGATTGTGAGGTCACAGCAGCCTCAGTGCCTCACAGTTTAGTGTCCAGCGTCCCCTGCTGGCTGTGCTTGTGAGGTCACAGCAGACTCAGTGCCTCAGAAGTTGGTGTCCAGCGCCCCCTGCTGGCTCTGCTTGTGAGGTCGCAGCAGACTCAGTGTCTCCGTGGATAGTGCCATGCTCATGGCTGCTGGCTGTGCTTGTGAGGTCACAGCAGCCTCAGTGCCTCCTAGTTTAGTGTCCAACTTCCCCTGCTGGCGGTGCTTGTGAGGTCACACCAGCCTCAGTGCCTCCTCTGCCAGTGCCATGCTCATGGCTGCTGGCTGTGCTTGTGAGGTCACAGCAGCCTCAGTGCCTCCTAGGCCAGTGGCAGGCTCATGGCTGCTGGCTGTGATTGTGAGGTCACATCAGCCTCAGTGCTTCATAGTTTAGTGTCCAGTGTCCCCTGCTGGCTCTGCTTGTGAAGTCACAGCAGACTCAGTGCCTCAAAAGTTGGTGTCCATCGCCCCCTGCTGGCTCTGCTTGTGAGGTCACAGCAGCTTCAGTGTCTCCGTGGATAGTGCCATGCTCATGGCTGCTGGCTGTGCTTGTGACGTCACAGCAGCCTCAGTGCCTCTCAGGCCAGTGGCAGTCTCATGGCTGCTGGCTGTGCTTGTGAGGTCACAGCAGCCTCAATGCCTCATACTTTAGTCTCCAGCGCCCCCTGCTGGCTGTGCTTGTGACGTCACAGCAGCCTCAGTGCCTCCTCTGCCAGTGCCATGCTCATGGCTGCTGGCTGTGCTTGTGAGGTCACAGCAGACTCAGTGCCTCTGAGTCCAGGGGCAGTCTCATGGCTGCTGGCTGTGCTTGTGAGGTCACAGCAGACTCAGTGCCTCCTAGGCCCGTGGCAGGCTCATGGCTGCTGGCTGTCATTGTGACATCACAGCAGCCTCAGTGCCTCCTCTGCCAGTGCCATGCTCATGGCTGCTGGCTGTGCTTGTGACGTCACAGCAGCCTGAGTGCCTCCTAGGCCCGTGGCAGGCTCATGGCTGCTGGCTGTGCTTGTGAGGTCAGAGCAGCCTCAGTGCCTCCTCTGCCAGTGCCATGCGCATGGCTGCTGGCTGTGCTTGTGAGGTCACAGCAGCCTCAAGGCCTCCTAGGCCAGGGGCAGGCTCATGGCTGCTGGCTGTGATTGTGAGGTCACAGCAGCCTCAGTGCCTCACAGTTTAGTGTCCAGCGTCCCCTGCTGGCTCTGCTTGTGAGGTCACAGCAGACTCAGTGCTTCAGAAGTTGGTGTCCAGCGGCCCCTGCTGGCTCTGCTTGTGAGGTCGCAGCAGACTCAGTGTCTCCGTGGATAGTGCCATGCTCATGGCTGCTGGCTGTGCTTGTGAGGTCACAGCAGCCTCAGTGCCTCCTAGTTTAGTGTCCAGCGTCCCCTGCTGGCTGTGCTTGTGAGGTCACAGCAGACTCCGTGCCTCAAAAGTTAGTGTTCAACGCCCCCTGCTGGCTGTGCTTGTGAGGTCACACCAGCCTCAGTGCCTCCTCTGCCAGTGCCATGCTCATGGCTGCTGGCTGTGCTTGTGAGGTCACAGCAGCCTCAGTGCCTCCTAGGCCAGTGGCAGGCTCATGGCTGCTGGCTGTGATTGTGAGGTCACATCAGCCTCACTGCTTCATAGTTTAGTCTCCAGTGTCCCCTGCTGGCTCTGCTTGTGAAGTCACAGCAGACTCAGTGCCTCAAAAGTTGGTGTCCAGCGCCCCCTGCTGGCTCTGCTTGTGAGGTCAAAGCAGCCTCAGTGTCTCCGTGGATACTGCCATGCTCATGGCTGCTGGCTGTGCTTGTGACGTCACAGCAGCCTCAGTGCCTCTCAGGCCAGTGGCAGTCTCATGGCTGCTGGCTGTGCTTGTGAGGTCACAGCAGACTCAGTGCCTCATAGGTTAGTGTCCACCGCCCCCTGCTGGCTGTGCTTGTGAGGTCACAGCAGCCTCAGTGCCTCCCAGGCCAATATCAGGTTCCTGGCTGCTGGCTGTGCTTCTGAGGTCACAGCAGCCTGAACGCCTCCTAGGCCAGTGGCAGGCTCATGGCTGCTGGCTGTGCTTCTCAGGTCACAGCAGCCTCAGTGCCTCCTCTGCCAGTGCCATGCTCATGGCTGCTGGCTGTGCTTGTGACGTCACAGCAGCCTCAGTGCCTCCTAGGGCCGTGGCAGTCTCATGGCTGCTGACTGTGCTTGTGAGGTCACAGAAGCCTCAGTGTCTCCTCTGCCAATGGCACTTCCATGGCTGCTGGCTGTGCTTGTGAGGTCACAGCAGACTCAGTGCCTCAAAACTTAGTGTCCAGCGCCCCCTGCTGGCTGTGCTTGTGAGGTCACAGCAGCCTCAGTGCCTCTCAGGCCAGTATCATGCTCATGGCTGCTGGCTGTGCTTGTGAGGTCACAGAAGCCTCAGTGCCTCCTGGACCAGTGGCAGGCTCATGGCTGCTGGCTGTGATTGTGAGGTCACAGCAGCCTCAGTGCCTCCTCTGCCAGTGTCATGCTCATGGCTGCTGGCTGTGCTTGTGACATCAGAGCAGCCTGAGTGCCTCTGAGACCAGTGGCAGTCTCATGGCTGCTGGCTGTGCTTGTGAAGTCACAGCAGCCTGAGTGCCTCCTAGGCCAGTATCAGGCTAATGGCTGCTGGCTATGCTTGTGAGGTCACAGCAGCCTGAATGCCTCCTCTGCCAGTGGCATGCTCATGGCTGCTGGCTGTGATTGTGAGGTCACAGCAGCCTCAGTGCCTCATAGGTTTGTGTGCAGCGCCCCCTGCTGGCTGTGCTTGTGAGGTCACAGCAGCCTCAGTGCCTCATGGGTTAGTGTCCATCGCCCCCTGCTGGCTGTGCTTGTGACGTCACAGCAGCCTCAGTGCCTCCCAGGCCAATATCAGGCTCCTGGCTGCTGGCTGTGCTTGTGAGGTCACAGCAGCCTCAGTGCCTCCTAGACCAATGTCAGGCTCCTGGCTGCTGGCTGTGCTTGCGAGGTCACAGCAGCCTCAGTGCCTCCTAGGCTAGTGTCCATCGCCCCCTACTGGCTGTGCTTGTGAGGTCACAGCAGCCTCAGTGCCTCACAGGCCAGTATCAGGCTCATGGCTGCTGGCTGTGCTTGTGAGGTCACAGCAGCCTCAGTGCCTCTCAGGCCAGTGGCAGTCTCATGGCTGCTGGCTGTGCTTGTGAGGTCACAGCAGCCTCAGTGCCTCCTAGGCCAGTATCAGGCTCATGGCTACTGGCTGTGCTTCTGAGGTCACAGAGGCCTGAATGCCTCCTAGGCCAGTGGCAGGCTCATGGCTGCTGGCTGTGCTTGTGAGGTTATAGCAGCCTCAGTGCCTCACAGTTTATTGTCCAGCGTCCATTCCTGGCTCTGCTTGTTTGGTCACAGCAGACTCAGGGCCTCATCGTTTAGTGTGCAGCGCCCCCTGCTGGCTCTGCTTGTGAGGTCACCGCAGACTCAGTGCCTCCCAGGCCAATATCAGGCTCATGGCTGCTGGCTGTGCTTCTGATGTCACAGAAGCCTGAATGCCTCCTAGCCCTGTGGCAGGCTCATGGCTGCTGGCTGTTCTTGTGAGGTCACAGCAGCCTCAGTGCCTCAAAAGTTAGTGTCCAGCGCCCCCTGCTGGCTGTGCTTGTGAGGTCACAGCAGCCTCAGTGGCTCCTCTGCCACTGCCATGCTCATGGCTGCTGGCTGTGCTTGTGACGTCACACCAGCCTCAGTGCCTCCCAGGCCAGTGTCAGGCTCATGGCTGCTGGCTGTGCTTCTGAGGTCACAGCAGCCTCAGTGCCTCCTCTGCCAGTGCCATGCTCATGGCTGCTGGCTGTGCTTGTGAGGTCACAGCAGCCCCAGTGCCTCCTAGGCCAGTATCAGGCTCATGGCTGCTGGCTGTACTTCTGAGGTCACAGAAATCTGAATGCCTCCTAGGCCAGTGGCAGGCTCATGGCTGCTGGCTGTGCTTGTGAGGTTATAGCAGCCTCAGTGCCTCATAGTTTAGTGTCCAGCGTCCCCTGCTGGCTCTGCTTGTGAGGTCACAGCAGACTCAGTGCCTCATAGGTTAGTGTGCAGCGCCCCCTGCTGGCTGTGCTTGTGAGGTCACAGCAGCCTCAGTGCCTCACAGGCCAGTATCAGGCTCATGGCTGCTGGCTGTGCTTCTGAGGTCACAGCAGCCTCAGGGCCTCCTCTGCCAGTGCCATGCTCATGGCTGCTGGCTGTGCTTGTGAGGTCACAGCAGCTTCAGTGCCTCCTAGGCCAGTATCAGGCTCATGGCTGCTGGCTGTGCTTCTGAGGTCACAGAAATCTGAATGCCTCCTAGGCCAGTGGCAGGCTCATGGCTGCTGGCTGTGCTTGTGAGGTCACAGCAGCCTCAGTGCCTCACAGTTTAGTGTCCAGCGTCCCCTGCTGGCTCTGCTTGTGAGGTCACAGCAGACTCAGTGCCTCATAGGTTAGTGTCCAGTGCCCCCTGCTGGCTCTGCTTGTGAGGTCACAGCAGACTCAGTGCCTCAGAAGTTGGAGTCCAGCGCCCCCTGCTGGCTCTGCTTCTGAGGTCACAGCAGACTCAGTGCCTCCTAGGCCCGTGCCATGCTCATGGCAGCTGGCTGTGCTTGTGAGGTCACAGCAGCCTCAGTGCCTCCGAGGCCAGTATCAGGCTCATGGCTGCTGGCTGTGCTTGTGAGGTCACAGCAGACTCAGTGCCTCAAAAGTTAGTGTCCAACGTCCCCTGCTGGCTGTGCCTGTGAGGTCACAGCAGCCCCATTGCCTCCTCTGCCAGTGTCAGGGGCATGGCTGCTGGCTGTGCTTGTGAGGTCACAGCAGCCTCAGTGACTCTGTGGACAGTGCCATGCTCATGGCTGCTGGCTGTGCTTGTGAGGTCACAGCAGCCTGAATGCCTCCTCGGCCAGTGGCAGGCTCATGGCTGCTGGCTGTGCTTGTGAGGTCACAGCAGACTCAGTGCCTCATAGGTTAGTGTCCAGCGTCCCCTGCTGGCTCTGCTTGTGAGGTCGCAGCAGACTCAGTGTCTCCGTGGATAGTGCCATGCTCATGGCTGCTGGCTGTGCTTGTGAGGTCACAGCAGCCTCAGTGCCTCCTAGTTTAGTGTCCAGCGTCCCCTGCTGGCGGTGCTTGTGAGGTCACACCAGCCTCAGTGCCTCCTCTGCCAGTGCCATGCTCATGGCTGCTGGCTGTGCTTGTGAGGTCACAGCAGCCTCAGTGCCTCCTAGGCCAGTGGCAGGCTCATGGCTGCTGGCTGTGATTGTGAGGTCACATCAGCCTCAGTGCTTCATAGTTTAGTGTCCAGTGTCCCCTGCTGGCTCTGCTTGTGAAGTCACAGCAGACTCAGTGCCTCAAAAGTTGGTGTCCAGCGCCCCCTGCTGGCTCTGCTTGTGAGGTCACAGCAGCCTCAGTGTCTCCGTGGATAGTGCCATGCTCATGGCTGCTGGCTGTGCTTGTGACGTCACAGCAGCCTCAGTGCCTCTCAGGCCAGTGGCAGTCTCATGGCTGCTGGCTGTGCTTGTGAGGTCACAGCAGCCTCAATGCCTCATACTTTAGTCTCCAGCGCCCCCTGCTGGCTGTGCTTGTGACGTCACAGCAGCCTCAGTGCCTCCTCTGCCAGTGCCATGCTCATGGCTGCTGGCTGTGCTTGTGAGGTCACAGCAGACTCAGTGCCTCTGAGTCCAGTGGCAGTCTCATGGCTGCTGGCTGTGCTTGTGAGGTCACAGCAGACTCAGTGCCTCCTAGGCCCGTGGCAGGCTCATGGCTGCTGACTGTGCTTGTGACGTCACAGCAGCCTGAGTGCCTCCTAGGCCCGTGGCAGGCTCATGGCTGCTGGCTGTGCTTGTGAGGTCACAGCAGCCTCAGTGCCTCCTCTGCCAGTGCCATGCTCATGGCTACTGGCTGTGCTTGTGACATCACAGCACCCTGAGTGCCTCCTAGGCCCGTGGCAGGCTCATGGCTGCTGGCTGTGATTGTGACGTCACAGCAGCCTCAGTGCCTCCTCTGCCAGTGCCGTGCTCATGGCTGCTGGCTGTGCTTGTGACATCACAGCAGCCTCAGTGCCTCACAGTTTAGTGTCCAGTGTCCATTGCTGGCTCTGCTTGTTTGGTCACAGCAGACTCAGTGCCTCATAGGTTAGTGTCCAGCGCCCCCTGCTGGCTCTGCTTGTGAGGTCACAGCAGACTCAGTGCCTCCCAGGCCAATATCAGGCTCATGGCTGCTGGCTGTGCTTGTGAGGTCACAGCAGCCTCAGTGCCTCTCAGGCCAGTGGCAGTCTCATGGCTGCTGGCTGTGCTTGTGAGGTCACAGCAGCCTCAGTTCCTCCTAGGCCAGTATCAGGCTCATGGCTACTGGCTGTGCTTGTGACGTCACAGCAGCCTCAGTGCCTCCTCGGCCAGTGGCAGGCTCATGGCTGCTGGCTGTGCTTGTGAGGTCACAGCAGACTCAGTGCCTCACAGGCCAGTGTCAGGCTCATGGCTGCTGGCTGTGCTTATGACGTCACAGCAGCCTTAGTGCCTCCTAGGCCCGTGGCAGGCTCATGGCTGCTGGCTGTGCTTCTGAGGTCACAGCAGCCTCAGTGCCTCATAGGTTAGTGTGCAGCGCCCCCTGCTGACTGTGCTTGTGAGCTCACACCAGCCTCAGTGCCTCTCAGGCCAGTATCAGGCTCAGGGCTGCTGGCTGTGCTTCTGAGGTCACAGCAGCCTGAATGCCTCCTAGACCAGTGTCAGGCTCATGGCTGCTGGCTGTGCTTGTGAGGTCACACAAGCCTGCATGCCTCCAAGGCCAGTGGCAGGCTCATGGCTGCTGGCTGTGCTTGTGAGGTCACAGAAGCCTGAATGCCACCAAGGCTAGTGGCAGGCTCTTGGCTGCTGGTTGTGCTTGTGACGTCACAACAGTCTCAGTGCCTCCGAGGCCAGTATCAGGCTCATGGCTGCTGGCTGTGCTTCTGAGGTCACAGAAGCCTGAATGCCTCCTAGGCCAGTTGCAAGGTCATGGCTGCTGGCTGTGATTGTGAGGTCACAGCAGACTCAGTGCCTCATAGTATAGTGTCCAGCGTCCCCTGCTGGTGTGCTTGTGAGGTCACAGCAGACTCTGTGCCTCAAAATTTAGTGTCCAGCGCCACCTGCTCGCTGTGCTTGTGAGGTCACAGCAGCCTCAGTGCCTCACAGGCCAGTATCAGGCTTATGGCTGCTGCCTGTGCTTGTGACGTCACAGCAGCCTCAGTGCCTCCTCTGCCAGTGCCATGCTCATGGCTGCTGGCTGTGCTTGTGAGGTCACAGCAGACTCAGTGCCTCACAGGCCAGTGTCAGGCTCATGGCTGCTGGCTGTGCTTATGACGTCACAGCAGCCTTAGTGCCTCCTAGGCCCGTGGCAGGCTCATGGCTGCTGGCTGTGCTTCTGAGGTCACAGCAGCCTCAGTGTCTCCGTGGATAGTGCCATGCTCATGGCTGCTGGCTGTGCTTGTGAGGTCACAGCAGCCTCAGTGCCTCTCAGGCTAGTGGCAGTCTCATGGCTGCTGGCTGTGCTTGTGAGGTCACAGCAGCCTGGAAGCCTCCTAGCCCTGTGGCAGGCTCATGGCTGCTGGCTATGATTGTGAGGTCACAGCAGACTCAGTGCCTCAAAAGTTAGTGTCCATCGCCCCCTGCTGGCTGTGCTTGTGACGTCACAGCAACCTCAGTGCCTCCTCTGCCAGTATCATGCTCATGGCTGCTGGCTGTGCTTGTGAGGTCACAGCAGCCTGAATGACTCCTAGCCCAGTGGCAGGCTCATGGCTGCTGGCTATGATTGTGAGCTCACAGCAGCCTCAGTGCCTCATAGTTTAGTGTCCAGCGTCCCCTGCTGGCTCTGTTTGCAAGCTCACAGCAGACTAAGTGCCTCATAGTTTAGTGTGCAGCGTCCCCTGCTGGCTGTGCTTGTGAGGTCACAGCAGCCTGAATGCCTCCTAGACCAGTGTCAGGCTCATGGCGGCTGGCTGTGCTTCTGAGGTCACAGCAGCCTCAGTGCCTCTCAGACCAGTTGCAGTCTCATGGCTGCTGGCTGTGCTTGTGAGGTCACAGCAGCCTCAGTGCCTCCCAGGCCAATTTCAGGTTCCTGGCTGCTGGCTGTGCTTGTGACGTCACAGCAGCCTCAGTGCCTCCTAGGCCTGTGGCAGGCTCATGGCTGCTGCCTGTGCTTGTGACGTCACAGCAGCTTCAGTGCATCTGAGGCCAGTGGCAGTCTCATGGAGGCTGGCTGTGATTGTGAGGTCACACCAGCCTCAGTGTCTCACAGGCCAGCATCAGGCTCATGGCTGCTGGCTGTGCTTGTGACGTCACAGCAGCCTCAGTGCCTCATAGTTTAGTGTCCAGCGTCCCCTGCTGTCTCTGCTTGTGAGGTCACAGCAGACAGTGCCTCAAAAGTTAGTGTCCATCGTCCCCTGCTGACTGTGCTTGTGAGGTCACAGCAGCCTCAGTGCCTCCTCGTTTAGTGCCCAGCGTCCCATGCTGGCTCTGCTTGTGAGGTCACAGCAGACTCAGTGCCTCCTAGGCCAGTGTCAGGCTCATGGCTGCTGGCTGTGCTTCTGAGTTCACAGAAGCCTGAATGCCTCCTAGGCCAGTGGCAGTCTCATGGCGGCTGGCTATGATTGTGAGGTCACACCAGCCTCAGTGCCTCACAGGCCAGCATCAGGCTCATGGCTGCTGGCTGTGCTTGTGACGTCACAGCAGCCTCAGTGCCTCCCAGGCCAGTGCCATGCTCATGGCTGCTGGCTGTGCTTCTGAGATCACAGCAGCCTCAGTGCCTCCTAGGCCAGTGGCAGGCTCATGGCTGCTGGCTGTGCTTGTGAGGTCACAGCAGACTCAGTGCCTCATAGTTTAGTGTCCAGCGTCCCCTGCTGGCTCTGCTTGTGAGGTCACAGCAGACTCAGTGCCTCATACGTAAGTGTCCAGCGCCCCGTGCTGGCTCTGCTTGTGAGGTCACAGCAGCCTCAGTGCCTCTCAGGCCAGTATCATGCTCATGGCTGCTGGCTGTGCTTGTTAGGTCACAGCAGCCTGAATGCCTCCTGGACCAGAGTCAGGGTCATGGCTGCTGGCTCTGCTTGTGAGGTCAGAGCAGACTCAGTGCCTCAAAGGTTAGTGTCCAGCGCCCCCTGCTGGCTGTGCTTGTGAGGTCACAATAAACTCAGTTCCTCTCAGGCCAGTATCAGGCTCAGGGCTGCTGGCTGTGCTTCTGAGGTCACAGCAGCCTGAATGCCTCCTAGACCAGTGTCAGGCTCATGGCTGCTGGCTGTGCTTGTGAGGTCACACAAGCCTGAATGCCTCCAAGGCCAGTGGCAGGCTCATGGCTGCTGGCTGTGCTTCTGAGGTCACAGCAGCCTGAATGCCACCAAGGCTAGTGGCAGGCTCTTGGCTGCTGGTTGTGCTTGTGACGTCACAGCAGCCTCAGTGCCTCCGAGGCCA
This sequence comes from Dromaius novaehollandiae, assembly GCF_036370855.1. NCBI lineage: Eukaryota > Metazoa > Chordata > Aves > Casuariiformes > Dromaiidae > Dromaius > Dromaius novaehollandiae. Next base: position 15,003,944 of record NC_088116.1, read on the forward strand.
GTGGCAGGCTCCTGGCTGCTGGCTGTGCTTGTGAGGTCAGAGCAGACTCAGTGCCTCATAGTTTAGTGTCCAGCGTCCCCTGCTGTCTCTGCTTGTGAGGTCACAGCAGACAGTGCCTCAAAAGTTAGTGTCCATCGTCCCCTGCTGACTGTGCTTGTGAGGTCACAGCAGCCTCAGTGCCTCATCGTTTAGTGCCCAGCGTCCCATGCTGGCTCTGCTTGTGAGGTCACAGCAGACTCAGTGCCTCAAAAGTTAGTGTCCATCGTCCCCTGCTGACTGTGCTTGTGAGGTCACAGCAGCCTCAGTGCCTCTGAGTCCAGGGGCAGGCTCATGGCTGCTGGCTGTGCTTGTGAGGTCACAGCAGCCTGAATGCCTCCTCGGCCAGTGGCAGGCTCATGGCTGCTGGCTGTGCTTGTGAGGTCACAGCAGACTCAGTGCCTCATAGATTAGTGTCCAGCGTCCCCTGCTGGCTCTGCTTGTGAGGTCACAGCAGACTCAGGGCCTCCTCTGCCAGTGTCAGGCTCATGGCTGCTGACTGTGCTTCTGAGGTCACAGCAGCCTCAGTGACTCTGTGGATAGTGCCATGCTCATGGCTGCTCGCTGTGCTTGTGAGGTCACAGCAGCCTCAGTGCCTCCTCTGCCAGTGCCGTGCTCATGGCTGCTGGCTGTGCTTGTGACGTCACAGCAGCCTGAGTGTCTCCTAGGCCAGTGGCAGGCTCATGGCTGCTGGCTGTGATTGTGAGGTCACAGCAGCCTCAGTGCCTCCTCTGCCACTGCCATGCTCATGGCTGCTGGCTGTGCTTGTGAGGTCACAGCAGCCTCAGTGCCCCCTAGGCCAGTATCAGGCTCATGGCTGCTGGTTGTGCTTGTGAGGTCACAGCAGCCTGAATGCCTCCTAGCCCTGTGGCAGGCTCATGGCTGCTGGCTGTTCTTGTGAGGTCACAGCAGCCTCAGTGCCTCAAAAGTTAGTGTGCAGCGCCCCCTGCTGGCTGTGCTTGTGAGGTCACAGCAGCCTCAGTGCCTCCTCTGCCAGTGCCATGCTCATGGCTGCTGGCTGTGCTTGTGACGTCACACCAGCCTCAGTGCCTCCTCTGCCAATGCCATGCTCATGGCTGCTGGCTGTGCTTGTGAGGTCACAGCAGCCTCAGTGCCTCCTAGGCCAGTATCAGGCTCATGGCTGCTGGCTGTGCTTCTGAGGTCACAGATATCTGAATGCCTCCTAGGCCAGTGGCAGGCTCATGGCTGCTGGCTGTGCTTGTGAGGTCACAGCAGCCTCAGTGCCTCATAGTTTAGTGTCCAGCGTCCCCTGCTGGCTCTGATTGTGAGGTCACAGCAGACTCAGTGCCTCATAGGTTAGTGTGCAGCGCCCCCTGCTGGCTGTGCTTGTGAGGTCACAGCAGCCTCAGTGCCTCACAGGCCAGTATCAGGCTCATGGCTGCTGGCTGTGATTGTGAGCTCACAGCAGCCTCAGTGCCTCCTCTGCCAGTGCCATGCTCATGGCTGCTGGCTGTGCTTGTGAGGTCACAGCAGCCTCAGTGCCTCCTAGGCCAGTATCAGGCTCATGGCTGCTGGCTGTGCTTGTGAGGTCACAGCAGCCTCAGTGCCCCAAAAGTTAGTGTCCAGCGTCCCCTGCTGGCTCTGGTTGTGAGGTCACAGCAGACTCACTGCCTCAAAAGTTGGTGTCCAGCGCCCCCTGCTGGCTCTGCTTGTGAGGTCGCAGCAGACTCAGTGTCTCCGTGGATAGTACCTTGTTCATGGCTGCTGTCTGTGCTTGTGAGGTCACAGCAGCCTCAGTGCCTCTCAGGCCAGTGGCAGTCTCATGGCTGCTGGCTGTGCTTGTGAGGTCACAGCAGCCTCAGTTCCTCCTAGGCCAGTATCAGGCTCATGGCTACTGGCTGTGCTTCTGAGGTCACAGAGGCCTGAATGCCTCCTAGGCCAGTGGCAGGCTCATGGCTGCTGGCTGTGCTTGTGAGGTCACAGCAGCCTCAGTGCCTTCTAGGCCAGTGGCAGGCTCATGGCTGCTGGCTGTGCTTGTGAGGTCACAGCAGACTCAGTGCCCCAAAAGTTAGTGTCCAGCGTCCCCTGCTGGCTGTGCTTGTGAGGTCACAGCAGCCCCAGTGCCTCCTCTGCCAGTGTCAGGCTCATGGCTGCTGGCTGTGCTTGTGAGGTCACAGCAGCCTCAGTGCCTCCTCTGCCAGTGCCTTGCTCATGGCTGCTGGCTGTGCTTGTGACGTCACACCAGCCTCAGTGCCTCCCAGGCCAGTGTCAGGCTCATGGCTGCTGGCTGTGCTTGTGAGGTTATAGCAGCCTCAGTGCCTCACAGTTTAGTGTCCAGCGTCCATTGCTGGCTCTGCTTGTGAGGTCACAGCAGCCTCAGTGCCTCATAGTTTATTGTCCAGCGCCCCCTGCTGGCTCTGCTTGTGAGGTCACAGCAGCCTGAGTGCCTCCTAGGCCCGTGCCATGCTCATGGCTGCTGGCTGTGCTTGTGACGTCACAGCAGCCTCAGTGCCTCCTAGGTCAGTGGCAGGTTCATGGCTGCTGGCTGTGCTTGTGAGGTCACAGCAGCCTCAGTGCCTCACAGGCCAGTGCCATGCTCATGGCTGCTGGCTGTGCTTGTGACGTCACACCAGCCTCAGTGCCTCCCAGGCCAGTGTCAGGCTCATGGCTGCTGGCTGTGCTTGTGAGGTCACAGCAGCCTCAGTGCCTCGTCTGCCACTGCCATGCTCATGGCTGCTGGCTGTGCTTGTGAGGTCACAGCAGACTCAGTGCCTCATATGCCAGTGTCAGGCTCATGGCTGCTGGCTGTGCTTCTGAGGTCACAGCAGCCTCAGTGACTCTGTGGATAGTGCCATGCTCATGGCTGCTGGCTGTGCTTCTCAGGTCACAGCAGCCTCAGTGCCTCTGAGTCCAGGGGCAGGCTCATGGCTGCTGGCTGTGCTTGTGAGGTCACAGCAGCCTCAGTGCCTCCCAGGCCAATATCAGGCTCTTGACTGCTGGCTGTGCTTGTGACGTCAGAGCAGCCTCAGTGCCTCCTAGGTCAGTGTGATGCTCATGGCTGCTGGCTGTGCTTGTGAGGTCACAGCAGCCTCAGTGCCTCCTAGGCCCGTGGCAGGCTCATGGCTGCTGGCTGTGCTTGTGAGCTCACAGCAGCCCCAGTGTCTCCTCTGCCAGTGCCATACTCATGGCTGCTGGCTGTGCTTGTGAGGTCACAGCAACGTCAGTGTCTCCTAGGACAGTGTCAGGCTCATGGCTGCTGGCTGTGCTTCTGAGGTCACAGAAATCTGAATGCCTCCTAGGCCAGTGGCAGGCTCATGGCTGCTGGCTGTGCTTGTGAGGTCACACCATCCTCAGTGCCTCATAGTTTAGTGTCCAGCGCCCCCTGATGGCTCTGCTTGTGAGGTCACACCAGACTCAGTGCCTCAAAAGTTAGAGTGCAGCACCCCCTACTGGCTGTGCTTCTGAGGTCACAGCAGACTCAGTGCCTCTCAGGCCAGTATCGGGCTCATGGCTGCTGGCTGTGCTTGTGAGGTCACAGAAGACTCAGTGCTTCCTAGACCAGTGTCAGGCTCATGGCCGCTGGCTGTGCTTCTGAGGTCACAGCAGCCTGAATGTCTCCTAGGCCAGTGCCATGCTCATGGCTGCTGGCTGTGCTTGTGACGTCACAGCAGACACTGTGCCTCCTAGGCCCGTGCCATGCTCATGGCTGCTGGCTGTGCTTGTGACGTCACAGCAGCCTCAGTGCCTCCTAGGCCAGTGTCAGGTTCATGGCTGCTGGCTGTGCTTCTGAGGTCACAGCAGCCTCAGTGCCTCCTAGGCCAGTGGCAGGCTCATGGCTGCTGGCTGTGCTTGTGAGGTCACAGCAGACTCAGTGCCTCAAAACTTAGTGTCCAGCGTCCCCTGCTGGATGTGCCTGTGAGGTCACAGCAGCCCCAGTGCCTCCTCTGCCAGTGTCAGGCTCATGGCTGCTGGCTGTGCTTGTGAGGTCACAGCAGCCTCAGTGCCTCTCAGGCCAGTGGCAGTCTCATGGCTGCTGGCTGTGCTTGTGAGGTCACAGCAGCCTCAGTTCCTCCTAGGCCAGTATCAGGCTCATGGCTACTGGCTGTGCTTCTGAGGTCACAGAGGCCTGAATGCCTCCTAGGCCAGTGGCAGGCTCATGGCTGCTGGCTGTGCTTGTGAGGTTATAGCAGCCTCAGTGCCTCACAGTTTAGTGTCCAGCGTCCATTGCTGGCTCTGCTTGTTTGGTCACAGCAGACTCAGTGCCTCAAATGTTAGTGTCCAGCGCCCCCTGCTGGCTGTGCTTGTGAGGTCACAGCAGACTCAGTGCCTCCCAGGCCAATATCAGGCTCATGGCTGCTGGCTGTGCTTGTGAGGTCACAGCAGCCTCAGTGCCTCCTAGGCCAGTATCAGGCTCATGGCTGCTGGCTGTGCTTGTGAGGTCACAGCAGCCTCAGTGCCTCCTAGGCCAGTGGCAGGCTCATGGCTGCTGACTGTGCTTCTGAGGTCACAGCAGCCTCAGTGACTCTGTGGATAGTGCCATGCTCATGGCTGCTCGCTGTGCTTGTGAGGTCACAGCAGCCTCACTGCCTCCTAGGCCAGTATCAGGCTCATGGCTGCTGGCTGTGCTTGTGAGGTCACAGCAGCCTCAGTGCCTCCTCTGCCAGTGGCAGGCTCATGGCTGCTGGCTGTGCTTGTGACGTCACAGCAGCCTGAGTGCCTCCTAGGCCCGTGGCAGGCTCATGGCTGCTGGCTGTGATTGTGATGTCACAGCAGCCTCAGTGCCTCCTCTGCCAGTGCCATGCTCATGGCTACTGGCTGTGCTTGTGACATCACAGCACCCTGAGTGCCTCCTAGGCCCGTGGCAGGCTCATGGCTGCTGGCTGTGATTGTGACGTCACAGCAGCCTCAGTGCCTCCTCTGCCAGTGCCGTGCTCATGGCTGCTGGCTGTGCTTGTGACATCACAGCAGCCTCAGTGCCTCACAGTTTAGTGTCCAGTGTCCATTGCTGGCTCTGCTTGTTTGGTCACAGCAGACTCAGTGCCTCATAGGTTAGTGTCCAGCGCCCCCTGCTGGCTCTGCTTGTGAGGTCACAGCAGACTCAGTGCCTCCCAGGCCAATATCAGGCTCATGGCTGCTGGCTGTGCTTGTGAGGTCACAGCAGCCTCAGTGCCTCTCAGGCCAGTGGCAGTCTCATGGCTGCTGGCTGTGCTTGTGAGGTCACAGCAGCCTCAGTTCCTCCTAGGCCAGTATCAGGCTCATGGCTACTGGCTGTGCTTCTGAGGTCACAGAGGCCTGAATGCCTCCTAGGCCAGTGGCAGGCTCATGGCTGCTGGCTGTGCTTGTGAGGTTATAGCAGCCTCAGTGCCTCACAGTTTAGTGTCCAGCGTCCATTGCTGGCTCTGCTTGTTTGGTCACAGCAGACTCAGTGCCTCAAATGTTAGTGTCCAGGGCCCCCTGCTGGCTGTGCTTGTGAGGTCACAGCAGACTCAGTGCCTCCCAGGCCAATATCAGGCTCATGGCTGCTGGCTGTGCTTGTGAGGTCACAGCAGCCTCATTGCCTCCTAGGCCAGTATCAGGCTCATGGCTGCTGGCTGTGCTTGTGAGGTCACAGCAGCCTCAGTGCCTCCTAGGCCAGTGGCAGGCTCATGGCTGCTGGCTGTGCTTGTGAGGTCACAGCAGAGTCAGTGCCCCAAAAGTTAGTGTCCAGCGTCCCCTGCTGGCTGTGCTTGTGAGGTCACAGCAGCCTCAGTGACTCTGTGGATAGTGCCAAGCTCATGGCTGCTGGCTGTGCTTGTGAGGTCACAGCAGCCTCACTGCCTCCTAGGCCAGTATCAGGCTCATGGCTGCTGGCTGTGCTTGTGAGGTCACAGCAGCCTCAGTTCCTCCTCTGCCAGTGCCATGCTCATGGCTGCTGGCTGTGCTTGTGACGTCACAGCAGCCTGAGTGCCTCCTAGGCCCGTGGCAGGCTCATGGCTGCTGGCAGGGATTGTGATGTCACAGCAGCCTCAGTGCCTCCTCTGCCACTGCCATGCTCATGGCTGCTGGCTGTGCTTGTGACATCACAGCAGCCTGAGTGCCTCCTAGGCCCGTGGCAGGCTCATGGCTGCTGGCTGTGCTTGTGAGGTCACAGCAGCCTCAGTGCCTCCTCTGCCAGTGCCATGCTCATGGCTGCTGGCTGTGCTTGTGAGGTCACAGCAGCCTCAGTGCCTCACAGTTTAGTGTCCAGTGTCCATTGCTGGCTCTGCTTGTTTGGTCACAGCAGCCTCAGTGCCTCATAGGTTAGTGTCCAGCGCCCCCTGCTGGCTCTGCTTGTGAGGTCACAGCAGACTCAGTGCCTCCCAGGCCAAAATCAGGCTCATGGCTGCTGGCTGTGCTTGTGAGGTCACAGCAGACACAGTGCCTCCTAGGCCCGTGCCATGCTCATGGCTGCTGGCTGTGCTTGTGAGGTCACAGCAGCCTCAGTGCCTCCTAGGCCAGTATCAGGCTCATGGCTGCTGGCTGTGCTTGTGAGGTCACAGCAGACTCAGTGCCTCCTAGGCCAGTGGCAGGCTCATGGCTGCTGGCTGTGCTTGTGAGGTCACAGCAGCCTCAGTGCCTCAAAACTTAGTGTCCAGCGTCCCCTGCTGGCTCTGCTTGTCAGGTCACAGCAGACTCAGTGCCTCCCAGGCCAATATCAGGCTCATGGCTGCTGGCTGTGCTTGTGAGGTCACAGCAGCCTCATTGCCTCCTAGGCCAGTATCAGGCTCATGGCTGCTGGCTGTGCTTGTGAGGTCACAGCAGCCTGAATGCCTCCTAGGCCAGTGGCAGGCTCATGGCTGCTGGCTGTGCTTGTGAGGTCACAGCAGACTCAGTGCCCCAAAAGTTAGTGTCCAGCGTCCCCTGCTGGCTGTGCTTGTGAGGTCACAGCAGCCTCAGTGCCTCCTCTGCCAGTGTCAGGCTCATGGCTGCTGACTGTGCTTCTGAGGTCACAGCAGCCTCAGTGACTCTGTGGATAGTGCCATGCTCATGGCTGCTCGCTGTGCTTGTGAGGTCACAGCAGCCTCACTGCCTCCTAGGCCAGTATCAGGCTCATGGCTGCTGGCTGTGCTTGTGAGGTCACAGCAGCCTCAGTGCCTCCTCTGCCAGTGGCAGGCTCATGGCTGCTGGCTGTGCTTGTGACGTCACAGCAGCCTGAGTGCCTCCTAGGCCCGTGCCATGCTCATGGCTGCTGGCTGTGATTGTGATGTCACAGCAGCCTCAGTGCCTCCTCTGCCAGTGCCATGCTCATGGCTGCTGGCTGTGCTTGTGACATCACAGCACCCTGAGTGCCTCCTAGGCCCGTGGCAGGCTCATGGCTGCTGGCTGTGATTGTGACGTCACAGCAGCCTCAGTGCCTCCTCTGCCAGTGCCATGCTCATGGCTGCTGGCTGTGCTTGTGACATCACAGCAGCCTCAGTGCCTCACAGTTTAGTGTCCAGTGTCCATTGCTGGCTCTGCTTGTTTGGTCACAGCAGACTCAGTGCCTCATAGGTTAGTGTCCAGCGCCCCCTGCTGGCTCTGCTTGTGAGGTCACAGCAGACTCAGTGCCTCCCAGGCCAATATCAGGCTCATGGCTGCTGGCTGTGCTTGTGAGGTCACAGCAGCCTCATTGCCTCCTAGGCCAGTATCAGGCTCATGGCTGCTGGCTGTGCTTGTGAGGTCACAGCAGCCTCAGTGCCTCCTAGGCCAGTGGCAGGCTCATGGCTGCTGGCTGTGCTTGTGAGGTCACAGCAGCCTCAGTGCCTCAAAACTTAGTGTCCAGCGTCCCCTGCTCGCTGTGCTTGTGAGGTCACAGCAGCCCCAGTGCCTCCTCTGCCACTGTCAGGCTCATGGCTGCTGCCTGTGCTTCTGAGGTCACAGCAGCCTCAGTGCCTCTGAGTCCAGGGGCAGTCTCATGGCTGCTGGCTGTGCTT